>NC_091982.1:184538024-184873440 GCF_044704955.1 Pristiophorus japonicus | reverse complement strand
CATCATCAGTGCGGCGCTGATGACTCCGAGCGATTTCCGCTCCAAGGGCACTTCTGCTCCTCAGCCGCCCCAAACACCGCCCCGACCGAAAAATAAAAATCAAAGAGCTGAATTTCGTTCTACTCTCTGCCCCATGGATTGGGGCAAAGAAAAATCTTCCAAGGTCGGTGAATGTGCCCCATTTCGGTCAGAAGGCAATTTTGGTCCCAATGACCTTGGTCTTCCCAATATTTAATTAGAGGAAATTTCTACCTATCTATTACTGAATGTCAGACAAGGAGCCTGACAAATCAAATGCAGGGGATCTGATTTAAGCCCTATAAAGAGAACAGGAATATTTGGTAAAAACAGACTCTCACTGCTCACATTATGATTTATCAAATCCAAAAATAGGTGTTAGAAAATTTGAGGTAATAACTGTTTGATTAATATTATAAAACATCAAACTATAATCCATTATCAGGATGCATACGATTATATTTGTAGTAACAGAAATATGTATTCTCACACAACATCCATTAACACTGATCTGCTCCTTAAAATGAATATATCTATATATAGGAATAGTTCCGAGATTAGAAGGAGGCTAATGTAATCCCCATTTTTAAAAAAGGTGACAAGACAGACCTGGGTAACTATAAGCCCATCAGTTTAACATCAGTAATAGGTAAGATGCTTGAAGGAATCATAAGGGATGCAATATATGAATACTTGAATAGGGAGAGACATATTAAAGACACCCAACATGGCTTCATAAAAAAATAGGTCATGTCTTACAAATCAAATTGTATTTTTTGAAGAAGTTACAAAGTTGGTGGATGAGGGAAGCCCAGTAGACATTGTCTATTTCAATTTCCAAAAAGCTTTTGATAAGATACTGCATAAGGGGCTTCGCTATAAGATTGGAGCTTCTAGTATTAGCGGTAATATATTGACTTGGATTCAGAACTGGCTGGCAGGATGCAGGCAAAAAGTAGTTATAGATGGATTTGGATCTGTTTGGAGGCCGGTCACCAGCGGTGTTCTCCAGGGATCAGTGTTGGAACTGTTGCTCTTTACTATTTTTACTAATGATCTGGATTTTGGGGTTGGGGTATAATTTGCAAATTTGCAGATAATACCAAGATCTGTGCAAATGTTAGAACCATAGACGATGCTCGACTGCTTCAGACAGATCTTAATTTGTTGAGAGATTGGGCTCAAGACTGGAAATTGATGTATAACTTGGATAAGTACAGTGATATGCATGTGGGCAGGGTAAATGCTCAACATTCATACACCCTTCAGGGAAAGGCATTAAAGATGGTGGAGATAGAAAGAGATATGGGCATTCTAGTGCATACATCCTTAAAGGTACATGAGCAATGCCATGAAGTGATAGCTAGAGAAAATAGGGTGTTAGGGTGTATCAATAGGACAATTGAATATAAGATGAGGTGTACTGTTTTGTCCTTGTACAAGAGCTTAGTCAGGCCGCATTTGGAATACTATGTCCAGTTTTGGTCTCCACAGACTTGACTAATTCCAAGTCTAAAGCATCTTATTTATCAAGATAGGCTAAAGGAGTTGGTACTCTATATCTTAGAGCAGCATAGATTTAGGGGGGATTTGATTGAGGTTTATAAGATAATGAAGGGAATAGACAGTGTTCCAGCTGACAATTTATTTCAATTGAATAGGTTAGGCAGGATCAGGGGTCACAAATTTAAATTATATAGGGCTCGATCTAAGTTGGACGTCAGGAGGTGGTTCTTTTCCCAAAGAACAGTAGATTTCTGCAACAAGCTACCATTTCGTGTGGTGGATGCAGACTCGCTAAATTTCTTCAAGCGAAAGCTAGATTTGTTTCTGGCTGGAGCGGAGATCACCTCTTACAGAAGATAGATACTGCAGGGAATTTAAGGCCAGAGCGATCTCCTGGACTAGTTTCGATCACCTAGATGGGCCGGAGAGGAATTTCCCAGATTTTCCCCCCAAATTGACCTGTTTTTTTTTACCTCTCCCAGGAGATCACATGGTTTCGGGTGGAGTGGAGTCTCTGTTGTGATAATAGGGAACGAAAATCAACCAAAGCTCTAGCTGCTGACCTCTGCTGGAAAGTACATGTATGTGGTTGTCGGATGAGGACAAAACCTGGTTCGGCTGTATTGCCACCCAAAGTTAAGTAACTTGCCAAGACTCACTGTCTCGTTTTGCACATGAAGAGTTTCCATTTGCTCAAGACACCTGTTGTCCATGGAACTAAAGCCCAGCATGAGTCAGCACTTTTAGGAAAGAAGGTGAAAAATTGGCAAAAAAGAGAGCTTGGAGTTTGTGATGCCAGAGGAAAATGTATTTAAAAATTATTAGTATTGATTCCCATTTTTTTACCAAATAGCCTGAGTTTGTAGTCAGTCTGAGTTGGGTTCTGAATATTATATTCTACATGTTTCACCACTCCCAAGGGTTGCATATACAAATAGCAATCTTCTGAGGCATTGGTGTACTACAAGTTAATCATTGGAACTGGAGTGCTCTAATCTTCATAGTATATTACTTTCCCAATGAAAGGCAAATTCATTGTTAACGTTGAACTGTTGAGTAGAATTGCAGCATACCACAATAGATTAGCAGCCAGCTTCCTCCCAAGTCTTGGCTGTGATTGCCACTTCAAATAATGGGTTCCTTTTGAAGGTCATTATGGCCTTTAGATGAGTGCCAAGTACAAATTGTTTTATTTCTTGGACTGTGAGATTGAATGATAAAAGTCACACCAGTCTGTTCAGCAAATTCTCCAAGTTAACTTATAGATAGTACTTTAAAAAAAACTTGTACAAGATACGGATACTGTTGGCAACAGAAAACTGAAAGTTATAGATTAGCATGAATGGTAACAAGAAACATTTTAAATAAGCCCAGAGATACCTTGAGAATATTATTTGCAAAGAAGGCAAAAATGTCAGTGATGGAGAAGACAGTAACTTTGTTTTCTAGTCAACTTAATGTCTGACATGTGGACACTCATCATCACGCTCCAAATCAAACTACTGAGAAATTCATCTAATTAAAATTTCTGTTTGCCCAATATAAAGTGCAGTCTTTCCCTGTAGAGATTCACACAAAATGCAAAGGATTTATGCACAGGTTGCTAAGAGCCAAGGGGAGTCAGTCTCAAGGTGGGCACATTTCTTCACCAAAACCCCTCACATAAGGAGTTGGTTTAAGCAGTTGATGTCAAGTGCTACGTTATAGGGCATTCAGTTTGAACATCTAGAATGGCAATTTATGGGCATGTAACTATGAGTTCAGTACCTATCCTTTTGGGGTTTCATAAAGGGAAGCATTTACTGTTGAAGCTCGCCAATTGGTAAAACCAACTTTTGTTGGAGTAAAGTGGTAGTGGTGAAGGATGCAGCAAGATTATAATGACAGGAACCTTGAGAATTGAGGTTAGGTGAGTGGGCAAATGCATGGCAGATGAAGTATAATGTGGATAAATGTGAGGTTATCCACTTTGGTGGTAAAAACAGAGAGACAGACTATTATCTGAATGGTGATAGATTAGGAAAAGGGGAGGTGCAAAGAGACCTGGGTGTCATGGTACATCAGTCATTGAAGGTTGGCATGCAGGTGCAGCAGGCGGTTAAGAAAGCAAATGGCATGTTGGCCTTCATAGCAAGGGGATTTGAGTACAGGGGCAGGGTTGCTACAGTTGTACAGGGCATTGGTGAGGCCACACCTGGAGTATTGTGTACAGTTTTGGTCTCCTAACCTGAGGAAGGACATTCTTGCTATTGAGGGAGTGCAGCGAAGGTTCACCAGACTGATTCCCGGGATGGCGGGACTGACCTATCAAGAAAGACTGGATCAACTGGGCTTGTATTCACTGGAGTTCAGAAGAATGAGAGGGGACCTCATAGAAACATTTAAAATTCTGACGGGGTTAGACAGGTTAGATGCAGGAAGAATGTTCCCAATGTTGGGGAAGTCCAGAACCAGAGGTCACAGTCTAAGGATAAGGGGTAAGCCATTTAGGACCGAGATGCGGAGGAACTTCTTCACCCAGAGAGTGGTGAACCTGTGGAATTCTCTACCACAGAAAGTTGTTGAGGCCAATTCACTAAATATATTCAAAAAGGAGTTAGATGAGGTCCTTACTACTAGGGGGATCAAGGGATATGGCGAGAAAGCAGGAATGGGGTACTGAAGTTGAATGTTCAGCCATGAACTCATTGAATGGCGGTGCAGGCTAGAAGGGCCGAATGGCCTACTCCTGCACCTATTTTCTATGTTTCTATGTTTCTATGTTTCTAATTGCAAAGGTATAGGTAATTATAGAAAAAAAGTGTTATGTTTTTGGAGAGGCATGGATCATAGAAAGTTCCAACACCAAAAAGAGGCTGAGAGCTGTGTTGAAAGGAATCCACAACTAGAAAACCCTACACGATTCTACAACTTCCACCCGACCAAGCACACACTTAGTTTCATGCAAAATAGGAGTTAGAAATACTTTTAAACAAGATTTATTTTCAGACCACAAATGAGATTCAAATTTCAATCTTTCTTCATCAACATTCCCATGTAGCAGTTATGCTTGTCAAAATGGTGGACCGGAAGGTAAGCTTCAAATTTGCAAAGAAATAATGTTCCATGAAGATTAAAGTAAACATTTTGAGTTTCACTCGAAGGTTAATAACTAAAACAGGGATGAATGACAAATATGCATTTGGTTTGTGGTACACTCATAATAAAGGATGAAACTGAGTACTGTGTACAATGAGCAAGTGTGACCTTAGCTCCTTTAATAAGACTCCAGAGTGCAGGTACCTCGTGGGTGGCCTGCTTATATACTGTGCTCCCAAGGGATGCTGGGATCCCTTGGGACTCCAACAGGTGGGCCCTCTGGTGGTCAGGTGTAATGCAGGTTAATGAAGTCAACAGTACACTTATTTACAAGGTGAGACGATCTGGGGCTTTACGCTCCCTTGTCGACCGTCTCAGTACAAATGCGGGTGTGGGTGGGTTGGTCAGTTCTTCACTGGGCTGTTGGGCAGCCGGCCTTGCTGGACTACAGGGGATGATGAGTTCGGCATCGTGGTCAACCATGATGTCAGTTGCCACTTGTGTGTGTGTTGGAGGGTCAAAGTTGGTGGTGTCCTCTTCGGGTTGTTCGTAGCTGTTGGTGAACCGCAATTTGATTTGGTCCAAGTGTCTTTTGTGCATTTGTCCATTGGCCAATTTGACCTGAAACACTCTACTCCCCTCTTTGGCTGTGACCGTACCAGCGAGCCATTTGGGACCATGTCCATAATTGAGCACAACTACGGGATCATAGATCTCAATATCACGTGACAAATTTGCGCGGTCATGGTGCATACTTTGTTGATGCCGCTTGCCCTCCACGTGATCATTGAGATCAGGGTGGACAAGAGAGAGCCTTGTTTTGAACGACCTTTTCATGAGCAGCTCAGCTGGGGGAACCCCGGTGAATGAGTGGGGTCTGGTGTGGTAGCTGAGCAGCACTCAGGACAGCCAAGTCTGCAGGGAGCCTTCCGACACACGTTTCAAGCTTTGCTTAATGGTCTGAACTGCCCGTTCTGCCTGGCCATTGGGTGTGGGCTTGAACGGGGCAGATGTGACGTGTTTGATCCTGTTGCGGATCATGAATTCCTTGAATTCAGCACTGGTGAAGCACGGCCCATTGTCGCTGACTAGGACATCAGGCAAGCCGTGCGTGACAAACATGGTTCATAGCCTTTCAATAGTGGCTGTGAACATGACATTATTGCACATTCAATCCATTTTGAGAAAGCATCCACGACAACCAAAAACATTTTGCCTAGAAATGGGCCCGCATAGTCTACGTGGATCCTCGACCACGGTGTGAAGGGCCACGACCACAAACTTAGTGGTGCCTCTCCGGGTGCATTGTTCAGCTGAGAGCAAGTGTTGCACTGGCGCACGCATGACTCTAAATCTGAGTCGATGCCGGGCCACCACACATGGGATCTGGCTATGGCTTTCATCACTATGATGCCTGGGTGGATGCCGTGCAGTTCACATATGAACATGTCTCTGCCTTTCTTGGGCAAGACCACGCGATTGCGCCACAATAGACAGTCCGCCTGCAGGGAAAACTCGTCTTTGCGTCGGTGGAACGGTTTAATCGCCTCCTGCATCTCCACTGGGACATCGGACCAGCTTCCATGGAGGACACAATTTTTTACCAAAGACAGTAAAGGATCCTGGCTGGTCCAGGTTCTGATCTGGCGGGCTGTAACGGGGACATCTCGTTCTTGAAAGCCTCCATGACTATGAGCATGTCCGCTGGCTGTGCCATTTCCACCCCGGTGGTGGGCAATGGCAGCCGACAGAGCAACTGCGCAGTTCTCTGTGCCAAGGTCTGTGGTGGATTACATAGTTGTATGCCAATAGCGTGAGCGCCCATCTTTGGATGCGGGCAGAGGCATTGGTATTAATCCCTTTGCTCTCAGAGAACAGCGATATGAGCGGCTTGTGGTCAGTTTCAAGCTCAAACTTGAGGCCAAATAAGTACTGGTGCATTTTTTTCACCCCCTAGATGCAAGCCAGAGCCTCTTTTTCAATCATGCTGTCGGCCCTTTTGGCCTTGGAAAAAACTCCTGGACGCATAAGCGACCGGTTGCAAAATCCCCGATTCATTAGCCTGTTGTAACACACACGCAACCCCATATGACGACGCATCGCAACCTAGCACTAATCGTTTACAAGGGTTATACAGGACAAGCAGTTTGTTTGAACACAACTGATTTCTGGCTTTCTTAAAGGCAGCCTCTTGTGAATTCCCCCCATACCCAGTTGTCCCCCTTGTGCAGTAGCGCATGTAGAGGTTCTAGCAGGGTGCTTAACCCAGGTAGGAAATCACCAAAATAGTTAAGGAGTCCCAAGAATGACCGCAGTTCCGTCACGTTCTGTGGTTGCGGCGCGTTCTTGATGGCCTCCATCTTGGCATCGGTGGGTCTGATGCCGTCCGCTGCAAATCTTCTTCCCAAGAACTTGACGTCCTGTGCCAGGAAAACACACTTCGAGCATTTCAACCTGAGTCCCACGTGATTCAATCGACTAAGAACCTCTTCCAGATTCAAGTGCTCCATGGTGTCCCGAACTATAACCAATATGTCGTCCTGGAAAACCACTGTGCAAGGAACCGATTTTAGCAGGCTCTCCATGTTCCACTGGAAGATTGCCGCGGCCGACCGAATCCCGAACGGGCACCGGTTGTAGATAAAACAGACCTTTGTGCGTGTTGATACAGGTGAGGCCTCTCGAAGACTCCTCCAGCTCCTGCATCATGTAGGCCGAGGTCAGGTCCAGCTTGGTGAACGTCTTCCCTCCAGCCAGAGTCGCAAATAGGTCGTCTGCCTTGGGTAGCGGGTACTGGTCCTGCAGCGAAAAACGGTTAATCGTTACTTTATAATCGCCGCAAATTCTAACTGTGCCGTCCTCGAGTACCGGGACAATTGGACTGGCACAGTCGTTGAATTCCACCGGCGCGATGATGCCTTCACGTTGCAGCCTGTCCAGCTCAATTTTCACTTTTTCACGCATCATGTATGGTACCGCCCGTGTCTTGTGGTGGATGGGTCGTGTACCAGGAACCAAATGGATCTGCACTTACGCCCCCGAGAAGCTTCCAATGCCTGGCTCAAGCAACGATGGGAACTTGCTCAGAACATGGGTACATGAGGCGTCGTCGCCGGACAAAAGCGCTCAGATGTCATCCCAGTTCCAGAGGATTTTTCCCAGCCAGCTTCTGCCAAACAATGTGGGGCCATCCCCTGGCACAATCCACAGCTGGAGTTCATGTACTGCTCCGTCATAGGAGACTTTGACTTCAGCACTGCCAATTACAGGGATTAGTTCCTTGGTGTAAGTCCTTAGTTTGGTGTGAATGGGGCTGAGCTTGTGCCTGTGTGCCTTTTTGCTCATTATAGACTGACTTGCCCCAGTGTCCAGTTCCATAGATACTGGAATTCCATTCAGTTCAACTTTCAACATTATTGGTGGACATTTCATAGTGAATGTGTGTACCCCGTACACTTCTGCCTCCTCGGTACGAGTCTCCAATTCAGCCTGATCCACAGTGGATCGAACGTCCTCTGCAACGTGGTGGTTTGCAGAGTTTGCAGCTTGCCTGCACATTCGTCGTTGCATGCATAGTGCTTAAAGCGGCATTGATGGGGCTGATGATCACCTCCACAGCGCCAACAAGGTGTTAACTGCCTTGCATTAACGATTGATGGCAGACTCTGGGTCAATTGAGGTGGGCCACAGCAGCCGGCGTGTACGTTCTGCCATGTACATTTCTGTTCGAGACCGACATTACTTTCTGCACAGTACTGGCCGAAACAACTTTACTCCGCCAAATCTGTTTGGTGTTGTCGCTGGTGGACATAAATGCCTGGGCTATTGTTATGGCTTTACTTAGATTCGGAGTTTCTACAGTCAATAGTTTGCGAAGGATTGTCTCATGTCCAATGCCCAGTACAAAAAAGTCTCTGAGCATTTGTTCGAGGAAACCCACAAACTCACAATGTCCTGCAAGGCGCCTTAGTTCGGCGACATAGTTCGCCACTTCCTGGCCCTCCGTTCGTTGACACGTGTAGAACCGATACCTCGCCATCAAAACGCTTTCCTTAGGATTTAGGTGCTCCCGGACCAGTGTACACAATTCTTCGTAGGATTTCTCTGTCGGTTTTGCTGGGACCAGGAGATTCTTCATGAGGCCATAGGTTGTTGCTCCACAGACAGTTAGGAGGATCGTCCTTCGTTTGGTAGTGTTCTCGTCTCCTTCCTGCTCGTTGGCCATGAAGTATTGGTCGAGTCTCTCCACGAAGGCCTCCCAATCGTCCCCTTCTGAGAACTTCTCCAGGATACCGACTGTTCTTTGCATTTTTGCGCGGTTGTTCATTACCTCGTCGCCAATTAGTACACTCATAATAGAGGATGAAACTGAGTACTGTGTACAATGAGCAAGAGTGACCTTAACTCCTTTAATAAGACTCCAGAATGCAGGTACCTTGTGGGTGGCCTCCTTATATACTGTGCTCCTAAGGGATGCTGGGATCCTTTGGGACTCCAACAAGTGGGCCCTCTGGTGGTCAGGTGTCATGCAGGCTACACAGGGTTAAATACATTACAGTTTGGACTTGGCTTTAGGCCAATATTTATACAAATAACAAAGCCACAGCTGCTGATAACAACCCCAAACAGAAATTTCATATACTCAATAACTTGTCACTAAGCTGAAAATAGTAATGTACAATGTGTACCCAAGTACTATGTGTCCCTCCATTTCCATATTAAAATGTCTGGTATCATATGGAGTTGGATTGAGTGCACAGATAACATGACTTTTAACAATGAAGAATAATGGATTTGCAATATCTTGGGGCAAATTTGGTACAAAATTAACTGAACATTCTCAGATAAGTTTGATCCCTGGTCTGTGTTGAGCTAGCTGACCTTAGCTGAGACAGGGTTTGGGAAATGCAGCTGACTTCAATGTCCCTGGTCTAAGAAACAGAGATAACAAAAAAAAAATCAACCACAGTACCTGCTGCTGATTGTGATCTGATGATCATTATTAGGAAGATATGTGAAGACACTTGCTGTCTGTGCTCACACATGCAACTATACCCCAGCATCAGCAGAGGTGGGGTAAGGTAGAAAATTGGTAAATGAAAAGGTTTAACATAAAGTAGCCCTATAATTAACAGCAGGTCTGTAGATGTACAGTGATTACATCACAAGGCTAATAGTTTTCTGAGTTTGATTAAGCATCAAGTGTCACAACTGATTCTCTGTTTCAGAGACTCCATTTTTGGACACAGTGCAAATGTGCTGCCCTGGATACAATGAGCCTCAACGGCATGAATATCACACTCCACATACATTTTGAAGGTTCCTTGCAATGCCATCCCTTTGTATCTAACTAAGAATCATAGATAGCCAGAGTTAATTCCCATTAGTGCCAAATTCTTAAGGAAATCAAACTCCACTTCCTCACTTCATGCAAACATTAATTATAGGAAAAACAAATTATTTCCAACTGCACCTCACAACTGAACTCCTACTGGAGGAGTGAGCTGGCCTCTCATTCTCCACTGGCTTTCCACAGCTCAAGTTTGAATTTTCACTGTTGAGCTCAAAGTTTATACTGTCTTAATTTTGCAACAGTCCAACTGCCACAGGAAAGAAACTTCCAATCGGAGAACAGCTAATCACACCTCTTTTGCAGTTTTGGTTTCCATATTTACGAAAGGAAATGCTTGCTTTGGAGGCAGTTCAGAGAAGGTTCACTAGGTTGATTCCGGAGATGAGGGGGGTTGACTTATGAGGAAAGCTTGAGTAGGTTGGGCCTCTACTCATTGGAATTCAGAAGAATGAGGTGTGATCTTATCGAAACATATAAGATTATGAGGGATCTTGACAAGGTGGATGCAGAGAGGATGTTTCCACTGATGGGGGAGACTAGAACTAGAGGGCATGATCTTAGAATAAGGGGCCGCCCATTTAAAACTGAGATGAGGACATTTTTTCTCTCAGAGGGTTATAAATCTGTGGAATTCGCTGCCTCAGAGAGCTGTGGAAGCTGGGACATTAAAAAACTGTCTATTTCTGTCTTAAATTTATTCAAACGATAAGGGAATAAGGGGTTATGGGGAGCGGGCAGAGAAGTGGAGCTGAGTCCATGATCAGATCAGCCATGATCTTATTGAATGACGGTGGAGCAGGCTCGAGGAGCCGTATGGCCTACTCCTGTTCCTATTTCTTAGGTTCTTATGTAACTAATTAATTACTTATTAGCTCTTCAAACTAGCTCAGTTAAATACATAAATGAAAATGTGAATACTACATCCCAATCACTCCATTTTTGCAGTCAAATCAGGCTTTATCAGTTTTCCAATTTTCTCTCTGCTGCTGAATGCATTCACTCCTGTTGCAATATGATTCATAGTATTTTGGTTAAGTAGCCCAGATAATGAGGGCCAGAAGCCAAGTCTTATCCTGTCCGCTCTTCAAAGTCCACATGTGCACTTCCAGCAAGAATTATTGGAAGTGATATCAGCACACAGTAAACACACTTGCATTTCATGTTTAATTATTGGTATTTAGCTTCAATTGATTTTCAATCTTTTAATTTGAATGCATGATGATGATATATGTGTATGGAAAGAAAGAACTTTATTTATGCAGTGCCTTTTATGACCTCAGGACATCCCAAAGCACTTCACTGCTTTATCCGTTTTTCTTATTACCTTAAATATTCACTCCCTCTACCATCGGTGTAATGTGGCTGCTACAAGATGCATTGCAGCAACTTGCCAAGGTTTCTTTGACAGCATCTCCCACCTAGAAGGACAAGGGCAGCAGGCGCATCGGAACACCATCACCTTTGAGTTCCTCTCCAAGTCACATGCCATCCTAACTTGGAAATATATTGTTGCTGGGTCAAAATTCTAGAAATCCCTACCTAACAGCACAGTGGGAGTACCATCGCAAAATGGACTGCAGCAGTTCAATGCAGTGGCTCATCGCCATCTTCACAAGGGAAATTAGGGATGGGCAATAAATATTGGCCTTGCCAGTACTGCCCACATCCAGAGAATAAATATATATATATTTTTTTAAAATAGCCAATGAAGCACTTTTGAAGTGTAGTCACTGATGTAAGGTACAGAAACACAGCAGCCAATTAGTGAACAAAAACAACAACTTGCAATTATATAGCGCCTTTAACATAGTGAAACGTCCCAAGGCGTTTAATGGGAGCTTTATAAAACAAAATTTGACAATGAGCCACGTAAGGAGATATGAGGACAGCTAACCAAAAATTTGGACAAAGAGGTTGTTTTAAGGAGCGTCTTAAAAGGAGGAGGTAGAGAAGTTTTGTGAGGGAATTGCAGCTGAAGGCATGGCCACCAATGGTAGAGCAATTAAAATTGGGGATGTGCAAGAGCCCAGAATTGGAGAAGAGATCTTGAAGGCTTGTAGGGCTGGAAGAGGCTACAGAGATAGGGAGGGGTGAGATTATGATGGGATTTGAAACAAGGATGAGAATTTTAAAACTGAGGTGGGAATTAATATAGGTCAGTGAGCACAGGGTGATGGGGCAATGAGGCAAATGACTAGAGAATCTATTTTTTTTTAATTCATGTTGGTTGAGGGATAAATGTTGTATGGGAGACAGGGAGAACTGCCCTGCTCTTCTTTGTGTAAGTCGACAAAGTCAACTCTGGACTGTTGTGTTTATATCCCTGTTGGCTGTACACCCTGAAAAGAACTTTTGAAATACTGTGACACAAGATGGCTGGTTTGGATTAGGAAGAAACATGGTGCTGGGAGAAACACGTGGGGGCGGATCTCTCCCACAGAAATTGGTGAGAAAAGCTGGGTCTGTTGAACACTGGCCTGCCAGCGGCCAGTGACGTCAGAGCTGGGTGCTCTTAAGAAGGCCAAGATTGTCTCGGGAAGAGAGCAAGGTGCTGGGACAAGACCGGCACCTACGTTGTCTCCACAACAGTCCAGCAATCAGGACTGATGGGTCATTTAACACTCGCCCGGGAAGCCTTCAGACATCGATCAACTGGCTTTGTTCAGACCCCAGCACATCTCGGATAACACGAAGTAAGACCTGAAGAAGCCATGGAAAGGTTCCCTGAGGCAATAGAACCATCCAAATCCAGCCACAATTATGGATTACAGGAGTATAACTGTTGAGCGTTTTGGAAGCTCGATCTTCGTTCTCTCGCATCCTACGTGAGGGCACGTTTGCCCACCCCTCGAGGAAAGGACTGAAAACGAAGCCTCGCTTCTCCAATCCGATAACTTCAACTTCAACCTGGATCTCGCATGCTTCAGTCAAGCACGGGGCTGTGGAGTCGAACCGCTGAGGAAGGACCCGCGAGCAAGGGTGGGTGGATTGGGTGAGAACTCATTAGTTGCACGCTCACCAATCGATCCAAGTAAGTGCGTGAGGGGTGTCAGTGTGCCCTAACCAAACCAGAGGCGGAGTTTAGAGTTAGGTGGGTCCCGGGAGGGTTTAGCCCACGGGAAGTGTTAGTCTGTTGTAAGGCTAACAAGGGAGGTGCATTGTTTTACTGGGTATTACTGCACTGTGATTTTCTACTTCACAAGCATCTGGCGAGTGGAGTGGAGGGGTTGATCTGTTGTAATAAACCTTGTGATTTTGAACTTGAAATGTTGGTCTGTGTCTCACTACAAGACAATCCGTTGTAACTCTTTTCGCCCAAGCATAAAGGACAGGGTTAGTGTGCTTGCTATATGCGGGAGTTAAATCCTAAACAACAGATTGGATAACTGTGAGAGACCTATTGGCACCGGTCTCTGCAGAAAACCAACCCGTAGCGCAGCAAGCAAGGCAGAGCCGATTTGGCACCGGTCACTGCCAAGTAAAAACCCTTACGTATTTGGACCCTACGGCAAGGCCTCAAAACCTCGGGAAATAACCATAGACTGACCACTTACATTTGAATAGTGCTAGGGGGCTCTTTTATGTCCACTTGAGGATAGACACGACCTTGATTTAACCAATCTGAAAGACAGCACTCCACTCAGTGCTGTCAACCCAGATTATGAGTTTTAATCTGTGGAGTGGAGCTTGAACCCTCAGCCTTCTGACTCAGAGGCAAAAGTGCTACCACTGAGCCTTGTATGGGTGAGATTTCAGCAGATACAGTTTCAGAGCTGCTAAAATTCAGTAATGAATTTCAGTGAGATTTGCATCTCCTTTGCATCCCTACACAAAATTCTATGCTAAAATCACCAGTTGCATGCTCTGTAGGCTGCTTTCTATTAAAAATGCTGTACTATAATACATATAAATACAACAAATACATAAAAATATATGATTTAATACATGTAACAATACAGAAAATGAAGTCTTAAACAAGCACAAACTAGTAATGGTTGAAAATTAAGGTCTTCTGTAAATATTTTCGCAGGTCTGTTGCTCCTATAAATGGTCTAAATGTCTTACCTTATTGGGAGTTGACTCACACTATCCTATATCTATTTATATAGCATAACACAAGGATGTAGCAGTGCTTCAGCTTGCAATCTGGATTGGATACTCGTGTCTTGTGTACGTGTTTCTTCAATCGCACCAAAGCTGGACCAAGTTAACAATAGATGAGGAACAGTGTGTTTCAAATCATATACTGCTTTATTCCACAATAAGGTGAAACATACTGAGCAAATCAGTCTGATCAATGTTACTCAATTCAAAGGGTACAACTTATATTCACGTAATAGTACAAAATAAAAACACAAAATAAAAACACACACAATATCCAATTTGGGGGTTGGGGGGGCTCACCTACTTACATAGTGGCCCCGATTTTGTGGTTGGTGATGAAGGAATGGCACTCACCGTTCATCGCGCTTACAGCTGTCCATAGATTTTTCGTGGGCTTTTGAGCGGCAACTTATGGTCATCGGGTGTCTGATACAGCACGGAGCCCTCTACAGTGGATCTGTGGCATGTGCGAGCAGGAAAAGGAACAGCGTGGCTCTTCACCCAATCAGATGGCAGAATCCTCACTGAGCCACGCAGAGACAAAACCAGGAAGTATCATTTAGAAAATTTAATTCCTTGTAAAATCATGTACAGAAAGCGAAATAGAGAGGGAAGGAAAGGTGGAATTAAGAGAGATCGTCAGGAAAAAAAAAGTTTAAAAAAGTAACTTTTATTTTAATTTAAAAAATCTCCAACAGCAGTTAATGGGCCTGAAATTCCGGTCGAAGGCTTCTTTCGGACAAACGCCTCCGGCCTGAGAATTTTTACAAAATTACCTGGTGGTCCCGGAGGGCCTGTGACTCTGGTGGGGAGGCCTTCTCTTCCTGCTCTTCGAAGCATGCTCCTGTCTGAGGTTCGAACACAGAAGGTGCAGTCACATATGACTGCACAACCAATCAGGTACAGTATCTACAAGTTCTCATTGCTATTAATGAGGGAAAAAAACAAACACTAAACACAACAAAAAAATAAAAAAACACACCTCACATAATGAAAATTAATTGAAATTAAAGTTAATAAATATATGTTAAAAAAAAATCGGAAATGTATTTTTTTTCTAAGTTTTATAAATTAGGGTTTAAAATAAACTTACCTTAGTGGGCAGGGTTTTTAACAAAAATGTGTTTTTAAATTTTATTTTATATGTTTTTTTATATGTTTTAAAACACTTACGCTGTTAAAGTAGACTATGCACCTGCTTTTACTAGGTGCAAGACTTTTAAGGACATGCGCTGGGCAAGAGTTGGGCAAATAGCACAATCTTGACCATGCAACTGTCCTTACTGCCAGAACTTGACAGATTGGAAAAGCCGGTTTTCGCCGCATGCACATTGCGTGCCGAAAACCGGCTTTTGCGATGCCTTCCCGGGTCCGTACACACTCTGTACCGACCCAAGGAGGTCGGAATTTCAGGCCCAATATCTGAAGAGATGAGACTCCACATTGTAAAATTAAATTTTCAGTGCCAGAGAGATTGTTTGGCAGTAATTATCACCAGATTTATCACCAATGTTCCCCAAAGTTTTTTTGACACCTTTAAGGGGTTGCGCTGCCCATTCAGTTTCACACATTTATCATTAAAAAAGCTGGTCCCGGGCTGCACGGGTCCATCAGAGTGCTGCACAACCGTGCAGCTTAGAGGGAGCGTTGCTTATCACGCCGTTAAAAATTCACTTACATCTGAATGCACCAGCCCTAAATTTTGCTGGCATGTATAGTCCCTATAGATCGGGAGGAGCGGCCAGCATCGCGAGATCTGAGCGGGTGCAGGACTACAAAGGGCGGCGGCAGTTTGGAGGAGCCGGAGATCGGGAGGAGCCGGAGATCGGGAGGAGCTATTTGCAGCAGCGACAACAGTAAGGGACAAAAAGTAAAATGATTCGAAATCGAAGTGTTACATTGCAGCCAAGCAGGTAAGTGATTGGCTGGTTGATTGGTATTTTTCTTTCTTTCTTGTTTTAAAACCTTGGGCATTAGTGTAAGTTAGGAGTTGCAATTAAATAGATAAGTGATATTTATTATCCAAAGAAAACTAATTAATTAAATCAGCTATTTGCTGAGAGCGGCTGGGTGTGCTTTGCTAAGGTTTAGAGTTTAGTTCTACTTGATAGTTCCGAGTCTAACTAGAGGGTTGGCAGGACAGCTCAGTCCCAATGATTGCACATCCTGTGGCACGTGGCAAGTCCTGGACACTTTGCACAGCTTGGACGACCATGTGAGCAGGAGGTGTCTCCAGCTGCACCAACTCGAGCTCAGTGCTTTGGAGCTTGAGTGGCGATTGGAGTCACTGCGGTGCATCTGCGAGATTGAGAGCTATGTGGATAGCACGTTTCTAGAGATGGTCACCTTGCAGCTGAAGAGTGTGGAGGCAGAGAGAGAGTGGGTGATCGACGGACAGAAGAGGAGTTGGCAGGTTGTGCCGGAGTCCCCTGAGTCCGTCTCGCTCTCCAACCAGTACTCTGTTCTGAGTACCTGGGGGGGGGGTGGTGGGGGGTTGGGGGTGATGGTGCCTCTGGGGAGTGCAGCCAGAACCAAGTCCATGGCGCCATGGTTGGCTGAGCTGCACAAGGGGGAGCAGGGGGGGGGGAGGGGGAGAAGGAAGAAGAATGGAAGAGCTATAGTGGTAGGGGATTCAATAGTCAGGGGAACAGACAGGCGTTTCTGCGGCTGCAGACGTGACTCCAGGATGGTATGTTGCCTCCCTGGTACCAGGGTCAAGGATGTCACCAAGCGGCTGCAGGGCAATCTGGGGAGAAAGGGTGAACAGCCAGAGGTCATGGTCCATATCGGGAGCAATGGCAGAAAGAGGGATGAGGTCCTGCAGGCAGAGTTTAGGGAGCTAGGAGAGAGATTAAAAAGCAGGACCTCAAAAGGTAGTAATCTCCGGCTTACTCCCGGTGCCACAAGCTAGTGAGTACAGAAATAGGAGGATAGAGCAGATGAATGTGTGGCTGAAGAGATGGTGCAGAAGGGAGGGCTTTAGATTCCTGAGGCATTGGGACCGCTTCTGGGGGAGGTGGGTCCTGTACAAGCCGGACGGGTTGCACCTCAACAGAGCCGGGACCAATATCCTCATGGGGTTGGGGGGGGGGGGTGGAATTACTAGTGGAGTTTAAACTAGCTTGGCAGGGGAATGGGAACCTGAGAATAGATTTAGGAGGGAGGGGAGTAAAGCTGGAATTAGAAAGCAAAAATGTAGAAAGTGCGTTTGAAGGACAGGAGAAACAAGCAGGAAAAAAGTGTAAAAAAACAAATTTAAATGCTCTTTGTCTAAATGAATGTAGCATTCGTAACAAAATAGATGAGTTGACGGCACAAATAGATATAAATGGGTATGATCTGATAACCATTAGAGAGACGTGGTTGCAAGGTGAACAGGACTGGGAACTAAATATTCAGGGGTATTTGACAAGTCAGAAATTCAGACAGAAAGGAAAAGGAGGTGGGGTAGCACTGTAAATAAAGGTTGGGATCAGTGCATTAGTAAGAAACGATATTGGCTCAGAAGATCATGATGTTGAATCAGTTTGGGTGGAGATAAGGAATAATCAAGGGAAAAAGTCGCTGGTGGGCGTAGTCTATAGGCCCCGTAACTATATGGTTGCTATATGGTTAGACGGAGTATAAATCAAGAAATAATGGAGGCTTGTAATAAAGAAATGACAATAAACATGGGTGATTTTAACCTTCATATTGATTGGTACAAGGCAAATTGGCCAGGGTTGTCTTGAGGAAGAGTTCATAGATTGTATCCGGGATGGTTTCCTTGAACAGAAGGTTGCAGAACCAATCAGAGAGCAGGCTATCTTAGATCTAGTACTGTGTAATGAGGCAGGATTAATAAATGATCTCATTGTAAAAGATCCTCCAGGAATGAGTGACCATAATATGGTTGAATTTCAAATTCAGGTGGAGGGTGAGAAAATTGGTTCTCAAATTAGGGTCCTCAGCTTAAATAAAGCAGACTACAAAGGTATGACGGCAGAGTTGGCTAAAGTGGACTGGGAAAATAAACTAAAGTATGGGACGATTGATGAGCAGTGGCAGACATTTAAGGAGATATTTCATAACTCGCAACAAAAATATATCCCGAGAAGGAAAGACTGTAAGAGAAGGGATAACCATCCGTGGCTAACTAAGGAAACAAGGGAGGGTATCAAATTGAAAACAAAGGCATACAATGTGGCCAAGACTAGTGGTAGGCGAGAGGATTGGGAAATTTTTAAAAGCCAGCAGAGAATGACGAAAAAAATGATTACGAGAGGAAAGATAGATTATGAAAGTAAACTAGCACGAAATATAAAAACAGATAGTAAGAGTTTCTACAGGTACATTAAAAGGAAAAGAGTGGCTAAAGTAAATGTTGGTCCCCTGGAGGATGAGACTGGGGAATTAATAATGGAGAACAGGGAAATGGCAGAGACGTTGAACAAATATTGTGTATCGGTCTTGACGTTAGAAGATACTAAAAACATCCCAATAGCGGATAATCAAGGGGCTATAGGGAGGGAGGAACTTAATACAATCACTATCACTAATGAAGTAGTACAAGGTAAAATAATGTTTCTAAAGGTGGACAAGTCCCCTGGACCTGATGGCTTACATCCTAGGCTCTCAAGAGAAGTGGCTGCAGAGATAGTGGATGCATTGGTTGTAATCTACCAAAATTCTCTGGATTCTGGAGCGGATTGGAAAACCGCAAATGTAACGCCCCTATTTAAAAAAGGAATCAGACAAAAACCAGGAAACTATAGACCAGTTAGCCTAACATCTGTCGTTGGGAAAATGCTGGTGTCTATTATTAAGGGAGCAGTAGCGGGACATTTGGTAAAGCATGATTCAATCAAGCAGAGTCAGCACGGTTTTATGAAAGGGAAATCACGTTTGACAAATTTGCTGGAGTTCTTTGAGGATGTAACGAGCAGGGTGGATAAGGGGGAACCAGTGGATGTGTGGTGTATTTGGATTTCCAGAAGGCATTCGATAAGGTGCCACATAAAAGGTTACTGCACAAGATAAAAGCTCACGGGGTTGGAGGTAATATATTGGCATGGATAGAGGATTGGCTGACTTACAGAAAACAGAGAGTCGGGATAAATGGGTCATTTTCCAGTTGGCAAACAGTGACTAGTGGGATGCCGCAGGGATCTGTGCTGGGTCCTCAACTATTTACAATCTATATTAAAGACTTGGATGAAGGGACCAAGTGTGATGTAGCAAAGTTTGCTGATGATACAAAGATGGGTGGGAAAGCAAATTGTGAGGACACAATTTGCAAAGGGATGTAGACAGGCTAAGTAAGAGGCCAAAAATTTGGCAAATGGAGTATAATGTGGGAAAATGTGAGGTTATCCACTTTGGCAGAAATAATAGAAAAGCAAATTATAATTTAAATGGATAAAAATTGCAAAGTGCTGCAGTACAGAGAGACCTGGAGGTCCTTGCACATGAAACACAAAAAGTTAGTGTACAGGTACAGCAAGTAATCAGGAAGGCAAATGGAATGTTGGCCTATATTGCAAGGGGGATAGAATATAAAAGCAGAGAAGTCCTGCTACAAATGTACAGGGCATTGTACCATGTGAGAACTCAGGGACACTTCCGGTGTCCCTGACAACTACGTGTGTGAGAAGTGTATCCACCTCCAGCTCCTGACGGACCGCGTTGCGGAATTGGAGCTGAGGTGGATTCACAATGAAGCATCCACGATGCTGAGAATGATGTGAGTAGCATGTGTAGCGAGTTGGTCGTACCGCAGGGAAAGGGTCCAGAGCTAGATAGGGAATGGAAGACCAACAGGAAGAGCAGTGCAAGGAAGGTAGTGCAGGGTCCCCTGCGGTCATCCCCCTGCAAAACAGATACACCGCTTTGAGTATTGTTGGGGGGGGATGACTCATCAGGGGAGGGCAGCAGCAGCCAAGTTCATGGCACCGTGGGTGACTCTACTGCACAGGAGGGCAGGAAAAAGAGTGGGAGAGCGATAGTGATAGGGGATTCAATTGTAAGGGGAATAGATAAACGTTTCTGCGGCCGCAACCGAGACTCCAGGATGGTATGTTGCCTCCCTGGTGCAAGGGTCAAGGGTGTCTCGGAGCGGGTGCAGGACATTCTGCAAAGGGAGGGTGAACAGCCAGTTGTCATGGTACACATTGGTACCAATGATATAGGTAAAAAATGGGATGAGGTCCTACGAGACGAATTTAAGCAGCTAGGAGCTAAATTAAAACGTAGGACCTCAAAAGTAGTAATCTCGGGATTGCTACCAGTGCCACATGCTAGTCAGAGTAGGAATCGCAGGATAGCTCAGATGAATACATGGCTTGAGCAGTGGTGCAGCAGGGAGGGATTCAAATTCCTGGGGCATTGGAACCGGTTCTGGGGGAGGTGGGACCAGTACAAACTGGACGGTCTGCACCTATGCAGGACCGGAACCAATGTCCTAGGGGGAGTGTTTGCTCGTGCTTTTGGGGAGGAGTTAAACTAATGTGGCAGGAGAATGGGAACCAATGCAGGGAGACAGAGGGAAACAAAATGGAGATAGAAGCAAAAGACAGAAAGGAGATGAGTAAAACTGGAGGGCAGAGAAACCCAAAGCAAAAAACAAAAAGGGCCATTTTACAGCAAAATTCTAAAGGGTCAAAGTGTAATAAAAAGGCAAACCTGAAAGCTCTGTGCCTCAATGCGAGGAGTATTCGGAATAAGGTGGACGAATTAACTGTGCAGATAGCAGTTAACGGATACGATGTGGTTGGCATCACGGAGACATGGCTCCAGGGTGACCAAGGCTGGGAACTCAACATCCAAGGGTATTCAACATTTAGGAAAGATAGACAGAAAGGAAAAGGAGGCGGGGTGGCGTTGCTGGTTAAAGAGGAAATTAAGCAATTGTAAGGAAGGACATTAGCTTGGATGATCTGGAATCGGTATGGGTGGAGCTACGGAATACCAAAGGGCAGAAAATGCTAGTGGGAGTTGTGTACAGACCTCCAAACAGTAGTAGTGATGTTGGGGAGGGCATCAAACAGGAAATTAAGGGTGCATGCAATAAAGGGGCAGCAGTTATCATGGGTGACTTTAATATGCATATAGATTGGGCTAACCAAACTGGAAACAATACGGTGGAGGAGGATTTCCTGGAGTGCATAAGGGATGGTTTTCGAGACCAATATGTCGAGGAACCAACTAGGGGGGAGGCCTAGACTGGGTGTTGTGTAATGAGAGAGGATTAATTAACAATCTCGTTGTGCGAGGCCCCTTGGGGAAGAGTGACCATAATATGGTGGAATTCTATATTAGGATGGAGAATGAAAGAGTTAATTCAGAGACCATTGTCCAAAACTTAAAGAAGGGTAACTTTGAAGATATGAGGCGTGAATTAGCTAGGATAGATTGGCGAATGATTCTTAAGGGGTTGACTGTGGATGGGCAATGGCAGACATTTAGAGACCGCATGGATGAACTATAACAATTGTACATCCCTATCTGGCGTAAAAATAAAAAAGGGAAGGTGGCTCAACCGTGGCTATCAAGAGAAATCAGGGATAATATTAAAGCCAAGGAAGTGGCATACAAATTGGCCAGAAATAGCAGCGAACCAGGGGACTGGGAGAAATTTAGAACTCAGCACAGGAGAACAAAGCGTTTAATTAGGGCAGGGAAAATAGAGTACGAGAGGAAGCTTGCAGGGAACATTAAAAGGGACTGCAAAAGCTTCTATAGATATGTAAAGAGAAAAAGGTTAGTAAAGATAAACGTAGGTCCCCTGCAGTCAGAATCAGGGGAAGTCATAACTGGGAACAAAGAAATGGCAGACCAATTGAACAAGTACTTTGGTTAGGTATTCACTAAGAAAGACACAAACAACCTTCCGGATATAAAAGGGGTCAGAGGATCTAGTAAGAAGGAGGAACTGAGGGAAATCCTTATTAGTCGGGAAATTGTGTTGGGGAAATTGATGGGATTGAAGGCCGATAAATCCCCAGGGCCTGATGGTCTGCATCCCAGAGTACTTAAGGAGGTGGCCTTGGAAATAGCGGATGCATTGACAGTCATTTTCCAACATTCCATAGACTCTGGATCAGTTCCTATGGAGTGGAGGGTAGCCAATGTAACCCCACTTTTTAAAAAAGGAGGGAAGAGAGAAAACAGGGAATTATAGACCGGTCAGCCTCACATCGGTAGTGGGTAAAATGATGGAATCAATTATTAAGGATGTCATAGCAGCGCATTTTGGAAGAGGTGACATGATAGGTCCAAGTCAGCATGGATTTGTGAAAGGGAAATCATGCTTGAGAAATCTTCTGGAATTTTTTTGAGGATGTTTCCAGTAGAGTGGACAAGGGAGAACCAGTTGATGTAGTGTATTTGGACTTTCAGAAGGCTTTCGACAAGGTCCCACACAAGAGATTAATATGCAAAGTTAAAGCACATGGGATTGGGGGTAGTGTGCTGACGTGGATTGAGAACTGGTTGGCAGACAGGAAGCAAAGAGTAGGAGTAAATGGGTACTTTTCAGAATGGCAGGCAGTGACTAGTGGGGTACCGCAAGGTTCTGTGCTGGGGCCCCAGCTGTTTACACTGTACATTAATGATTTAGACGAGGGGATTAAATGTAGTATCTCCAAATTTGCGGATGACACTAAGTTGGGTGGCAGTGTGAGCTGCAAGGAGGATGCTACGAGGCTGCAGAGTGACTTGGATAGGTTAGGTGAGTGGGCAAATGCATGGCAGATGAAGTATAATGTGGATAAATGTGGGGTTATCCATTTTGGTGGTAAAAACAGAGAGACAGACTATTATCTGAATGGTGATAGATTAGGAAAAGGGGAGGTGTAATGAGACCTGGGTGTCATGGTACATCAGTCATTGAAGGTTGGCATGCAGGCACAGCAGGTGGTTAAGAAGGCAAATGGCATGTTGGCCTTCATAGCGAGGGGATTTGAGTACAGGGGTAGGGAGGTGTTACTACAGTTGTACAGGGCCTTGGTGAGGCCACACCTGGAGTATTGTATACAGTTTTGGTCTCCTAACTTGAGGAAGGACATTCTTGCTATTGAGGGAATGCAGCGAAGGTTCACCAGACTGATTCCCGGGATGGCGGGACTGACATATCAAGAAAGACTGGATCAACTGGGCTTGTATTCACTGGAGTTCAGAAGAATGAGAGGGGTTCTCATAGAAACGTTTAAAATTCTGACGGGTTTAGACAGGTTAGATGCAGGAACATTGTTCCCAATGTTGATGAAGTCCAGAACCAGGGGTCACAGTCTAAGGATAAGTGGTAAGCCATTTAGGACCGAGATGAGGAGAAACTTCTTCACCCAGAGAGTGGTGAACCTGTGGAATTCTCTACCACAGAAAGTTGTTGAGGCTAATTCACTAAATTTATTCAAAAAGGAGTTAGATGTAGTCCTTACTACTCAGGGGATCAAGGGGTATGGCGCGAAAGCAGGAATGGGGTACTGAAGTTGCATGTTCAGCCATGAACTCATTGAATGGCGGTGCAGGCTCGAAGGACCGAATGGCCTACTCCTGCTCCTATTTCTTATGTTCTTCTTATGTTCTTATGTATATACAGCAGCTTACATGGATTTCAATGCCGAGTCTGTCGATGCGCTGATAGCCTCACCATTATTCTTAATGCAAAATCTGGGCCAATAATCCCTCTGCATCCTATTCTTTAACCAAGGGCAAAAACCCTTTCCCTGCAGTCTCCTGCTTTTTTTAAACTTTTATTGAAACACTTTGTTTCCTTACTCCTGTGCAGCATCCTGTTTCCAAAATCCAGATTGCTTTTTTGTCTTTCTGTTCTGATTTTTAAAAACTTCTTCCTTGGTGTCAAAATGCCTATCCCTCTCAGAACGACAGAGATAAAAGGCTTTTCTAACATAATAGACAGAATATCCAAACTAACAAATTGGTCTCTGGGAGAAGCAATCACTGATTATTATGTTAACCACATTTTGGCCAGGTGTCTCCTTTTTTTAAAAAAAAAGTGAGAATACATATTGCTTGTAAACCCCCAGCATTATTTTCCAAGTATCTATCCCCTCCTGGACATCATGATGGAATTTTGACACTGCAAAAATCCCTAAGAGAAAACCACAGCACTTTGAAATAAAAACAGAAAACGCTAGAAATACGCTGGTGGTTAGTCAGCATCTGTAAAGAGTAAGAACAAGAGAGAGATTTAATGGGTTAAATGATCTGTAAATTGCCTTATGGATAATGTTTGTTCCTATGTATCCAGAATGAGAAAAGGTCATCAGGCCCATTTGGGCTCAGCCCATCCCATGTTATTTCGTCCCAGTTCACCAACCATCCCTTGATCCCTTGCCCCACCTCCGAAGAGAAGCCCCCCCAAAAAAATCACACCTGCAGCTGATTCAGGTGTGTTCTCTCAAAAAATTCTCTTCAATGTGAATGGTCAGACAATCTCCTGGGATGTCCCAGACCCATGCATTATTTCCTTGAATAATTTACTTTGATCTTTGATGTGCCTCATTTTCCAGAAATCCATCTAATGTCTTCCTTAAGGACTGTAAAGAATCAGTCTCCATTGTCTCCTACAGAATCCTGTTGATCATCCTCTGGAAAAAGTAAAACATCTGGATCTCAATCCTCACCTGTAGCTTCTTCAGTTTGTATGGGTGGCTTCTACTTCTACCCAACGCCTTCAGCTCAAGCATGCTATCGATTGGCATGATGCCCATAATCTTAAATACCTGGATCAGATTTTCTCCAAGTCTTCAAATCTCTGGTGAGTACAAACCCAAGGCATCAAATTTATCCTCACAGCTCAGTAACCTCAGGAGTGGGATAAACCTTATTGTCATCTCCACATTTTCTCCAGAGGAACAATGTCCTTTCTCAGGTCAGGAAACAAAATTGGACACAATACTTCAAATGAGATTATACCAAATGCAATTAATGTCCTAATTTTGTAATGAATAATCTGAACAGTACATCACAGCACACGGTTTGCTTTGGCTGTAACCTACTGATACTGCACTTGAGTTTTGAGGGGGTGGCCAATGATCACTCCCAAATATTTCTCCACTCAGTTACCATTAATTGACTCGCTCATATTAGTTTCTACTTTATTCCTTTATTATGTGATCAATATAAAAGTGAGGCAATGAAAAGACAAAACAGTACAATTCATTGAGGGTGAAAAGACATGGGAAAGGCCAACACAAAAAGGAGAGAAAATAGGGGAAAATGGACAAAATAAAATACTGCCAAATGACAGTGGGTCCCACCAGTCTTGCATCTCTGCCCCTATTGACAGTGCAAAGATGCAGACCCAAAACATCCCTCCCTCCAAACACAAACTCACTCTGCATTACAAACAGCACTGCTGTGCCCAGCTGTAATGAAAATAGAGGCGATAGCTACTATCCAAAGTTACTAAGATCAATGTTCAGACTAGAGGGCTTGTGTTGAGCTTCATTGAAATCATGCAGGAGACCGAAAGCATAGAACTCATGGTAGGAATAGGAGGGAAGCTGCAGTGGTGAAGTCATTAAAATAATCTGTTTTTTTTTTAAACTGAAATTTCACTCTCAGGTAATCCATAAGGGAAAGCCTGCCACTGTGCACCTCAATTATAAAAAAATTAAGCACAGACCTACATGTTTAAATAGATCTCACTCTTTTTGATATAACAAATTTTACTTTTAACAGTTGCAGATCTTGACAGCTATTAACATGGAACATTGCATTTCTAAAATAAAAACAGAAAATGCTGGAAATCCAAGCGGTTCAGGCAGCTGAATGTAGCGACCCGAAACGTGAACTCTGTTTTTCTCTCCACAGATGCTGCCTGACCCGCTGAGATTTCCAGCATTTTCTGTTTTTATTCCAGGTTGCAGCATCCACAGTATTTTGCTTTTGTATTGCATTTCTAAATCTCTCTCTCTCTCTTGTGTTATGGGCAATTTAGAATATGTACAGCCCAAGTGCTGTCGTTTAGAGGAGAATTCCCTGAAACGTTGCAGCATGACAAACGAACCGGTGTGTGTGTGTGTGCGGTCACACGATCACATCGTTCACCCTCAGCTTTGGGCAGTTTCTCCACATCCTGTGGGTAGGACGCTTGTGTCTCCTGGGCCCTGCTGTTCAGCTTGAGGTTTGTAACCCGGACCTTGCACCGGTGCCGGAAGTGTTGGGCTGGTCCTTGTGAATGAGGCTCCGGGTAGCTTCGCCGCTCTCCACGGCTCGGGGGCCGTGCTGGTAAGAAGTCGCTGGGCGGCAGCGGGTGAAGGAGGGGGATAGGCCGGGGTGCGGCAGGGGCTTTGCCCGGCTCCCGTGCTGAGGATTCCCTCACAGCAACTAAGGGACCTTTCTTCCTTCAAACCAAAACCCCGCCCCAGCCTCTGGTGCCTGGCCCGCCTTCCTCCTGTCCGGTTAGCCGGTGAGTGGGCCTGCTGCCACCCGAGGCTTCCTTGGCCTCACCCGATCTCAACGGCCACCGAAGCCCTGTTCCCCGAGCCTGACCTCCTCACTGTCATTGCTGTCCTCCCAAGTCAATGTTAAACAAACTCCATTTGTCCAAAATGTTGTCAACCACATTATAAGCCGCAATAAGAACCTTTTCTATGCTGAAGGAATGTGTGGGGAAGGAAACCGAACAGCCAGATCCAATCCTGTCCTTGCTTAAAGTCCATGCATTGCACTTCCAATAGGTGCCATTGGCTAGCAACAAAGAGGACTTTCACCTCTCTGACCTCTGGGTTCTGTGGTCAATTATCGCCCTTCCACCACCCCTCCAGTGTGTTGGTTTGAAATGGCTAACAGGAACTAATAGTTTTTAGACACAAATGTGCGTTTACCTGATGAGTCATCCCGAAGTTATGTCGATACCTTTTGTCTTATCAGCGGGTACCTCCTTTAACTCGATCACGCTTTTGATCACAGACTCATTTCCTGTGACCCTTGTGTGTTTGTGTTTCCACATAACATTGTTGTGTGTCTATTTTTAACATCTTGTCATCTCATTCCTTGCTCGATATTTTGTATCTGATAAAGCCTTTTCCTTTAGGTTTCTGATATAATATCTCTACTCTTTTCATTAATTGAAAAGTGTGTCTAACTGGGGTTTAGTAACAAACATGATTGGAGATACCTTCTTTTCCATTATAGGTTTGCTCTTTATCCTTTGGACATTGTTCTATATTGTGAGGATTTGTGATGTCATATTCTGGAGATATGTGTAGACTGGCAACATTTCTCATTAGTGTTACTTTGTACCTACAAATCATCCTGGCACGCTCTGCCACTTCTCACTCCCAATACCAGATTAGAAGTTTTCTTATGTCTGCTGCCATGAGCCTACTTTTTCAGTTTGGATGGACCAGCTCATCAAACTCTTCCTGTAAGAGCAGGTCCTTGTCAATTAAGCATTCTCTAAACCCATCAACTTTCAGTCTCAAAAGTAGTACCCCTGTCATACACACAGGTTTTTTCTTTGTTGAATTCACCTTGGTGTTTTCTAACTTGGAGGCAAGAATAAGGGTTAATGTTGAATGGTCATCGACCTGAAGCATTACCTCTGTTTCTCTCTCTCTAGAGATGCTGCCTGACCTGCTGAGTATTTCTGACATTTTTTGTTTTTATTTCAGATTTCCAGCATCAACAGTATTTTGCTTTTGTTTATTGATTGGAGCCTTCTTTGCTTTGAAACACCTTCGAAATTTGTTTCTCAGACTGAAATTTCTTCACCGTTCTGATTTTGGTTGTGTGGATAATACAGATTTCTTTTGCCGAGTTAGAAAGGGTCAGCTCCAACTTTAGAGGTGGAAATGGAGTGACCTTTTATGAAAATATTCTGTGTTTGGGAAGGTGGATTTCAATTTTGGACAATAGATTGTTTTCTGGACATGAATGTATCTCTTCAGACTTCTATGCACCTATGATGTGGATACACTTAAGAAAAATTGATAAATTGTTTGCAGTAAAATATGAATAAACACTTGTTCACCATACTCTGTTTGAAATCAGGGCTGCTGTTTAGCATAGCTTGTTAAAACAAATAGGTATTAGTTGCAAAACCAAAGTCAAAAGCATGAAGTGACAGTTCAAGACTTTAGAAAGTATTTAAAAATAAAAACAGCAAGGACAAAGAAAGCGCCATTCAGTGGAATAGCATTTTATATCACCTGCAACTGGGGTGAGATAATCTGCTTATACAGCTGATAGGCTAAAACAATTAAAGGGACAAGAGATGAAAAAGAAAACAAAGGAACTGATTGAATTATCAGGAAGATCAAAGAAAACACACCCCTAATTGAGCTGTAAAGGGCCACTGACACCTGGGAGTCCCTGGCCAAAGACCGACCTAAATGGAGGAAGTGCATCCGGAAGGGCGCTGAGCACCTCG
The DNA here is from genome assembly GCF_044704955.1 of Pristiophorus japonicus. NCBI lineage: Eukaryota > Metazoa > Chordata > Chondrichthyes > Pristiophoridae > Pristiophorus > Pristiophorus japonicus. Next base: position 184,845,001 of record NC_091982.1, on the reverse strand, counting down.
AGTCTCGTCAAGAGCATGCAAAAATCAAGTGCAGGCAGTGGAAAGAGCGTGTAGCAAACAAGTCCCACACATCTCTTCCCTCAACGACTATCTATCCCACCTGTGACAGAGACTGGTTCTCGTATTGGACTGTACAGCTACCTAAGAACTCGTGTTAAGAATGAAAGCAAGACTTCCTCGATTCCGAGGGACTGCCTATAATGCAAGGGAATGAAGTGCAGTCAGAACAATTGAGAAGGCCAAGTTAATATTTGAAATGCAGAACAAAGGGGATAACCAAAAGGGGTTCAGGTAAAATAACACAAAAAATATATTGCAGAGCTGCTTACTGAAGTGGTTCTCCAATAGAAGCTGCCCCCTTTAAGGTGGCTTTATACTAAATCCGGGCTGTGGGCGAGCAATGTAAAATGGTGCACACTAAGTGGATAATTTTGACCTAACCCACCTGGTGGAAATCTGACAGGATCAGATTGTACTTCTATTTTACACCCCACCCAATTTCAGAATTACCCCCGTAGTCTCTGCTTTCTGAACTGATCTCTAATGAGTCTACAGGAGAGCTGAAGCAACAACTTGCATCTTTTTAACCCCTACATTGGCCCCCAGTCCTGCAATGCCTCTATTTAAAAATTCTCATGCTTGTTTTTAAATCCCTGTAACCTCCTCTGGTCTTCCAAGCCTTTAAGATGCGCTCCTCCAATTCTGACCTCTTGCGCTTGCCTGATTTTCTTCCCGACACCATTGGTGGCCATGCTTTCAGCTCTTAGGTCCTAAGCTCTGTAATTCTCTCCCTAAACCTCTCCGCTTCGCTACCTCCTTGTCTTTTAAGGCGCTCCTTAAAAGCTATTGGTTACCTGTCCTAATATCTCTTTACATGGCTCAGTGTCAAATTTTATCTGATAACACTCCTGTGAAGCACCTTGACATTTTACTATGTTAAAGGTGTTATATAAATGCAAGTTGTTATAGCAATCATCTTCTAAAGTAAGATGTCTCAGCACTTTACGAGGCAGGGGACAGTAGATACTATGTAGGAGAAGAGAAAAGAACAGAAATTGGAGAGCGATGTCTCAAAAGTAGAGTTGTAAAAAGAGTTGTTGAGAGGTTTATGAAGCAAGGAAGGGGGAAGTGAGACAGAATTTTGGGAAGCATGTTCCAAATGATTGGGACATAATGACTGAAAGAATGACCACCACTGGTGGAGCACACGGTAGAGAATGAGTAATTCAGTATCAGAGGGACGGATGTTGTTACCTAGTTTTATTAGTGAACAGTAGTCAGTTTCTGAGTAAATTTAAAAAATATATATTTAAAAGCTTTTAAAAGGTGCCCATTAGTGCCCTTGCGCCAAACAAAAGTTTAATTTTAAGAGCCTCTTTGAAGGCCCGCAAACAGGCACAATTAGTGAAAACTCACCGTGGTGATTAATTCGATTGGGGACGTGGCCAGTTTTGTGGGCAGGCCCAGCTTCTAGCGTGAGGTTTTTTAAACCAGTGCAAAGGATCTCAGAAACTCAATTTGTGTGAACGTAATTTGTGCTTGAAATTCCTTGATCTTTTGCTCAGATTGGCTGATTTTGGGCAACCTGCGTTGGAACTACCAGCGCATCCAGCAGATACTCCAGGCCTATAAGTTTATTTTTTGTCATCTTTGCATTGCCCCTGATAATTGGCTATCTCAGGCCTGGGGTAGGTGGGAATTCAATAAGAAAATTGATTTTGAGCCCTGTGCCAATCCTGTGTGTCAAAGCAAGTAATCTGCTGCTCAGTAGATTTGCAGTATTGTTTAAGAAACAAGTACTTTATTTGTCTATTCTTCCCTTCTCCTTCCCCCAAATCTTCCTCTTTTTTTCCGAAGTTATTTACATGACTTTTTAAGATTCTTTCTTGCATCCCATGGTAGATTTATAATTGCCGCTGAAGCTATGGTTTGTATAGCAGTGACCAGGGAGATTTTTGCCACAGTCGAGTTACAGTTCCCAAAGAAATGAAGTTCAGCATGTTCCAGACCTGTCTGACTGTGGCTGCAGTGTCTGAAATTGGCGTCATTGATCTTCACCTTTGGCTCTGGTGCATATATCAGTCCGGTTCAAAAACCTCAAAAAATCTCAATTCAAGTAACACTAATAGTTCACAATTGTAATGGCGTAAGCTGTATCACACACTAAATAAAATAATTGATTCATCCGTTTTGCTCCATTCTAACCTTAGTTATTGTTTGTAAATTTTATGCTTGGTTGTCACAATTCACTTTGGGAGTTGTAGTTCCATAGAAAGAGAGCGGTGAAAATAATGCCTATAATGCCTCTGTCACAATGTTCTAATAGGAATTAGAACCCCATACCTCCCCACCAAACTAATCCTTTTATAGCTGGTTGTCATGTAATGTCAGTGTGGTTTCCTGGACTGGGTTCAATCGCCTGAGGGGGTCGGAGAGGAATTTTCCAGATTTCTGTACCCTTTTTGGACCTGAGTTTCTTTTTCTTGTTTTTTTTTTGGCCTCGCTCAAGAGATAGCATGGCTTCTAGGAAGTATCTAGTTGTTATGGTCCAGGCATCTTGAATGTGGGCAGGCTTGATGGACCAGTTGGTATTTTCCTTCCTGTCATTGCCATATGATCGTAGGTAGGCTGTCGTGGTCGTCTCTGGATATTGTCGTACCACAGGAGCAGGGTGCAGAATGCAATTCCAATGATGCATCTTTCTCTCATTCACAAAACTTGAAACGTTAGAAATGTTATTTCTAGCTGTCCGCACTGACCTGAGACTGAAGAAGGAAAATGGAAGACAGAAACAGTGTGAAGAAATTACTTGAGATATTTGCCGGCTTTTTGCCACTTTCCAGTATAGCATTGGTAGCTTAGAAAATAAATTCAGCAGCTTGCGTGTTCACTATTCTGCTGCTTTCTTTCCCTTTTGGTGCTGATTAACTGAATCAGACTTCTTTTGATTTGTTGGCAACTAAGGTTAACATTTTAAAATCCAATGCTATATCTTCTCACTTGGTAAATGACTGGTTATTCAATTATGTGAACCATTATTTAGCTGGAGGCCAGATTTGTGCAGCATTGATATGTGCTTTATGATGTAATGGAATTCTGTCCTTTGAAGACTTGCATCACAAAGCGTGACCTCTGAAACATCAAGATGGCTGTATTAATTGGGCAATAGGGCTTTAATAAATCCACTGTTCTTCATGGGAACTGTTTAACCATGACCAATTTTTTATTTTTATTTTGCTACTGCGGCAGAATTTGCACTTGGGTTACATTTTCAAATAAAAATGGAAATGTTACCTTGTGCCCTAGACCTGGATAAATTGAAATGAGTTCACTTTGTTAACCATTGTTGCTCTAGGTAAGGACTTATGATGAGTATTTCAGAGTGTATTAGTGTAACCCTTCCATTTAATACTGCTTAGTGCTGATAGAAGGAATTGCAGGTGGCTTGTGCAGTATTATACCCCAAGTGAACCATTTTTCCTTCACTTTTGATCCTACTTTTTTGTTTTTAGAAACTTGATTATCTTGCTGTACCAGTTTTATTTTGACTTTGTCATGCAATAACAAATATTTAGGAAAGTTATGCAATTGATGCCACAACCATTGAGAGAATCTTTGTAAAAGATGGCTGTTGTATTTTAAAACCTTTTTAACAGTAACAATAAATGAAAATCAAAACAAAATAAGTCTTAGGAAGACAAAGCTCCAAGGGGACTAGCAGCAGTTATGAAATAATGAGATAAGGGAACTGGTGGTCGTGCTAGGGACAGCGCACAAACTTTTTGATGGCGTTTAAATGTTGCCCCTGTGGAAAAGGTTCTTTGGGTTGGGGAGGAGGGGGCGGGTTGGGGTGGAGAAGATGGAAGAACAAAGACATTGCACAATATTTTTGGAAATGATGAGAATAAAGAGGAGCATTTTTTTTCTTGTCTTTTTTTTCTTCACCCTTATGCTGTAGTAGATGTGAAGTGCCCTGATGAGCATTAGCCCTTGAAGAATAGCAGTTCATTTGAAGAAAAATGCAACATTTCATAAAAGATGGGATGTTCATTATAGCTTAGAGCAAACTGTTCAAAAATTCCAATTTTGCTTTAATGTGGTTCCTGATATCGTATACAAATTAATAATTGCATTTCATACTCCTCTCAATCAATATTGGAAACAATCGCTCAACTTCATTTTAAAACAAAGTAATTTTAATTACATGTTAATAGAACAATAAAAGATGGGCCAAATTTTGCTGCAGCTGGACATCTAACAACACCTTCCATTAGTTGACTTGGCCTTGTATGTTTAGGTTTTTTAATATTTTGCATGGCAAATGTAAGCTGATAACGGTGCATCTGGGACCTGAATGGTTAACACAGGTTCACTCACATTAAAGAATTGAGAAATAAACAGTGCAAGAACTGAGAAGGAGGTGTAGATTAGAGTGGGTGAGTTCAATGCCAAATCAAGTAAAGAAAGGGAAATAAAGATTGGAGTAAGTGGGTGAGAGAAAAAAGAGACAAAGGAAAAGTTTTTAAAAAAAATTTTAATTAAAAAAAAAAATTAAACTTGACATTTTAAAAATCTCCCAATAATTAACAGCTGCAGGAGAGAGGCTCCACACTGGTAATTGTCAATTTTCAGTGTCAGAGCGATTCATTAGCAGTCAGTAAGTTATCATATCATTAAACAGGTATTTGCACTTGAAATGACAAGACTTGACTTTCTGTGGCGAGTTTAGTTTGTATCTATCGTGCAAATACAGCAGCTTCACGCCATTCAATGCTTTTCAATCATAAGGCAGTCAGCAAGATGTCGCTTTTATGAAGCTAATGACGGAACAACACTTCTCAAACAGCAAATTTTGGATATTCATATTTAACATCTGTCCCTCACCTGAAGTTGCTGTACCATTCACGCATAAATAATGGAGAGCGCCATTAGCCTCCGTTATTTTGACAGCAAATTCTGGCACATAGACATTTGAAAGATTCCAGCCTCTGTCTCTTAAAGTTAGCTTTCATTCCTCCAGCCAACTGATCACTCACATCCATAGAATCAGAATTTTAAGAAATAGTAAGTTGCAGCAATAATTAGAAGAGTGTTCTGTGTGTTGCTGGTGAAATCCAATTTGTTATTTTGCCATAAAGCCAACAGTGGAGGACACTTCTTCCTATAGTGCATTGCCATTAGAATAGAAGAGCATAAGAACAGGGATAAAAAATGTACTTCAAAGCTCAATAAGGTGAAATTGTTACATTTTTTACAGATTTTGGCTGAAAAATGAAATGAATTAGTCATAGAAAGCATTGCTACTATTAATATTTCAATCCTTCTATGCTTCAGAATGTACATTTGTGCAGTTTCATTGCATTATAGGCAGTTACTGTCATAATGTGCCCTGAAACTTCAAAATATTCTGCACAAGTGCTTTAGTTTTTAAGTTATTGGATACCATCCTCTCTTTCTATCACCTAGTCTTACCTTTGTTCATAAGTTGGTCCACTTTGTCACCCATCACTGCTTGATGGTGATTGACCCAACGGCGTAATTACTGACTTGTGCTAACCAAAAATATTTGACTGCACTGTGAATTCTTTAAGTTCTCCTTATTAAGGTGAGCCCAGTATATTTATAATACTAATACTTGTGTTTCTCTCTAGCTTGCTGGCACAGACTCTGAGGCAATATTGGTGTTAAAATGAAGTTCCCTGTACAGAGACTGTACTCGCTGTCCCGAACTGTTCACCACCTGAATACACCTCGCATTAATAATCACAGGCTACACTGGAACTCTGCAGCTCGGCCATATTCTACTTTCAACAGACTTGCCCTGAGGGCAGCAAAGCCGTTTCCTTTGAAAGTTGGATACTATCCCTATAGAAATTTCATACTAGTTAGATTGGCAACACGACTGCTAAAAATTCGCTACCTTGTACTGGGATCAGCAGTAGGTGGTAGCTACACAGCAAAAAAGGTATGTCAGAAACTTGTATTGATATACACACTTTGTATGCTCTAGTTAGGTAATATGAAAATGGATGATAATGGCCCAGATTTTGCAGTGGGTAATGACCACGAACGGTCAGTGTTCACCATCATTACCCCTCTGAAACTGACCATAACTTCAGGATTTAGCGCATGTACATCTAAACGGGGAAATCTTGAAGCTGCGGTCAGAAAACTTGATCTTTTCTGCAGTAATATCATAAGAATATAAGAATTAGGAGTAGGCCATTTGGCCCCTCAAGCCTGCTCTGTCATTCAATAAGATAATGGCTGATCTTTTACCTCAACACTTTCCTGCACTATCCCCATAATCCCTTAATTCCCTTAATATTAAAAAACTATCGATCTGTCTTGAATATATTTAACGAATGAGCATCCACAGCCCACTGTGGTAGAGAATTCCAAAGATTCACTAACCTCTGAATGAAGAAATGTCTCCTCATCTCAGTCCTAAATGGCCGACCCCTTAATCTGAGACTGTGACCCCTGGTTCTATACTCCCCAGCCAGGGGAAACATCCTCCCTGCATCTACCCTGTTAAGCCCTGTAAGAATTGTGTATGTTTCCATGAGATCACCACTCATTCTTCTAAACTAGTGAATATAGGCCTAGTCTACTCAATCTCTCCTCGTAGGACAATCCCCGCATCCCAGGAATCAGTCTGGTGAACCTTCATTGCACTCCCTCTATGGCAAGTATATAAGGAGACCAACACTGTACACTACTCCAGGTGTGGTCTCACCAGGGCCCTATATAATTGCAGTAAGACATTTTGGGGCCGAAATTCAGGTGCACCAGAGAGCTGGCGCACCTATGAGTTTTGGAGTGGTACATGTTGCAGGTACGGTAAGTCGATTGATTTTCAGGACTTTGACATTTTTTCAAAGTCCTGCAGGAAATGGATCATAATGGGGATGGGCCTTAGATGCAAAGCCAGGCTGACTGGCTGAAAATGGGTCGGTCGGGGCCTCCGCCGCGTCAATCAGCGGTGGAGTCATGACGTCTCAGTGCGCGTGCGTCACCACGTGCTCTCCCCTTCGTTAAAGGGGAGAGATTGTATCATTTTTTAACTTTGACCACTGGGCCACCAGGGATAGTTTCGGCCAGGCCAGTGGCACCCAAGAGGGGGTGCCAGGCTGCCCGTTGGCGGCCCGGCCGAACCCGGGGACAGTATTTTGCCAACTGATCGGCAAGTTGGCCGGCAAAAATGTTTCCATTGTGGCCACGGCAGTGGGTCGCACTTAGTGTGGAGATGGTGCACCGACAGGGAAACCTGTTGGGGGCACCGTGCGGTAAGGGATCGACGGATTCAGGTGAAAATTGTTGGGCAAGTATTTTTTTATTGCTCAACATTGGCGGTGCAACTACTTGGGGGTCCAGTTCGAAAATCTCCAACCTGAATATAGGTCGGGTCAGCCTGTTGACCCCAAAGTGGCGGCCATTTGATTTTTAGGGCATTAAAGGGTTTCTCTCAGACCCTGAATTTCGGCTCCCTTTACTCTAATGCTCAAATCCTCTTGTAATAAAGGCCAAAATACCATTTGCTTTCTTAATTGCTTGTTCTACCTGCATGTTAACTTTCAGTGATTTGTGTGCAAGGACACCCAGGTCCCTCTGAACATTAACATTTCCCAATCTCTCACAGTTTAAAAAATACTTTGTTTTTCTATTTTTCCTGCTAAAGTGGATAACTTCACATTTCTCTACATTATATTCAATTTGCCATGTTCTTACCACTCACTGAGCCTGTCTATATCCCTTTGAATTTTCTTTGCATCCTCCTCGCAACTTACATTTCCACCTAGCTTTGTATCATCAGCAAACTTGGATATATTACACTTGGTTGTTTAGCAGTCAAAATGCTGTTAAAACCCATTGATATAGATTGTGAATAGCTGAGGCCCAAGACTGATCCTTGCGGTACCCACTAGTTAGAGATTACCAACCCGAAAATGACCCATTTTTTCCTTCTCTCTTTTCTGCCCGATAGCCAATCCTCAATCCATGTTGGTATATTACCCCCAATCCCATGAGCGATAATTTAATAATCTCTTGTGTGGCACCTTATCGAATGCCTTCTGAAAATCCAAATACACCACATCCACTGGTTCCGCCTTATCTATTCTGCTAGTTACAACCTCAAAAAAAACTCCATCACTGTTAAATACCCCATTACATCTTAAGCCTTGTTGGAAGTCTAACTGGGGGTTTTAACAGCATTTTGACTGCTAAACAACCATCATGGTCCTGAAAACCTACTTTTTATTTTTATGGAATTCCGATTTATCCATTGCGATAAAAACATATCATTTTAAAAGTTTGTTCATGAGGTTTCAGCTTCTACCTTATCCCCATGTGAAAGTTCCAATCTTTATTGCGCTCTCTGTAACAATTTTAAAAAGTGAGAATAACACCTGTTTTTCATTTCCTGGTTTGCCGTCTGAGAATTCTTCAATGTGATAGCTTGATGGCATCACTGCATCACACTAGGAATCCCCCATTGACAGCCCAGCAATCAATTACACGTCGAGAAGCCTCAAGTTTACGCCACAGAGATCGCAAGATCTTAGTGGACAGCTTTCTTTGATGTCAGCGCCGAGTGCCTTTGCTTCACCGCTGACCGCAAATTACGGGCCATTATTTCGTTCATTTCAACAGTTGGTATTTTTGTAAAATTATTTAGCTTATACATTTCAATATGATGATCTGTTTCCTATTTTACTGATGTGTGTTGGAACTCAAAAGTCTGAAAGCAACAATTAGAGGACTCTCAAACATGCTGAAGTATAAAGGAAGCTTAAACTGAAACTGTCACTGCTTCGTTGGACTTGGTTGTCACATTGTTTTTACAGTTCAGTCAAAAGATTTTAATGTTTATCGTATTTGGTTTTGTTAGACATATGATCAATGGAAGGAAATGGTACCAGATCTAACAGAATACAAGTGGATAATTCCAGATTTTATCTGGAAGCTCGATGAACATATTGACCTTGGTGAGCTATTTTTGGTTGGAGATATGTATTCAAAAGTACTAGAGCTGCGATGTTTGTTGAGTTACACTTCAAAATATGACATTACGGTGTCTTAATTATTGTGATTGCTGTGCTGTAGCTTTACCTTTAAAAGACCAGTTCTTGCTCTGTTCCCTTCATGGATCGAAAAACATAATTTAATATCAATAACAATACATGTACCTAAATGTTTACTATTAAACAGATGGATGACTTAATAGTTTTGGACCTTATAATTCCATTTCTCAAGCCCAAACCTATTAGCATGGCTCATTCTTATTTAATGTTTTTTAGGTTTTTTTCACTAGGAAGTCAAAAGCAACTATGGTTTTTTTTTGAAAGAAGAAATGTGAACTTGCAATTGTGTTCAATATTGATTCTCTTGACAGATTATACAGACTATTTTCTATTCATTTAAAATGATGTGTTAGAAGTTAAAAAGGAAACATTTTGTTTTTATATGTTAACATGGGTTGGGTAGAGGGAGATTACCTTAATTTCTCAGCAAAAATTAAGCCCCCATCCCATCCCATCCCCCTGGAGACACCAAGTGGTCGTTTCCCTTGGCTGGAGAGTCTAAAACTAGGAGTCAAGTCTTGGGGTAAGGGGTCAGCTATTTAGGACTGAGATGAGGAGAAATGTCACTCAAATGGTTGTGAATCTTTGGAATTCCCCAACCCAGAGGGCTGTGGATGCTCAGTCGTTGAGTATATTCAAGACACAGATCGACTTTTGGATATTAAGGGAATTGATCACTTATGGGCATAGTGCAGGCAAGTGGAATTGATGTCGAAGATCAGCCACGATCTTATTGAATAACGCAGCAGGCTCGAGGGCCTATTGGCCAACTCCTCTTTCTTAGGTTCTTGTATTGTAACTATTTCTGGCTGAACAGAATAGTGAATGCAAATGTAAAATATGGGCAATAATAAATTCTTTTGAACTCTTTTAGAAAAAATTAGGAAAATCTTCGATGATGCAGAACTCGCCAAGTTGCTACCTGATTTTGATAAGGTTGGGGAAAGCCTGAATCATCTCAAAAGTTTACTATCGCCAGGTTGGTATCTGTTTGAGATATGATACGAGAAGTATATGAAGAAGTATTGAAGGTAATATGTCCATCATGGTACTTGATGTGGCATTTCTTGCAGATTATGTTGAGGGAACCTGTTGATTTGCTGCAAATCCTAGTTGTTATTTAAAGATTGATAAATTAATAGTAAACATCTGTGTATTAAGTTCAGGCCTTTGGAAAATATTGCATAGCAGATGCAAGATACCATTGAGGAAATATATTTGATCTTTGCAGGATATGAGCAATTGTAATCAAAAAGCAAATGTGGAGTATACATCCTCATTCCAAAAACACTGCAAAATGTAACATGTTATAAAGCAGCAACAACAATTTGAATCTTTTATATTTTAAAAATAAAAAACAAAACTAAGATTTTGAACTCTGTTTCTGGAAAGTGATCATGAGGAGCATGTGATAGAGTAGAATGTGCAACCCACCACATCCACCTACTGGTAATTATTCATACAACAGGTCAAATAAGTGACATTCCATTTCAAAATTGTACTGAATACAAAAGCTGATTGCTTCAAAATTCAAATTCAACTTTGTTTGCTGAGCAGCTTTATTTGAAGCAAAAATAAACAAGGTTGTAATTGGTGCAATCCCAGTTCTCACATTGTTTTGATCTCTTCAGACAACATGCTACCTGATGTGTAATGGGAGGGAAAAAATACAGATAATTTCAGATTAAAACTCAAGTCTTGGTGAAATCCCAACATTATGGTTTATCTAGTCTATTGTCCAAAACATTTAACAAAATGCTGAGTACAATGCAGGAGCAAGTGAACAGTGCTATCTTAAATACATACACACGCCTCACTTAAGTAGTTGATAAATTCTAGTTTATGTAAATGTCCACTGCATTTTGTCAAAGACACCCACCTCCTGTTTCCTTGATCCCATACCCGCTAAACAGCTGACCACTCAATTTTCCTTCTTAGCCCGTACGCTTACTGACTACCTAAATGGTTGCCTCTTCTCGGGAACTGTCCCCCTACCTTTCAAAACCACTTTCCTCACCTCCCTTCTGAAAAAGAGGGATTTCACACTTGCCTATCTCCAGAAATAGCTTCTGTTCCCACCGTGCACCGTTACCTCCAAGTGTCCCAAGAATCTATCCTTGGCTCCCTCCTCTTCCTCATCTACATGTTGCCCCTTGGCGATATCATTTGAAGACATGGGGTCAGCTACCACATGTATGCCCTCTCCATCACTTCTGTCGACCCCTACACTGCCATGTGTTGTTCGACTGCTTGTACTACATTCAGTCTTAGATGAGCTGCAATTTTCCTCCATTAAACATTGGGAAGACCAAAGTCATTATCTTTAGTCCCCACCACTAACTGTATCTTTGTCACCGATTCTATTCTCCCTCCCTTCCACTGTCTCGGGTTGAACCAGATTATTTGCAGCCTTGACATTCAATTTGATCCTAAGCTGAGCTTCCATATCTTCTCCATCTCAAAGACTACTTTCACCTCCCTAACATTGTCCACCTCCTCTGTTGCCTCAGTTTACCTGCTGATGAAATTCTCATCAATGTCTTTGTCACCTCCAGACTTGACTATTCCAATGCTCTTCTGCTGGGCCTCCCATCCATTATGCTTTGTAAACTTTAGCTCAGCCCTTATTGTATTCTGCACCAAATCCTGCTCCCCATCACACTTGTCCTTGCTTGCCAACATTACCCTCCAGTCGCTGAACACCTCAAATTTAAAATTCTTATCTTCCTGTTTAAAACCATTAATTGCCCTCACCTCCCGATCTCTGTAACCTCCTCCAGCCCGACAACCCCATCTCTTAGAACTCGCCGTTCCTCAGAGTCTGTCCTCTTCTGCATATCCCCTCCCTTTTTCTCACCATTGGCAGCCATGTCTAAGCCATCTAGGATCCATGTTCTGCAATTCTCTCCCTAATTCTCTGCCTCTGCAACTGCCCTCTCCTCCTTTAAGACTCTTGTTAAAACCTGCCTCTGATCAATCTTCTGGTCACCCTTCTTAACGTCTCCTTTGCTTGGCAACTATTTTTGTCTGATTATGCTTCTGTGAAGTGCAGTGGGATGTTTTTTGACATTAAAGCTGTTACATTAATGCAAGTTATTATTTTTTAATTGCATTTGTTAGTGATTCCTTTGAATTGGTCAATCAGCAGATGTAGCTGTGCTGTGCTCCTTAAATTTTGTCTAGCTACCCGATTTTTGAAATCATCCCAGTAAAAATATTATGAAATGAAAAATGGATAAAGATAATATTTTTAAAAATTGAATGTTGCAGTATTGGGTTATGTCCTCGCAACAGGGAAGAAACCGTCTGACGTGGATTAGATGCTATATAACTGATGAGTAAACTATTCATATTGGATGTGTCCTGAAATCATCATCATAGAAGAAAGCTGCTTGTATAGTTATCAGTTGTAATGTGTCTGACTTCTCCTTGATTAGCTCTAGGGCTGCCCCAAAATAGCTGAAGTTAATTGGTCAGATGGTCCATTTTCTGAGTGGATTGACAGATGGTATGGGGAAGCGAAAAGTATTGCTGTGAAGAGTATGTTTGTTCAGAGAGAGCTGTCATCAGTAACATCTTGTCGATGATTGTCAAACTCTAACTTCAGTTTTGTAGTGCTGCAATGAAGGGACATTCTTGTTGATCTAGGATAGTGGAAAACATGGGAGTGTAAACTAAATGCATCAAATGTTATTAGCATGATAAATGCTATTTAAAGGGAAAATGCAGATAGGTTTATTTAAGATGATGCTAACATTGCAAGATGCAGAAGAATGGGCTGATCGCATTTCTAACAAACATTATTGACAAATTCTGTTAAACACCAATTGTAGAAAATGGCTGAAAGGCAGACTCTAAAATGCAGCATTTAATATTTTGGTGACCAGTTGTATTGTTACTAACACTGGGAGTTGCGTACTCATTTAAGTGTGTTTTCAGTCAAACAGTGCACTGGGGCAGACTAGTTAAAGATTTGATTTATATTTGTGTTTTTCATTTTGCTGACTTTTCACAGGTGAAAGTTTATATAATGAAGTCAAAGGAGTCTCTGATCTACTGTTGTTAGGTGTGTAAGTCCCTTTTGTTGTCATTAACCCACCTACTTACAGTTTAAAAAGTAACCTTGATACTGTTTGTCTAATCTACAGTATCTTAAATTATTTGAAGCCAGTTTTTCATGTTTGCATTCTACCATTGGAATTGTTGATTAACTTCAAGGTTACTAAAACATCCATTTTGCTAATATTGAAAAATGTTTCCCTTTTGGGAAAATTGCATCTTCCCTTAGCATGAAAATTTCAATTAAAAGTCAGCTCTTGGTACATATTGAGGACTGGAATTCAGCCTGCATCTTCAGCACCATTAGAATTAAACCTCATTGGAGAAAAAAAACCTGTAAAATTCTATTTAACAAGGATAAACTAGGTTTTGTTACAGTTACCAGCACATTACTTTCATATTTTCTGAAAAGATGTGTTTTGCATAAAGGTATTCCTTAGAAAAACCAACCCATAATATTTTCAAGCTGTCTGAAAGGCCTGGTACCTGTAGTAAGTTTTCAGCTGAGTTATTTACCTCCTTTGACTTCAATAAATTCTTTGTGAAATATTGTATGTAAAACTAAGGCAGCGATTTATTCAAATTAAGTTAAATTATGAACTAAATGTAATCTGATTTTTTAGTGTAAGAATGTTTTCAGGTTATCATCTTGCTTTAGCGTAGGCATGTAGGTTTGTCATTAAGATAAATCAGAATGTAAGTGGACATTAGAATGTTTAACCAAGTGAAGGTGAGTATTGCCAGTACTGTTGTAAGAAAAGTACTTCCGTCTCGGGAGTTCGTGGTGAGTTGGAGAGGCTCGGGAGGTGCGTCGGAGAGGTCTATAACAAGGCCCAACGCGTCGCTGAAGCTCTGGAGTTCGTGGTGAGTCAGAGAGGCTCGGGAGATGCGTCGCAGAGGCGTGCTTGTGCAGCTACAGGGAGAAGGCAAAAAAGTAGTAGAAAGAAATCGAAAGGTGACGTCACAACCAAGGGGGTAAGTGATTGGCTGGTGATTAGTAAGTAGTTTTTCTTTTTTTTCTTTATCAGTAAGTAAACTTTTAGCATAGTTGTTGCCCAATTAAGTTAATCCAAGGGTTAAGTCATGGCAGGAGAGCTCGGACACGTGTTATGCTCCTCCTGTACTATGTGGGAACTCAGGGACGCTTCCGGTGTCCCTGATGACTACGTGTGCGGGAAGTGCATCCGCCTGCAGATCCTGATGGACCGCATTGCGGCACTGGAGCTGTGGGTGGATGAACTCTGGAGCATCCATGATGCTGAGAATGACGTGAATAGCATGTATAGCGAGTTGGTCACACTGCAGGTAAAGGGTACACAGCCAGATAGGGAACGAGTGACCAACGGAAAGAGCAGTGCAAGGAAGGTAGTGCAGGGGTCCCCTGCGGTCATCCCCTGCAAAACCGATACACCGCTTTGGGTATTGTTGAGGGGGATGACTCATCAGGGGAAGGCAGCAACAGCCAAGTTCATGGCACCGTGGGTGGCTCTGCTGCACAGGAGGGCAAGAAAAAGAGTGGGAGAGCGATAGTGATAGGGGATTCAATTGTAAGGGGAATAGATAGGCATTTCTGCGGCCGCAACCGAGACTCCAGGATGGTATGTTGCCTCCCTGGTGCAAGGGTCAAGGATGTCTCTGAGCGGGTGCAGGACATTCTGAAAAGGGAGGGTGAACAGCCAGTTGTCGTGGTGCATATAGGTAAAAAACGGGATGAGGTCCTACGAGATGAATTTAGGGAGCTCGGAGCTAAATTAAAAAGTAGGACCTCAAAGGTAGTAATCTCAGGATTGCTACCAGTGCCACATGCTCGTCAGAGTAGGAATCGCAGGATAGCTCAGATGAATACGTGGCTTGAGGAGTGGTGCAGCAAGGAGGGATTCAAATTCCTGGGGCATTGGAATCGGTTCTGGGGGAGGTGGGACCAGTACAAACCGGACGGTCTGCACCTGGGCAGGACCGGAACCAATGTCCTAGGGGGAGTGTTTACTAGTGCTGTTGGGGAGGAGTTAAACTAATATGGCAGGGGGAATAGGAACCTATGCAGGGAGACCGAGGCAAAAGATAGAATGGAGAATAGTAAAAGTGGAGGGCAGAGAAACCCAAGGCAAAAAACAAAAAGGGCCACCTTACAGCAAAATTCTAAAGGGGCAAAGTGTGTTAAAAAGACGAGCTTGAAGGCTCTGTGCCTCAATGCGAGGAGTATTCGGAATAAGGTGGACGAATTAACTGCGCAGATAGCAGTTAATTGGCATCACAGAGACATGGCTCCAGGGTGACCAAGGCTGGGAACTCAACATCCAGGGGTATTCAACATTTAGGAAGGTTAGACAGAAAGGAAAAGGAGGTGGGGTGGTGTTGCTGGTTAAAGAGGAAATTAATGCAACAGTACGGAAGGACATTGGCTTGGATGATGCGGAATCGGTATAGGTGGAGCTACGGAATACCAAAGGGCAGAAAACGCTCGTGGGAGTTGTGTACAGGGCACCAAACAGTAGTAGTGACAGTGGGGACAGCATCAAACAAGAAATAAGGGATGTGTGCAATAAAGGTACAGCAGTTATCATGGGCGACTTTAATTTACATATAGATTGGGCTAACCAAACTGGTGCAATGCGGTGGAGGAGGATTTCCTGGAGTGTATTAGGGATGGTTCTCTTGACCAATATGTCGAGGAACCAACTAGAGAGCTGGCCATCCTAGACTGGGTGATGTGTAATGAGAAGGGACTAATTAGCAATCTTGTTGTGCGAGGCCCCTTGGGGAAGAGTGACCATAATATGGTAGAATTCTTTATTAAGATGGAGAGTGACACAGTTAATTCAGAAACTAGGATCCTGAACTTAAGGAAAGCTAACTTCGGCATGAGGCGTGAATTGGCTAGAATAGATTGGCAAATGATACGTAAAGGGTTTGCGGCTTATAGGCAATGGCAAACATTTATAGATCACATGGATAAACTTCAACGATTGTACATCCCTGTCTGGAGTAAAAATAAAACAGGGAAGGTGGCTCAACTGTGGCTAACAAGGGAAATTAAGGATAGTGTTAGATCCAAGGAAGAGGCATATAAATTGGCCAGAAAAAGTAGCAAACCTGAGGATTGGGAGAAATTTAGAATTCAGCAGAGGAGGACAAAGGGTTTAATTAGGAGGGGGAAAACACAGTACGAGAGGAAGCTTGCCGGGAACATAAAAATTGACTGCAAAAGCTTCAATAGATACATGAAGAGGTATGGAGAGAAAGCAGGAAAGGGTACTGAGGTGAATGATCAGCCATGATCTTATTGAATGATGGTGCAGGCTCGAAGGGCCAAATGGCCTACTGCACCTATTTTCTATGTTTCTATGTCTATTTTAGTGAATGAGTTATGTTTCAAAAACTTTCTGCAAAGTCTCCAAATTGTCAGCTCTCTAATAGGTCAATGTGCTGCATATATAATGGGGAACCATTAGATATAGATTGGCCTGGATTTTGCGGTGGTAATGACGGCAAAACTGTCAGCGTTCGCCATCATTACCCCTCTGAAAGTGACAGCAACTTCTGGAGTCAGCGCATGAGGAGATAAGTGTGGAAATCCAGAGATTGATGTCAGTCATTCTCTGCTCCTCCACAGTGCAATCTGTGGACTCCCCGGAACCAGTAATCAATTCAAATCACACTAAAGAACAAAAACCTCCCCTATCACGCTGGAATATCACTGTTAAACTCCACCACCCCCCCCAAAAAAAAAAGTTAAAGCTTGTTGAAAGAGGTGTTAATTGCGTTTTTAATGGCATATTGACTGCTGAACAACCGTTCTGGTCCTGAAAAACTAATTTTATATTTGTGGAATGTCAAATTTTTCCATTAATATGATAAGAATTACATGGTCTTTAAAATAATTTTTTTTTAAGGTTGATATTTCAGCTTCTACATTAATCCTGTCTGTATGTCCCAATTATTATTTTGCTCTCTCAAATTTTTTAAATTTATAAATTATAATCTCTGCATTTTACTTCTTGGTTTGTTGTCTGTGCAAATTCTTCAATGTGATTGGCTGCTTAGCTTGCTTGATGACATCACTGTTGCTGGAGATTCGCTTGGTTTGGCACCAGATTCAGACTAGCGTCGGGAGAGGTGAAATTCATGCCACAGAGATCACTCGATCTTTATGGGCCGCTTTCTTCGGGGTCAGTGGTGAGTACCATCGCCTCGCCACTGACCACATATTCCAGGCCAATTTATTTTAGTAGTTAGAGGTAACTGACACTTTGCCCTTGCATGGAATTGTGTCTTGTAATTACCTTCAGGGAAACATTTTTCAATATTAGCAAAATGGAAGTTTTAGTAATCTTGAATTTAGTCAAAAATTTCAGTGGTATAACACAGTGGGCAAACAATATCGGTTTTATTTGTTGCTTGCAAGTGTGTGTTTCATAGATTTTTGGTGCATGTTGTGTTTCTAGAACATTGGTTAAATTGACTGCTTTACAGGAAAAAAAAATAATTCTGATCAATTTTTTTACAGCCAGAAATATAAATTTAAAGCAGAAAGTGGGGGAAGGAAACATTCTATCTTATGTGCTAAACAGAAGCTTATCATAAGTTTTATTTTCTGTAAATATTGTCGTCGTGGTCGGCAATTTTATATATATTTAAAAATAACACTTGCATTCCTTGAGAAATGCTGTAAGTTACATTGCCAACATAAAGGCTATAGTGTGCGATTAACTAAATTTAAACTCTTTGTGTTCCCTCTTCCAAGCATTCCTCACCTCACAAATCACCAACTGCAAAAAAAAAACCCTTTAGAGCAAACTATAAAAAAGCTGTTATAAAAGAAAAGCGACATATTAGCACAACTCAAAAATAAAATACTGTAACCAGTTGTACATTGCATTTTAGTCCAATGATCCCTGCTCCACAATCCACTTGATAAATATAACTGAGTCACTTTGCTATTTCTTTGCATACAGATAACACAAAAAGAAAGAAGTACCAGTAGAATAGATCCAGATACCTTTGTGTGACTTTCATAATTAAACTTTACAATGTTAAATGTTGAATATTTCAGTATCTAGGTATGGTAGCACAATGGTCATGTCACTGGACGAGTAATCCGGAGACCTGAACTAGTAATCCGGAGACCTGGACTAGTAATCCAGAGACGTGAGTTCAGATTCCACCGCGAGAGCTGGAGGATTTAAATTCAATTAAATAAATCTGGAATGAAAAAGCTAGTATCCGTAATGGTGACCATGATTGTCGTAAAAACCCAGTGTTTCACTGGTGTCCTTTAGGGAAGGAAATCTACCATGCTTACCTGGTCTGGCTGATATGTGACTCCAGATCCACAGCAGTGTGGTTGACTCTTAACTGCTCTCTGAAATGGCCGAGCAAGCCACTGAATGGTACCAAACCGCTGCGACAAAGTCAGCACTGTGGGAGTAACTTTACCACAAGGACTGCAGCTGTTCAAAAAGGCTGCTCACCACCACCTTCTCAAGGGCAATTAGGGATGGGCAATAAATGTTGGCCTTGCCAGCAATGCCCATATTCCATGAATAAGTACATTTCAGAATATGAAATGTATAATAGAGTATTTGTCCACTACTGGTGTATAATTTGGCTTTAATTTACTTGTGGGAAAGAATTCCTACTTTATCAATGTTTGCAGCATGAATAAATCATGTATATTTAACTTCCTTGTAAAATAAACCCATTTACACAACACTAACAATTATTTTATTCTATAGGCATGATCAGTTGATTTCACAACACAATGCTCGAATATTAAATACAGCATAAACGAGCTCTTTGCTCATATTTTATATATGCTGGTTGATCACCCATGATGGTACTCAAACAGAACGTTTATAAAAATAAAATGTAAATTGGTCAAGTGCAGTGGCTAACATCTCTGAATGTGCTTGCTCGCAAATTGAGACCCAGCTTTGACCAAATGCCGTGAACTTGATCAGGTCCAGGATTTCAGCTTAATTGATATTTTAATTACAATTTTTAAATGCTTGAAGATGTTTCAACGTACTTAAATTTTCAGTTTTTTACATGTAATGGGCTAATTTTTGAGTTTTTTGTGAAATGCCATGCACTGATCTAATTGGCCCCTTCTGACCACATGACCAAATACCATGTTAGTATGGACCAATCAAAGTGATTTGAAATGTTGGCTCAAATATTCATTTACAGAATGTTTAATTATATGGATGATGTTTACATTTATTTCAAAATATATTCACTATTAAATAATACTGCTATTTCAAACCATCTGTTCTCCACTTTATTCATTTTGCTTCTAGATCAGGTATAGTAAGTGATATGATAATGAAGGAAATTATAAGCCCCCAAGAGAGGTGGGGGGTTATTCTTTCAAGTGAGAAACCTGACCCTGACCCACTGCGAATGCACCTACTACTGGTTTAACTGGGGCGGGTTGGGGAAGTGGGTGAATAATCTGCTCTCGAAAGGCTGGTCAGTATTTTTATATGTTAATGAGGCTGCGTCCCTCAGATTTTAGCAGCCATTTGGATTTAATGGCCACTGGCAGGGTTTCCCAGGGTTTGGGAAACCCAGCAGCTGAAGAGAGGCGAAAACAGCCGGCTGCAGACGGTAAGTGCTTGGGGGCCAGGAGGAGCAGGAGTGCTTTCCTCTGGCTGTCCAAACTAACCTGCTGCGATCTGGCTCCTTCCCCGAGATCCGAGGCCTGCTTCCCCCGGCCCCCAACCCCCACCCTGACCTCCCTTTTCTCTCTTCCCACTGCTGCCCACCCCCACAATCTCACCCTCCTCTTCCGTGTCAGCTGTGGCTCAGTGGATAGCACTCTCGCCTCTGTGTCAGAAAGTTGTGGGTTCAAGTCCCACTCCAGAGACATTAGCAAAAAAACAAAAATCTAGCAGTCCAGTGCAGTGCTGTAGGAGCGCTGCACTGTCAGAGGTGCAGTCTTTTGGATGAGACATTAAACCAAGGCCCCATCTGTGTTCTCAAGTGGATGTAAAACATCCCATGGCACTATTTCGTAGAAGAGTAAGGGAATTATCCCCGGTATCCTGGCCAATATCTATCCTTCAATCAATATAACAAAAAAACAGATTATCTGGTCATTATCACACTGCTGTTTGTGGGAGCTTGCTTGTGCGCAAATTGGCTGCCGCATTTCCTACATTACAACAGTGACGACACTCCAAAAGTATTTCATTGGCTGTAAAGCGCTTTGAGACATTTGGTGGTCGTGAAAGGCGCTATATAAATCCAAGTCTTTCTTTCTTAGAAACATAGAAAATAGGTGCAGGAGTAGGCCATTCGGCCCTTCAAACCTGCACCACCATTCGATAAGATCATGGCTGATCATTCACCTCAGTACCCCTTTCCTGCTTTCTCTCCATACCCCTTGATCCCTTTAGCCGTAAGGGCCATATCTAACTCCCTCTTGAATATATCTAACAAACTGGCATCAACAACTCCTATGCGGAAGAAAATTCCACAGGTTAACAACTCTCTGAGTGAAGAAGGTTCTCCGCATCTCAGTCCTAAATGGCCTACCCCTTATCCTAAGACTGAGTCCCCTGGTTCTGGACTTCCCCAACATCAGGAACAATCTGCCTGCATCTAACCTGTCCCGTCCCGTCAGAATCTTATACGTTTCTTTGAGATCCCCTCTCATCCTTCTAAACTCCAATGTATAAAGACCCAGTTGATCCAGTCTCTCATAGAAACATAGAAACATAGAAAATAGGTGCAGGAGTAGGCCATTCGGCCCTTCTAGCTTGCACCACCATTCAACGAGTTCATGGCTGAACATTCAACTTCAGTATTCCATTCCTGCTTTCTCGCCATACCCCTTGATCCCCCGAGTAGTAAGGACTTCATCTAACTCCTTTTTGAATATATTTAGTGAATTGGCCTCAACAACTTTCTGTGGTAGAGAATTCCACAGGTTCACCACTGTCTGGGTGAAGAAGTTCCTCCGCATCTCGGTCCTAAATGGCTTACCCCTTATCCTTAGACTGTGACCTCTGGTTCTGGACTTCCCCAACATTGGGAACATTCTTCCTGCATCTAACCTGTCTAACCCCGTCAGAATTTTAAATGTTTTTATGAGGTCCCCTCTCATTCTTCTGAACTCCAGTGAATACAAGCCCAGTTGATCCAGTCTTTCTTGATAGGTCAGTCCCGCCATCCCGGGAATCAGTCTGGTGAACCTTCGCTGCACTCCCTCAATAGCAAGAATGTCCTTCCTCAGGTTAGGAGACCAAAACTGTACACAATACTCCAGGTGTGGCCTCACCAATGCCCTGTACAACTGTAGCAACACCTCCCTGCCCCTGTACTCAAATCCCATTGCTATGAAGGCCAACATGCCATTTGCTTTCTTAACCGCCTGCTGCACCTGCATGCCAACCTTCAATGACTGATGTACCACGACACCCAGGTCTCTTTGCACCTCCCCTTTTCCTAATCTGTCACCATTCAGATAATAGTCTGTCTCTCTGTTTTTACCACCAAAGTGGATAACCTCACATTTATCCACATTATACTGCATTTGCCATGCATTTTCCCACTCACCTAACCTGTCCAAGTCACCCTGCAGCCTCTTGGCATCCTCCTCACAGCTCACACCACCACCCAGCTTAGTGTCATCTGCAAACTTGGAGATATTACTCTCAATTCCTTCATCTAAATCATTAATGTATATTGTAAATAGCTGGGGTCCCAGCACTGAGCCCTGTGGCGCCCCACTAGTCACTGCCTGCCATTCTGAAAAGGATCCGTTTATCCTGACTCTCTGCTTCTTGTCTGCGAACCAGTTCTTGATCCACGTCAATACATTATCCCCAATTCCATGTGCTTTAATTTTGCACACCAATCTCTTGTGTGGGACCTTGTCAAAAGCCTTTTGAAAGTCCAAATACACCACATCCACTGGTTCTCCCTTGTCCACTCTACTAGTTACATCCTCAAAAAATTCCAGAAGATTTGTCAAGCATGATTTCCCTTTCATAAATCCATGCTGACTTGGACCGATCCTGTCACTGCTTTCCAAATGCGCTGCTATTTCATCTCTCATAATTGATTTCAACATTTTCCCCACTACTGATGTCAGGCTCACCAGTCTATAATTAACTGTTTTCTCTCTCTCCCTTTTTTAAGAAGTGGTGTTACATTAGCTACCCTCAAGTCCATAGGAACTGATCCAGAGTGAATAGAATGTTGGAAAATGATCACCAATGCATCCACTATTTCTAGGGCCACTTCCTTAAGTACTCTGCGATGCAGACTATCAGGCCATGGGGATTTATTGGCCTTCAATCCCATCAATTTCCCTAACACAATTTCCTGACTAATAAGGATTTCCTTCAGTTCCTCCTTCTCGCTAGACCTTCGGTCCCCTAGTATTTCCGGAAGGTTATTTGTGTCTTCCTTCGTGAAGACAGAACCAAAGTATTTGTTCAGTTGGTCTGCCATTTCTTTGTTCCCCATTATAAATTCACCTGATTCTGACTGCAAGGGACCTGTGTTTGTCTTCATTAATCTTTTTCTCTTCACATATCTATAGAAGCTTCTGCAGTCATTTTTTATGTTCCCTGCAAACTTCCTCTCATACTCTATTTTCCCCCTCCTAGTTAAACCCTTTGTCCTCCTCTCTGAATTATAAATTTCTCCCAGTCCTCAGGTTTGCTGCTTTTTCTGGCCAATTTATATGCCTCTTCCTTGGATTTAACACTATCTCTAATTTCCCTTGTTAGTCACGGTTGAGCCACCTTCCCTGTTTTATTTTTACTCCAGACAGGGATGTACACTTCTTTCTCTCTGGTTCCTGCGTGCTGCAAGTCTCCCCGCCTGACAGCTGGCCGCCCTCTCAATTTGTCTGGCTGCCGGGCCGGAAAAGGAGAAAAGCATTTCAAATGAGATCATGCCATTACATTCGGCAGGACCTCCGCGTACCCATATTTCCGGGTTCCCATCCGCTAAAAGATACCCCTATTCCCTCCCCGTAAATATCCGGGTCAATAGATCTGTTGCTGGCTCTGGCTGAGAATCCTACTGTTTTTCCTCCCACTTCCATGTAAAAAAGACCTGCCTACACACTGCTTTTCCACAGTACTGCAACCGAGGGATATGGAGATAGGACGGGAAGTGGATTTGAGGTCAATGACCAGCCATGATCTTATTGAATCGTGGAGCAGGCTCGAAGGGCCATATGGCCTATTCCTGCTCCTATTTCTTACTTTCTTATGAGACGCTGGTGACATTGCGTTTCATCCATTAAAGCTAGCCGTTATACAATTTTCAAAACTTATTTTGGATTGATATTTTAGTAAGGTTCATATTGCTGTTTTTCTTCTTTAATTAATGATTGTGAGAGGCATTCAAAATTCTAATTGGTTTATTGTATGGTAAAAGTTAGTTCACTCTTGTGTGGTTTTTTTGCAGATTCTACAGAAAATTCTACTGCTATGAAAGCATCTGATACTCAAGGGTTTGACAACAATGAGAAACAGTATAAGAAGGCAAGTTTCTATTTAGAAACTAATTGATTCCTTAAATTACTTGCCTTGGTGTAGAATGATGGGAGCTTATGTTTTGATTACTTTAAATGAACTTTCAGTAATTAAAACAGTAAAATCAACAATTGTTGCAAACTGGTTGGCGTTAAGCGTGGGGAAAAATCTGGTCAAATTTGAAATTGATTATAATTGAAAAGCACTTGAGTTTGGTGATCAAGCACATACTCAACTCAACTTGAGTTGCTTTATCCATATCAATGAACCATTTGTTCTGTAGATATGAATTTTTACAGGATGGTTGAGGTTCATTCACCTGCTTAGCACACAATATGAGGAAATACTGTAAATTGTATTGTGTTTTGCTACTTTATGGGTACGTCTGTCTTCCGAAACAGCCGACTTTCACAGTGCAGTATGTCATAATTTCAACAATAATTTGATTACCATGTACTTAAATATTAAGTTGAAGCACAAAACAAAACTCAGGAGGTGATATACACAAGGTGATTGAGAGGTACTGATATATGACCGAATTTTCCGATGAAGATTGCACACATCAAATTTGTGACTTAGACAGAGAGAGGAAATGGTTACTTTTCTCTGGCTTTGCTGACAATAGGTATCATTTATATATTTTGGAAAACTATGCTGATGTCCCATTGTGCTTCTTTTTGAGAATGTAGACCGTAGGATACCTCTGTGGCTGTATGAATTAGCAACCGTGTTCAGCAATGTCTAAACGATTACAGGGACAGAAAAGCCCAAATATTGGAGGGCGGGAAATTATTTGGATGGGGAAATCATAAGCGTATTAATGAGAGCCACAGAATTAGTGTGGTAGTGAAGGGTGAGGAGAAGAATTGGAACTCAGTGGCAAGTGGAGATCTGTGGAGGCAAAAGCTTTTGATGGTATGGTAAAATGTAATGGGGAGACTTGTGCAGGCCTTCGACCCTCCGCGACGTTCGGGCCTCCCCCCGGCCCCACTCAATGGCGGAGTTTCTGTCGAGCCCATGGTGTGCACAATGGCTGTGGCCACTCTGACCTATTTGACCTCTCCTCCTTCCACAAAGTGGACCTCTGATCATCCCAATGCCTGCCCTCAGCCAGGCCTCGGTTTTCTCACCATCTCACCGAAGGGCGCTGCTCAGCGCCAAGCTTACGGCTTGCATCACGCTGTAGGCAGCTAAGCTCATACAGCAGTGCTTGGTCTCCAGTCGTCTTGGATCCCTTGCCACTGGACCTTGCTTTGCTAAGCCCGTTTGGTAGCCGGTGTGCAACAGCCAACCCAAGTTAAAAGAACTCACGCAAAGGCATCTTCCACCCCATAAAATGTAATGGGTAATTGTATTGGGACATTTTATATTTGTTTTCAGAATTCTTAAATCATGGGTGTTTATTTGTAGGAGTATATAGTAGGATATGTCAGGAAGCAATCTGGCTGCTGGTAGTTTTTTCTACCTATCTATATGTTTTCTTGTGCTACGGACACATTTGAAGTTTAATGTGTACTGGAGACAAGACTTTTAATTGCATAGAAAGATTAAGTTAAGGTGTAATTGCATTTAAATATTAGTTATTTAAATTTAATTATTTAACATTAAAAACTGAAAAACTAAATGATCTGCAATCTAAACAAAACTGAAGAATTACTGTTGTTTGCCACTGTGCGATTTTGTATTCATTATGTGGCATTTCTGCAGAAGTCATGGTATTCTCCAAGGTTATTGGAGTCTTTATTGTAAAGGTAGTACTTAAATTATGTATGATCTAAGTGTTGTAATACTTTGAATGATGTAACTTTGAGTGAGTTCTTTTGTTTGTATCAGTATATTCTAAACTGGATTTGCTGAGCTCATTTACCCCTTACTAATGGGCGCCAAATGCAGCAGTCCTTTATTCATTAAGCACTGCATACTTTCCCATTCCTTCCAAGTGTTCATTTGTCTTTTATGTTGTGTTTTTGTTATTTTCCTCCCTAATTCCCTTTCTTACCCATTGAAAACTCATGGCAGGGTGTGCTTGGGGAACTCATTCTAATCCAGCAGCAAATCCAGGAGCATGAAGAAGCAGCACGCAGGGTCGCCGAACAGTTAAGCTCTGGCTCCTCTCAACAGAAACGAAAGGTGATAGATAGAACCGTCATTTGCGATAACCCAAGCGTGCTTGCTTGGCACTGATTTCGTTCAAGGATGTTGTGCATATTTGAATTGCTCATTGGTCTTGCATATTAAAGGAAATACTATTTTAAAAAGTCATTAAGAAATGGTTATATGTGAACAACTGCTTATTCAATGTTGAGACTTTTTAATATACAGTGGAAATGAGCTGTTATGAATATGTGCAAGCAATTCTACTAATTATTTGGTCATTTATGGGTTGTGTGCACAAAGTTTATGAGCTGCTTTCACAAATTGCTTTACACAATTGTATTTTTATATAAACTCGTAACATATTTTAATTGGCATTTATACATGTTGAATTTATGGATGCAGTTCTAACTCATCTGCCAAGGTTTGAAATGGCCTAGAAGTTGCAACTGTTGTCAGTGACTGCAAAAAATGAATGGTTGAGGTCTTTGTAATGTAGAAACTGCTTTCCTTTGGGGCAGTGGTGAGAGAATCCATTATTTAGAAGCATGGTTTAGGTTTGTTTAACTATTTTGGTAATTGCAATTTAATGATGTGTTATCCTCTATATAGCTTGACCTATAGTCAAAATAGTTTGCAGCTATATAAAGGAATGGAAGGATATGCTGATGGGGTGGGAGAAGGCTCGTATGGAGCATTAACGCCCACATAGACTAGTTAGATCGAATGGCCTGTTTCTGTTCTGTAGACTCTATGTAATTCTATCACATGAGTCACCGACCCATTACATAATAGTTACCTTCATCTCCATATACTTATTGATGGTCTGAATAATGAAATACTGAAACAATTTATCTTGTAAAATGGAAATATTAGGTACTGCAGTGTGCTCTACCATTCCCATGATGCCTGTCTGTTTTTGAGTGATCTTTTAATATTTGTATATTTATGAAGGGTGATTGAACAAGGAGATGAATATCTCTTGCTACCCTTTAGTTCTGCAGAGTTGTGTCAATACAGTTTAAGTAAAGCTCATAACATGATATCAGACAGTCTGAAGTTGGTTTGTTGGCAGGTGAAAATAATTTCTAGTCCCGCATGGTGTTCTTTTTGAGGCCATAGTACCATGCAGGACCTACAGTCGTATCCATAGATACAAAAGCACAGACTAGATTCTAGTCCCCTCCATACTATCTGTTACTTCAGTAAGCATTAACGTAAAAGTGCGCAAGTGACCTATCAGTGCTTCTCTAGCAGCAAATCATATGTTTACACGCTATTAATGACACATCATCGATGGGCTGATTGTTATTTTTGAGAGGGATTGCACTTCTGACAATTTCAACTTCCTGTATTTTAACTAGTTTTCCTTTGGTGTCATATTCTAACATCGTGTATCAGATATGTGTGTCGTATGATGTCAAATTTGGAATTTGTATCTGATTAATCAGGGTAGATGTTTATAATAACATCTATCTTAAAAAAAAATACAAATACATGTTTCATTGTACATAAAGACATGGGGGTAGATTGTCAACTTGCCAGCTGGGTGCAAAGCTGGCATGGCCAATAGAAACTGTCCAATCTTCATTACCATTGAAATCAATGGAAATTAAAATCAGACTGTTTCTATCATCATAGGCGGTCCCTCGAAGCGAGGATGACCTGCTTCCACGCCAAAAAGGGATGAGTTCACAGGTATTTCAATGAAGGACCTAATATTCCAGATCCAGAACTACATCGTGAAGGGTGGAAGATGCCTGTGCTTGAATTTTTTTAACATGTGGTGACCGTTGCACATCACACAGGCTTGACAGAGTTAGGTCTTGGTCCAGTGGCAAGGATTACCCAAGACTAACTGGAGACCAGCTCTGCTGCGCAGACCGAGTGCGCGCACATATTGCAGTGTGGGCTGGCCCATGCTGCCCCTGGGCTCTCGCCTCTTCTGGGCCCCAGATTCATGCCTCTCTTGCCGCTCCTTCACCCCTTCTGCTGTGCCTGCCAGCACTGCAATCAGCGACCTGGCTTCGTAGCCGTCGCCCCCCTGCAGCAGCACACGCTGCTCCCTGCAGTGGTATGCAGTCGTACGCTGCTCCCTCTAATGGCCCCGGCCTGCTGATGGTCTTGCAGGCCAGAACCGCGCCGATTTCCAGGCCGGTTGGCCGCACGCTGCTCCCTCCAATGGCCCCAGCCTGCTGATGGTCTTACAGGCCGGGACCACGCCAATTCCTGGGCCGGGCGGCCACACGCTGCTTCCTCCAATGGCCCCGGCCACCACTGTTTCTATACTGGGCAGCTGAGTCACAATGGCAGTTTTGTGCTCAGACAGCAAGTTGAAAATCTATCTTACTATTACTTAGTATCTAATTATTTACTAACAGTGAAATGTTCTTTGAAATTTTGCAATATCCAAATAATTTACTACATGTGTATTACGAACAAACTTCATTATAACAGACTCTCAGTATGTAACTCTCAATGTACTGGATATTTTCCTTGGATCTGGCTGAAGTCCAGAGAGGAACCTGGGTCCTAATAAAAACAAACCCTTAGTCAGTCACTGTGCTGACATCCACAAATTTGTAATAAGGAAGTTTAATTGTAGTGCAATATTTCATAAAATAAATAAATGAATTTAAAATATGTGGTGGTTGTAATAAAGTTTGACTGTAATTTTGAGGTCTTTTAAGTGGAATTATGGTAAGTTATGTGCTTTAGTTGAATCTGTTGCTTGAATGTTAAGTGAATGAAAAATATTGCTTGTCAGTTGAAAAGTTTTTTTTCTGTGCAGTCAAAATGACCAGGCCGAATAATTCTTTTCAACATAATTTTCTTTTTGAGTGTTTTATTTCCTTCACTGTGTTTTCTCAGGTATCAGACAAGGACAAAGCTGAACAGCTGCAAGAAGAGCTTCTACGCACACAGGTAGTGAATGTGGATACTTAGTAAATGTCAGTTGTGTTGTGAGCGTTCAGGATTTGGACGTTGTGAGGGGAAACCTATGTATACTGTCCCCGAAGTGATAACAAATAATGTCTCAAACTTCAAACCTTTTGTGATGCCGGTGATGACATTATCCTAGTTGTACCTGAAACAACATTGACATAATCAAAATCCTGGAACTCCCTCCCTAACAGCACTGTGGTGGGAGTACCTTCACCACACAGACTGCAGCAGTTCAAGAAGGTGGCTTACCACCACCTTCTCAAGGGCAATTGGGAATGGGCAATAAATGCTGGCCTTGCCTGCGACGCTCACATCCCAGGAATTAATTAAAAAAACATGCTTAACTAAAATGTCAGGGGTATTGCCCCCACTTTCAAATCTATTATGTACTCGGCTTAAGGTTGGATCCAAGAATTTTGGGGGAGAAAAGATAGAGAAAGCTCTCAGTAAATACTAGCACAAACGCTATGTCCTGGAGACAGTTGCTACTTTAAGACCATCTAAAGCTGTTGGGTCATCTGAGTTACAAGTTGTTTTTTGTGATGGTAAACCTTCCCATGTTCTTTTGAGGACACATCAGATTATGTTCCAAACTTAACATGGGTCAATAATGCACCAAGGCTCGATACTTTCAGACTGATGTGGAAGCTGGAAAGGGAGAGCACGAAGCAGATTTTACTATCATTGAGAAATGGTCATTCCAACTCCTTAGAAAAGTTACATTTACAATGCTCAACAACGTGTCTCTTACTCCTTTTTTTAGTTAATCAAAAATGTAGCTAGCCAAATCTAGATTCCCATTTAGCCACATGTGGCTAATGTATTGGACAACACTGGTTTAGTTGAAAACTGAAATTGAAGTAGAAACTGTAACATTCAGTTTTATGCATTTACAAATCAGTAATTTACATTTGTGCAGTTTCAATTTTTTTTAAATTGCTCGTAAAGGGAAACTGACATGATTCACTTGTGAAGATTAACATAATTGATTTTGTTTTGTCTTTTTTTCTCTCTCCCTGTTTTATAGCTAAAATATCAACGAATTCTTGAACGTCTAGAGAAAGAAAATAAAGAGCTACGGAAACAGGTTCTTC
Organism: Pristiophorus japonicus; assembly: GCF_044704955.1. Classification (NCBI taxonomy): domain Eukaryota; kingdom Metazoa; phylum Chordata; class Chondrichthyes; family Pristiophoridae; genus Pristiophorus; species Pristiophorus japonicus. The sequence continues at coordinate 184,815,223 of NC_091982.1, read as the reverse complement.
AGAAAGATGACAAAGGCATTCACCAAAGGAAAATGAAGGTGAAGATGTTCCCTCAGTTCTGTCAGTACAAGTATTTAGAAAATATAAAAACTTCAACCACTATTCCAAAACCTGGGTTGACTTGTATTCAGTTTCTCAACAGTTCATGATTAAATTGTTCATACTTTTAATTAGCTGCTGCAGAAATATTAATACTGTTTAGTTATGAAGAAAGAGAGAATTTCAAAACTTCATGACTTCTCAAAACACTTTACAGTCAATGATGTACTTTTGAAATGTAGTCACTCGGATATATGGCAGCCAATTTACACACAGTAAGCTCCCATAAACAGCAATGAAATAAAGAACCAGTACCCGCCTGCTGAGGTTCTGCACTGACAGACCAGACCAATTTAGGAATCCCTCCCCTGCTGTTTGTCACTCTTACTGCGGTGTTCACGTTGCAAGTAAATATAAATCTGGTTTGCTGATGATTGAGAGGGTGTGTTTGAAATGTCACAATGTGAAGGCTGAAGGTACCAGCAGATGCTCAGGGAAACGTAGTGGGAGGATCAATCTTTCTCTGACTTAAAGGACATTAGGGGAGATTTTGGTCTGCTTGTCTGGCCAAGCTTAAAATTTTCTTTATCCATACAATTTGTCCCTCTCGGTCTCTGAATGTGTTATTTGGGATGAGGTTGAATTTCCAAGATTATTGTATTTCTCTCCATTCTTTTTCAGAGGCTGTATGTCGGAAAGTTTTGATTCTGTGTTGACTTTATTTTCGAATTCTTGAAGTCACATCAGTGAGTTTTGGAGAACATGTTTAAAAAGAACCAGAGATTCAGCATGATGCACTCAGATAGGAAGAAAGAGTTGTAGTGAAATAAAAGAACTAGGGAGATAAAAACACATTCTCATTTGGCTCTCCCTGTATCCCCACTAAGGACCTGTTTTCTCCCAGCTCAGCCCGAGATGCTGCTCTTCCTGATCCACGGCAAATGCTAATATCAAAATATCTTACCTTGAATGATTCCTGGTTAACACCTCCACCAGAAGGAGGTTGATCCACCTCACTCCTGTGGTCACCAGTAGTTCTTGTAGCTGATATCAGATACATAGCAGCTCCGTGCTGAGTGTAAAGAGATATAACCATGAGTCCTCATAGAAGAGGGAAAAAGTAACAAGAGGGCTCAAGACTGCAGAAACCCTAGAGGTGTATAGAAAGTGCACGGGTGAAATTAAAAAGGAAATTGAAAAAATATTGGCAAGTAAAATCAAGGAAAACCCAAAGATGTTTTATAAATATATTAAGAGCAAGAGGATAACTAAAGAAAGTAGTGTCTATTAGAGACCATAAAGGTAACCTGTGTGTGGAGGTGGAAGATGTGGGTAGGGTTCTTAATGAATACTTTATGTCTGTTTTCACGAGAGGGGCAGTGCAGACGTTGCAATCAGGGAGCAGGAGTGTGAAATATATATGAAATCAACATAGTGAGAGAGTAAGTCCCCAGGCCTGGATGAAATGAATCCCAGGCTGTTAAGAGCAGCAAAAGAGGAAATAGCAGAGGCTCTGACCATCATTTTCCAATCATCTCTGGCTACAGGTGTGGTGCTGGAGGACTGTTAACGTTGTACCGTTGTTTAAAAAGGTAGGAAAAGTTAGATCGAGTAATTACAAGCCAGTCAGCCTCACCTTGGTGGTGGGAAAATTATTGGAAAAAATTCTGAGGGACCGAATAAATCTTCATCTAGAAAGACATGGATTAATCGAGGACAGTCAGCATGGATTTGTTAAGGGAAGGTTGTGTTTGACTAACTTGATTGAATTTTTTGAGGAGGTAACAAGGAGGGTCGATGAGGGTAGTGTGTTTGATGTAGTCTATATGAATTTTAGCAAGGCTTTTGATAAGGTTCCACATGGTAAACTGGTCATGAAAGTAAAAGTCCATGGGATCCAAGGCAAAGTGGCAAGTTGGATCCAAAATTAGTTCAGAGGCTGGAAGCAAAGGGTAATGGTTGATGGATGTTTTTGTGACTGGAAGGCTGTTTCCAGTGGGGTTCCGCAGGGCTCAATACTAGGTCCCTTGTTTTTTGTGGTATATATCAATGATTTGGACTTGAATGTAGGGGGTATGATTAAGAAGTTTGCAGATGATACAAAAATTGGCCATGTGGTTGAATCATAGAAACATAGGAAATAGGTGCAGGAGTAGGCCATTCGGCTGTTCGAGCCTGCACCACCTTTCAATAAGATCATGGCTGATCATTCCCTCAGTACCCCTTTCCTGCTTTCTCTCCATACTCCTTGATCCCCTTAGCCGTAAGGGCCATATCTAACTTCCTCTTGAATATCCAATGAACTGGCATCAACAACTCTCTGCGGCAGGGAATTCTACAGGTTAACAACTCTCTGAGTGAAGAAGTTTCTCCTCATCTAAGTCTTAAATGGCCTACTCCTTATCCTAAGACTGTGTCCCCTGGTTCTGGACTTCCCCAACATCGTGAACAATCTACGCGCATCTAACCTGTCCCGTCCCGTCAGAATCTTGTATGTTTCTATGAGATCCCCTCTCATCCTTCTAAACTCCAGTGTATAAAGGCCCAGTTGATCCAGTCTCTCCTCATATGTCAGTCCAGCCATCCCAGGAATCAGTCTGGTGAACCTTCGCTGAACTCCCTCAATAGCAAGAACATCCTTCCTCAGATTAGGAGACTAAAACTGAACATAGTATTCCAGGTGAGGCCTCACCAAGGCCCTGTACAACTGCAGTAAGACCTCCCTGCTCCTATACTCAAATCCCCTAGCTGTGAAGGCCAACATACCATTTGTCTTCTTCACTGCCTGCTGTACCTGTATGCCACCTTTCAATGACTGACGAACCATGACACCCAGGTCTCGTTGCACCTCCCCTTTTCCTAATCTGCCAACATTCAGATAATATTCTGTCTTTGGGTTTTTGCCCCCAAAGTGGATAACCTCACGTTATCCACATTATACTGCATCTGCCATGCATTTGCCCACTCACCTAACCTGTCCAAGTCACCCTGCAGCCTCTTAGCGTCCCCCTCACAGCTCACACCGCCACCCAGTTTAGTGTCATCTGCAAACTTGGAGATATTACTCTCAATTCCTTCATCCAAATCATTGATGTATATTGTAAAGAGCTGGGGTTCCAGCACTGAACCCTGCGGCACTCCACTAGTCACTGCCTGCCATTCTGAAAAGGACCCGTTTATCCCGACTCTCTGCTTCCTGTCTGCCAACCAGTTCTATATCCACGTCAGTATATTACCCCCAATACCATGTGCTTTAATTTTGCACACCAATCTCTTGTGTGGGACCTTGTCAAAAGCCTTTTGAAAGTCCAAATACACCATATCCACTGGTTCTATCTTGTCCACTCTACTAGTTACATCCTTAAAAATTTCCAGAAGATCAGTCAAGCATGATTTCTCTTGCATAAATCCATGAGACTTGGACCGATCCTGTCACTGCTTTCCAAATGCGCTGCTATTTCATCCTTAATAATTGATAATGAAGAAGAAAGCTGTAGACTGCAGGACAATATCAATGGACTGGTCAGGTGGACAGAACAGTGGCAAATGGAATTCAATCTGGAGAAGTGTGAGGTAATGCATTTAGGGAGGGATAACAAGGAAAGGGAATACACAATAAATGGTAGGACACTGAGAAGTGTAGAGGAACAGGGGGACCTTGGAGTGCATGTCCACAGATTCCCTGAACGTAGATAAGGTGGTTAAGAAGGCATACAGGATACTTGCCTTTATTAGCTGAGGCATAGAATATATGAGCAGGGTGGTTAAGCTTGAACTATATAAAACACTAATTAGGCCACAGCTAGAACTGCATGCAGTTCTGGTCACCGCATTACAGGAAAGATGTAATTACACTGGAGAGCGTACAGAGGATGTTGCCTGGACTGGAGAATTTTAGCTATGAGGAAAGATTGGATAACTTGGGTTGTTTTCTTTGGAACAGAGGAAGCTGAGGGGAGACCTAATTGAGGTGTATAAAATTATGAGGGGCCTAGATAGAGTGGATTGGTAGGACCTATTTACCTTAGGAGAGGGGTCAATAACCAGGGGGCATAGATTTAAAGTAGATGGTAGGAGGATTAGAGGATCATTTTTTCACCCAGAGGATGGTGGGGGTCTGGAACACACTGCCTGAAAGCGTGGTTGAGGCAGAAACCCTTTTAAAAAGTACTTGGATATGCACTTGAAGTGCCATAACCTTCAAGGCTATGGACCAAGAGCTTAAAAGTGGGTTTGGGCTGGATAGCTCTTTGTCGGCCGGCACGTACACAATGGGATGAATAGCTTCCTTCTGTGCTGCAAATTTCTATAATTCTATGAGGTGTAGGGAGGACTTTATACCATTTATTTATAATTAATTTGAATTCTTCTCATCATCCCTATTAATTCACTAAGTTTGGGTTCATGAACATAAGAACATAAGAACATAAGAATTAGGAACAGGAGTAGGCCATCCAGCCCCTCGAGCCTGCTCCGCCATTCAACAAGATCATGGCTGATCTGGCGTGGACTCAGCTCCACTTCCCCGCCCGCTCCCCGTAACCCTTAATTTCCCTTATTGGTTAAAAATCTATCTATATGTGACTTGAATACATTCAATGAGCTAGCCTCAACTGCTTCCTTGGGCAGAGAATTCCACAGATTCACAACCCTCTGGGAGAAGAAATTCCTTCTCAACTCGGTTTTAAATTGGCTCCCCAGTATTTTGAGGCTGTTCCCCTAATTCTAGCCTCCCCAACCAGTGGAAACAACCTCTCTGCCTCTATCTTGTCTATCCCTTTCATTATTTTAAATGTTTCTATAAGATCACCCCTCATCCTTCTGAACTCCAACGAGTAAAGACCCAGTCTACTCAATCTATCATCATAAGGTAACCCCCTCATCTCCGGAATCAGCCTAGTGAATCGTCTCTGTACCTCCTCCAAAACCAGTATAACCTTCCTTAAGTAAGGTGACCAAAACTGCACGCAGTATTCCAGGTGCGGCCTCACCAATACTCTATACAGTTGCAGCAGGACCTCCCTGCTTTTGTACTCCATCCTTCTCGCAATGAAGGCCAACATTCCATTCGCCTTCCTGATTACCTGCTGCACCTGCACTTTTTGGGATTCATGCACAAGGACCTCCAGGTCCCTCTGCACCTCAGCATGTTGTAATTTCTCCCCATTCAAGTAATATTCCCTTTTACTGTTTTTTTTTCCCAAGGTGGATGACTTCACATTTTCCGACATTGTATTCCATTTGCCAAACCTTAGCCCATTCGCTTAACCTATCCAAATCTCTTTGCAGCCTCTATGTGTCCTCTACACAACCTGCTTTCCCACTAATCTTTGTGTCATCTGCAAATTTTATTACACTACACTCTGTCCCCTCTTCCAGGTCATCTATGTATATTGTAAACAGTTGTCCCATCACCGATCCCTGTGGCACACCACTAACCACCGATTTCCAACCCGAAAAGGACCCATTTATCCTGACTCTCTGCTTTCTGTTCGCCAGCCAATTCTCTATCCATGCTAATACATTTCCTCTGACTCCGCATACCTCTATCTTCTGCAGTAACCTTTTGTGTGGCACCTTATCGAATGCCTTTTGGAAATCTAAATACACCACATCCATAGGTATACCTCTATCCATCATGCTCGTTATATCCTCAAAGAATTCCAGTAAATTAGTTAAACATGATTTCTCCTTCATGAATCCATGCTGCGTCTGCTTGATTGCACTATTCCTATCTAGATGTCCCGCTATTTCTTCCTTAATGATAGTTTCAAGCATTTTCCCCACTACAGATGTTAAACTAACCGGCCTATAGTTACCTGCCTTTTGTCTGCCCCCTTTTTTAAACAGAGGCGTTACATTAGCTGCTTTCCAATCCGCTGGTACCTCCCCAGAGTCCAGAGAATTTTGGTAGATTCTAACGAATGCATCTGCAATAACTTCCGCCATCTCTTTTAATACCCTGGGATGCATTTCATCAGGACCAGGGGACTTGTCTACCTTGAGTCCCATTAGCCTGTCCAGCACTACCCCCCTAGTGATAGTGATTGTCTCAAGGTCCTCCCTTCCCACATTCCTGTGACCAGCAATTTCTGGCATGGTTTTTGTGTCTTCCACTGTGAAGACCGAAGCAAAATAATTGTTTAAGGTCTCAGCCATTTCCACATTTTCCATTATTAAATCCCCCTTCTCATCTTCTAAGGGACCAACATTTACTTTAGTCACTCTTTTCTGTTTTATATATCTGTAAAAGCTTTTACTATCTGTTTTTATGTTTTGTGCAAATTTACCTTCGTAATCTATCTTTCCTTTCTTTATTGCTTTTTTAGTCATTCTTTGCTGTTGTTTAAAATTTTCCCAATCTTCTAGTTTCCCACTAACCTTGGCCACCTACGCATTGGTCTTTAGTTTGATACTCTCCTTTATTTCCTTGGTTATCCACGGCTGGTTATCCCTTCTCTTACCGCCCTTCTTTTTCACTGGAATATATTTTTGTTGCACACTATGAAAGAGCTCCTTAAAAGTCCTCCACTGTTCCTCAATTGTGCCACCGTTTAATCTGTGTTTCCAGTCTACTTTAGCCAACTCTGCCCTCATCCCACTGTAGTCCCCTTTGTTTAAGCATAGTACGCTCGTTTCTGACACAACTTCCTCACCCTCAATCTGTATTACAAATTCAACCATACTGTGATCACTCATTCCGAGAGGATCTTTTACTCTGAGATCGTTTATTTTTCCTGTCTCATTACACAGGACCAGATCTAAGATAGCTTGCTCCCTTGTAAGTTCTGTAACATACTGTTCTAAGAAACAATCCCGTATGCATTCTATGAATTCCTCCTCCAGGCTACCCTGTGCGATTTGATTTGACAAATCAATATGTAGGTTAAAATCCCCCATGACTACTGCCGTTCCTTTTTCACATGCCTCCATTATTCCCTTGATTATTGCCCGCCCCACCGTGAAGTTATTATTTGGGGGCCTATAAACTATGCCCACCAGTGACTTTTTCCCCTTACTATCTCTTATCTCCACCCACAATGATTCAACATTTTGTTCATTCGAGCCAATATCGTCTCTCACAACTGCCCTGATATCATCCTTTATTAACAGAGCTACCCCACCTCTTTTCCCTTCTTATCTATCTTTCCGAATCGTCAGATACCCCTGTATGTTTAATTCCCAGTCTTGGCCACCCTGCAACCATGTTTCTGTAATGGCCACCAAATCATACCCATTTGTAATGATTTGTGCCGTCAACTCATTTACTTTATTTGGAAAGCTACGTGCATTTAGGTAGAGTGTTTTAATCCTAATTTTTAAACCATGATTTTTAGTTTTGACCCCTCCTGCAGCCCCTTTATATTCAGTGGCCCTTTTTGTTTTTTGCCTTGGGTTTCTCTGCCCTCCACTTTTACTCATCTCCTTTCTGGATTTTGCTTTTGTCTCCTTTTTGTTTCCCTCTGTCTCCCTGCATTGGTTCCCATCCCCCTGCCATATTAGTTTAACTCCTCCCCAACAGCACTAGCAAACACTCCCCCTAGGACATTGGTTCCGGTCCTGCCCAGGTGCAGACCGTCTGGTTTGTACTGGTCCTACCTCCCCCAGAACCGGTTCCAATGCCCCAGGAATTTGAATCCCTCCCTACTGCACCACTGCTCAAGCCACGTATTCATCTGAGCTATCCTGCGATTCCTACTCTGACTAGCACGTGGCACTGGTAGCAATCCCGAGATTACTACTTTTGAGGTCCTACGTTTTAATTTAGCTCCTAGCTCCTTAAATTCGTCTCGTAGGACCTTTTTTTACCTATATCGTTGGTACCAATGTGCACCACGACAACTGGCTGTTCACCCTCCCTTTGGCAGAATTCACAGCAATGCACCAATTTACCTTTGATACTTGCCATTGGTTATGTTAACTCAATGTTAAAGGTTAAAGGATGTTTTTGGAAGTATGGAGTTGAAAAGTTATTCGACTGACTATCTCACTTCAGTTCTATTCTGCTATGCAGAGTGGTGTACTCCATCATAGGCAGTCCCTCGGAATCGAGGAAGACTTGCTTCCACTCCTGAAGTGAGTTCTTTGGTGGCTGAACAGTTCTAATACGAGAGCCACAGACTCTGCCACAGGTGGGACAGTCGCTGAGGGAAGGGCTTGGGTGAGACTTGTTTGCCGCACGGTCTTTCCGCTGCCTGCGCTTGATTTCTGCATGCTCTCGGCGTTGAAACTCGAAGTACTCAGCGCCCTCCCGGATGCACTTTCACCACTTCGGGCAGTCTTTGGCCAGGGACTCCCAGGTGTCAGTGAGGATGTCGCACTTTATCAGGGAGTCTTTGAGAGTGTCCTTGTAACGTTTCTGCTGCCCACCTTTGGCTCGTTTGCCGTGAAGGAGCTCTGCATAGAGCACTTGCTTTTGGAGTCTCGTGTCTGGCATGCGAACTATGTGGCCTGCCCAGTCAGTGCTTCAATGCTGTGGATGTTAACGTGGGCAAAGACGCTGATATTGGTGCGCCTATCCCCCCAGGGGATTTGTCGGATCTTACGGAGACATCGTTGGTGACATATCTCCAGCGACTTGAGGTGTCTACTGTACATGGTCCATGCCTCTGAGCCATACAGGAGGGCGCGTATTTCTGCAGCTCTATAGACCATGAGCTTGGTGGTAGATTTGAGGGCCTGGTCTTCGAACACACTTTTCCTCAGGCGGCTGAAGGCTGCACTGGCGCACTGGAGGTGGTGTTGAATCTCCTCATCGATGTCTGCTTTTGTTGATAAGAGGCTCCTGAGGTATGGGAAATGATCCACGTTGTCAAGGGCCGCGCCATGGATCTTGACTGGGGGGCAGTGCTGTGTGGCGAGGACACGCTGGTGGAGGACCTTTGTCTTATGGATAAGGCCCATGCTTTCGTATGCCTCAGTAAATAGGTCGATTATATCCTGGTGTCCTCAGAATGTGCACAGACGCAGGCGTCGTCTGCATACTGTAGCTCAACGACAGAGGTTGGGGTGATCTTGGACCTGGCCTGGAGGCAGTGAAGGTTAAACAGCTTCCCACTGGTCCTGTAGTTTAGTTCCCCTCCAGCGAGGAGCTTGTTGACTGTGAAGTGGAGCATTGCAGCGAGGAAGATTGAGAAGAGGGTTGGAGCGATGACGCAGTCCTGTTTGACCCCGATCTGGACGTGGATTGGGTCTGTAATGGATCCGTTGGTAAGGATCACAACCTGCATGTCATCGTGGAGCAGGTGAAGGATGTTGACAAACTTTTGGGGGCATCCGAAATGGGGGAGGACGCTCCATAGACCGTCGCGTTTGACAGTGTCAAAGGCCTTTGTAAGATCGTAAAAGGCCATGTATAAGGGCTGGCACTGCTCCCTGCATTTTTCCTGCAGGGTCGTGCTGCAAAGATTATGTCCGTTGTGCCCCGTAGGGAACGAAATCCGGGAGAAGCTCCTTGGCCACGGGAAGAAGATGGTTGAGGAGGACTCTAGCGATAGCTTTCCCAGTGGCTTATAGCAGGGAGATTCCCTTGTAATTACCGCAGTCGGACTTGTCCCCCTTTTTTAAAGATTGTCACGATCACTGCATCGCTGAGATCTCCCGGCATGCTCTTCTCCCTCCAGATGAGAGAGATGAGGTCATGTATCTGCGCCAACAGCATCTCTCCGCCATACTTTAGCGCCTCAGCAGGGATTCCATCCGCTCCCGTAACTTCTTGTTCTTGAGCTGTCTTAGGGCTTTTCCTACCTCGTGCAACGTTGGGGTTTCACTGAGGTGGTGGTGGGTCGCATGCTGCGGGATGGAGTCAAGAACACTTGAGTCAAAGGCAGAGTCTCGATTGAGGAGATCTTCGAAGTGCTCCTTCCAGTGGGCCCTGACTGCCTCGGTGTCCTTGATGAGTGTTTCCCCATTCTTGGCCAGCAAATGGGGTGGGGCCTTGGGAGTTTGGACCGTAGTTGGCCTTGACTGCGATGAAGAATTCTCGCACATCATGGCTGTCGGCCAGTTATTGTATCTCCTGTGCTTTCTCCATCCACTACCTGTTCTTTAGGTACCGGGTTTTTTGTTGGACCTCAGCCTTGAGCTGCCTGTAATGTTGTTTTGCTGCTCCCGAGTTGGGTGTACTAGGTTATTATGTACATTAAACAGACAAATTCTTCCTTTTCCAGAAGTCTTTGATTGACTTGTATTCCGAAGTATTGGACATTTTATCAGACTATGATTCCAACTACAACACCCAGGACCATCTGCCAAGGGTGAGTAGCACATTGTCATTGTTCTCTTCATTTAAGGAATATTCTAGGATAAGGTCAGACAAATGAGAGTTGGTAGTACAGCATGTCTGATGCTGAGAAATATAGCCATGTTTATACATGATTTTCATGTCTGCTTACACTGTTTTGCTTTTAATTAGTAGAAATTATTTTCTTCTAGGTAGTTGTAGTTGGAGATCAAAGTGCTGGGAAGACCAGTGTTCTGGAAATGATTGCACAAGCTAGAATATTTCCTCGAGGATCTGGTGAAATGATGACTCGTGCACCTGTCAAGGTGAGTAGATAGAACTTGTTAAGGGAGAGTTATACAATATGGGAGTAAGCACTAGAAAGTGTGAGTATTTCACCTTGGATAAGTACCAATTGGTTTTGCATTTTTGTAAAGTATTCTAATTTACAAGCTGATTTGTCGAGCCTTAATTTGAAACATTTCAGAGGAATAAATATTTGTGGGCCACTTAAAAAGTAATATATTCCTCCTTAGTATTTTTTGAAGCATAGGACTATGGCCTGTACTAAGTCAAAATAGACTGTTGTCTTTGATGTCAGAACTATGAACCCAAAGTGCCACAAGGGCTTGATGCAGAAGCTAAGGTTATTTGCAATGTAGACATTTAAAGAAATTTACAGCAAGCATTTGAGTTGTAGTACTTCCAGTTTTTAACATACAATAAATTTTAAGTCAGAGCGACACAACTTTTAATTTATATTTTTGTGCTAATCAAAGGGGAGGGATGTTAGTGCTAAGAGGAGATCCGTTTTATCTTTTTCAAAACAGAAAATAAATGCTTAACAATTGGGTATATATGGTCCCTAATGAGATGGACACAGCTCGTTGACGTAGCTGAATCCTACAAACTAACATGGTTGAAAGTTTGGTGCTGTGCTGCGCTATATTACCTAATCTCAGCCCGGGGGCAGTATGGGTGCTACAATTGGCTATATGGTCCAAGTCAGTTAAGAAGGAAATTGACCAGTGCTTCCATTCCTGATCGCTGTCCAGCAATCTCTGCTAGATATTGAATATTGGTTGAGGACAGGATTAAGATTGGCTGTGAGGCTTGCACAGTAGTATAGCCCACCAGTGAACACGAGGCACGCACAGAAAGAATGAGCAGTTGGCTGGGAGACCAGTGGGTGCCTGCTGCATATGCCAAGGAGTCTGCACTTTCAGTAGAGGAGGTATAGTGGAGAAAGATTGGTAGGGAAACAATTTGGTGAAGTAAAAGATTTGCCATGGAATTGCTCAAAGTAAGTCAGATGTTACACTATTATGAGGGGGCATGCGCAGTTGTGGTGGTGGGGGATGCCTTCACACCTTCATTGAAAGGATTTGGAAAGAGGTTTGGAAAAGGCTAGGTCTGAAAAATAAGTCACATTTTTATTACTTAGTTCAGGCTGATAAGTTTGTTTCCCAGTCATGCCACAGTCACTTAAATAAATAAATCTTTGTCTTTTGGGGTGAAGCAGCTCTTTACTTTCCAGTGTAAGTTTTACCTTTAATAACAAGGGCCAAGAAATATAGTAAATATCAAACTAATTTCCATTTTTGATTGTTTTCCAAATACTTCTGCATCAGTACTTTGTGTTACTAAAAGGTTCTATTGAATATACATTCAAATTCAGGACTAAGTGGAAAATTTCATTTATCACATAGTAACATGCTTCATTTGTAAAATAAAGAGCCCCTTGAATATGGTAAGCTACATTGGTTTCTTCAGGATATTACCTTAAAGTTAATGTTGCACCATCTGCTTCAAAATTGGTTTTAAATATATTTTGATTACTACCTCAAGCAGGCAAACCTTCAACAATTATACATAAAATAAAAAAGAATAAATTGATGTTTGGTGTTTGTACTGTTGATTTATTTGTGCAAAAATGGTCCATATTCATTAAATAATTTCTGTGGATTTATTTTGATTCAGGTGACATTGAGTGAAGGACCCCATCATGTAGCCATGTTTAAAGACAGCTCACGAGAATTTGATCTGACAAAAGAGGACGATGTAAGTTCTGATAGGCAAAAATAGAATTAACCTTTCAGATCTATGACCTTTCATCAGAACAGTCCTGATAAAAGGTCACTGACCTGAAACATTAATTCTGATTCTCTCTCCACAGATGCTGCCTGACGTGCTGAGTGTTTCCAGCATTTTCCCAATTGAATATTGGGAAGACCGAAGCCATTGTTTTTGATTCCTGCCACAAACTCCATTCCCTAGCCACTGACTTTATCCCTCTCCCCAACTTCTGTCTGAGGTTGAACCAAATTGTTCGCAAGCATGGTGTCATATTTGACCCTAAAATGAGCTTTCGAGCAAATATCCGCAGTATAACTAAGACTGCCTATTTCCAACTCCGTAACATCGTATGTCTCTGCCCTTGCCTCAGCTCATCCACTGCTGAATCCCTTATCCATGCCTTTGTTACCTCGAGACTAGACTATTCCAACGCTCTCCTGTCTGGCCTCCCACATTCTACCCTACGTAAATTAGAGATGATCCAAAACTCGGCTGATCATATCCTAACTCGCAACACGTCCCGCTCACCCATCACCCCTGTGCTCGTTGACCTACATTGGCTTCCGGTTAAGCAACGTCTCGATTTCAAAATTCTCGTCCTTATTTTCAAATTCTTTCATGACCTCGTCCCTCCCTATCTCTGTAATCTCCTCCAGCCCCCGAGATGTCTGCGTTCCTCCAATTCTGCTACCCTGAGCATCCCTGATTATAATCGCTCAGCCATTGGTGGCTGTGCCTTCTGTTGCCTAGCCCCAAGCTCTGGAACTCCCGGCCTAAACCTCTCTGCCTCTCTACCTCTCTCTTTCTTCCTTCAAGATGCTCCTTAAAAACCTACCTCTCTGACCAAGCTTTTGGTCACCTACCCTAATTTCTACTTATGCGACTCAGTATCAAATTAAAAAAAAAAATCTCATAATACTCCTGTGAAGTGCCTTGGGACGTTTCACTTCGTTAAAGGTGCTATGTAAATATAAGTTGTTGTTGATACGGTTAAAAGAGTGTTCAGTTTCTCCACTATGAATCATTCTGTCTAATGACAGCACTATGAATTGATGAAATCTGTCCAATTAAAGAGTTTAGCTAGAGGGGCATTTTGCTGTCCTTTTCATGGCTAAAATGTTCCATTGTCCATGACCAAATTTAGGATGTTCTTCATGGGCACGGAACTATTTTGATTATGCTTATTCTTGTGTGTTTTGTACATTCTCAAAATGTGCGCACCTATATGCTTGCTTGTGTGGGCGACGAGTGAGCAAAATACCCATCTCCCTTTCCACAAAGTAAAATTATCGGTAGGCTTTTATAACCATCTGGTTAAACCCATTTTCTTGATGGCAAGCAGGTTGGAATTTGTGCCTTGTTTTTCATTTGGGACAAATCTACCTTACAGACCTTCAGGCTAAGTTCTTAACTTTAATTGACTTGCTACCTATCTCAGTGTCCTTCGTGAATAATGTTAGAGACCTATGAACCAATAGTCCATGACATTCAACTGAACATTGTGAGGATTAACTTTTCAAACCCACCAAGTTTACCAGGAACAGTCCTATGTATATTTAAGGTATACCATTTATTATTTGGCACACATAATTTGCAAAGTAAAAAAAGAAAGATTTGCCTTTCACGACCACCGGACATCCCAAAGCGCTGCTTTGAAGTACTTTTTGAAGTGTAGTTACTGTTGTAATGTAGGAAACGTGGCAGTCAATTTGCGCACAGCAAACTCCCTCAAACAGCAATATGATATGACCAGATAATCTGTTTTAGTCATGTTGATTGAGAGTTAAATATTGGGCAGGACACCGGGGATAACTCCCCTGCTCTCCTTCGAAATAGTGCCATTTTACGTTCACTTGAGGGAGCAGACGGGGCCTCAGTTTAACGTCTCATCCAAAAGATGGTGCCTCTGACCGTGCAGCACTTCCTCAGTACTGCACTGGAGTGTCAGCCGAGAATTTTGTGCTCTAGTCTCTGGAGTGGGACTTGAACCCACAACCTTCTGACTCAGAGGTAAGAGTGCTACCAACTGAGCCACAGCTGACACATTGGTAGTGGAAAACAAAAATTTTGGTCCAATTTAATAATTGACAAACATTGGTTGAACAAAGGAATTGAATATAAAATGGTCAGACTGCAGGTGTTACCTGGTATTAGTAGATTTGTTCAGCTATGAGTGGAATATAGTCTGTGCACATCTTTTTAAAGTGGTTTTAAATTTCTTTCGATTTTATTGAATAATTGATTGGCTAAGTGCATTTATCAACAATCACAGGTCAAGGTTTTCACATGCGCCACTGGAAGTAAATTAGTCCAGTATTTACTGTACTTTTGGCTCTAGATACCTTACATTCTTGAGCCAACCTGTTACTCATTCACGCCCCAGTTGCGTGGCGTGCACTCATGCACTCCCAAGCGCACGCACTCATACACATGTACCTGTGTATGTACACACACGCACACCCTTGCTTTCTGTACAATTCTTACAAAAAGCAGTCTAACACACCTATTCAGGCCATGATCTCTCATGCACAACTCTGTGAATTATGCATGCATGCATTCAAACTTGCACGTTCCCAGTTCTCTCTCAAACCTAATCCTTAAACAAATATTGGCCAGATTCAACCTGCCTGACAGACATGAACATCATTCAGATGCTGATTATCAAATTGCTTACTTGTTAATAGTTCCCTCTCCTCAAAAACTCTCCCCTGACACTTTTGTCCTCACTAATTACTGCTCCATTGCCAATCTTGCTTTCCTCTCCAAGGTGCTTGAACGTGTTGTCAACTTCCAGTTACATGCTTATCTCTCCTGTAATTCACCATTTGAGCACCTTCAATCTGGTTTCTACCCCTCCTACAGCACTGAAACAGCAGTAACCAGTCATAAATAATAATCTCTATGCTGTGACCATGGTTCATTATGATTCTTTGTCTTCCTCAAACTCTCTGTAGCCGTTGATACAATTGACCACATTATCACCGTCCAATGCCTTGTTGTCGAACTCCATGCGATTATCCTAACTTAACTCTTAACTATTCAATCATAGCTGACGCATCTCTTTACAATTACTGCTCTTCCTATCCTTGCACTCTCATTTCCAGAGTCCCTCAAACAATGTTCCTTCTCATTTTTTCCCCCCTATGCGGACCCTTTGTGGCCATGTATGCTCCATATCTCTGCCAGCAGCGCAGGTGAGTGGCCTGCATGGGACCTCGTGATCGGCTGCGCACCTTAGGGGGAACATTGCTCTGAAGGATCCATCCTTGGCGCATTCCTCATCTTCCTCAACATGATGCCCTTTGGCAGCATCAATTTTGGACATGGAATCTGCTTCCACATGTATGCCCTACCTTGTCATAATGTCTCTTGACCCCTTTGTTGCTTTGCTGTCAGATTGCTTATCTGATATTCATTCTTAACTTCATCCACCTAAATATTGGTTACCCTGCCACAAACTCTCCTTTCTTACACTGAATCCATGGCCTTGCCTAGCAACGGTCTCAGGCTGCACCAGTTGCAGCTATAGGTCCTGTTTGACCCCTGAACTGAGTTTCTGACCTCATTTCCTCTCTCTTTGAAAGCCTGTCTACTTTCTTCATCTTAACTTCACCCAGATCCATGTCTGTCTGCTGCTGATACTCTTGTGACTTTGACATCTCCTGACTCGATTCCTCCAATGTTCTCCTTACTGGCCTCCCATCTTCCACCTTCCATAAACTTCAGGTTGTCCAAATTTCTACTGCTCATGTCCTGTCCTGCGTCAACCCTATCCTTACTGACCTACGAGGCCTCTGGTTCCCCAGTACTTCTAATTTAAAATTTGTGTCCTTGTCTTTTTTTTTTGTCACTGACTTCGGCCCTCTCTATCTCTGTAACCTTCTTTCAGCCCTACAACCCCCTCCCCTGAACTCCCCATTGCTCTCACTTCGACCTCTCGTGCAACTTCCTTCCTCCGCTCGACCGTTGTCAACCATGCCAGCTTTCTGGTTGCATTCCCTGAAATTCCCTTCTTAAACCCTTTTGTCTCTTCACCTCGCTCTTCTCTTTGAAACCCAGCTCTTCAATCAAGCTTTAGCTATCCTTTTTAATTCTTCCTCCTTAGCTTTTGTGTTAATTGTCACATGCCTCCCAGTGCCTTGGGATATTTTTCTATGTTAAATTAACTATATAAATGCAAGTTATTGTCAGTATTGCTGCAGCTACTGCCATCGCCACAGCTGTACAAAGTAGAACGTAGTTCATGGAAATCTCAATTCCTGAAATCTGTCAGACAAGAGCTGATATTTCAGGCTCTGATCAGTTGCACATCAGTGGCAAGATTTGTTTCTCACCAGTTTCATGTAGGAGGTGATTTCCAGTAAGAAAATTTACCTCTCAATTCTACTTTGCTTATGTAATTGTCTGTGGGGATACTTCATAATCTAACTGTTCTAGTGCAGTTGAGTAGTTTTAATTTGACTTGTACCTCTCAGTTATAGTTTTGATGCTGACGTATATTTGTATTTCTGTTTATGCAGCTTGCAGCATTGCGCAACGAAACCGAATTAAGAATGAGGAGCAGTGTAAAGGAAGGGCAAACTGTCAGTCCTGAGGTAAGGAATAATTGCATGTAATGATTTGCAGTTATAAAAAGTGTTCCATTTGGTACTCGCATACAAAATGGAATTTGTATTGTCTACGTTTTGAATGAAATGTGACAGCAATAAATAAAGCTAGTCTGCAACATCCAACTTCTGCTATATAGTAGTTGCTGTGGATTTATGTGGTATGTCTTATTGTAAATTTAACAGTTTGTTGCTGATTTAAGGTTATTGCTTTTCTTCATTTTATTTGTACGATTTATAGACCATCTCATTAAGTGTGAAGGGTCCAGGCCTGCAGCGAATGGTGCTGGTTGATCTTCCTGGCGTTATCAGTGTAAGTATCAGAAAATATTCTTTCTTCTGTAAATATAAAGGAGAATTGATACATCTATACCTTACTTTATAGAACTAACCTTATAACTAAAGGTCAGATTAATAGAGCTTCTCTATTGTGAGCTGATTAGATTCCGTCGGTGTTAGCAACATGCTATGAATTCCATGTAGAGAGGTGTTCTGGTCGAGGGAGGAAGGAAGGAAGGAGGACAGTAGGAGTATGTTTGAGTCTGTATGTATGTATTGACACATGCAGTGGAGCCTAGTCTCCAGCTGTCTTGGATCCCCTTGCCACTGGACCAAGAGCTTGCTCCGTCAAGCCCGTGTGGTGGCTGGTGTGCAACGGCCACCCCATGTTAAAAGAATTCACGCACAGGCATTTTCCACCACTTAAAATGAGTTCATTAGTCACCTCGATACTCAATTTTAGTGTAGAAGCAAGTCAACCTCGACCCCGAGGGACTGCCTATGATGATGATAGAATAAAGATTCTAACTACACTGAAAGCCAAATAAAACATGAAACATTTGGATGAGAACTTTGACAAGAATTTGCACTTTAGCTTTCCCTATGTGATTTTATTGCTTTACTGGACAACTAAATGGGGAACAAGGAGGGCACTCAAAGGGCCGTCATAGATCAAGGGAATTACCAAATCAAAGCATATCTGGTGGCATTGCCCATGGTGATTCCGAATTTACATTGTTGTAAGAGGAGGTGCTATCGTTTGGAAGTGGTGTCTCTAGCCTTTGAACAAATTTGGAAAAACGTGTTGGGGCTTGTCTTTTTGTTGGCAATGGTTCTCCATACCTTTGACTAATATGCTTCATGTTGTTCACATAAAGATTATTGATTGTAACATAAACACTAACATAAAAATTATTTAAATTTATTTAAATTTGCACTTGTAGATATAATAAACTAATGTGTTAATAACCCAATCTTTGTTCTGTTATGCATAGGTTGAACTTTTCTTTTACAGGATGCGAGCAGAAACATGTTCTGTTATATTATTGAGCTTTATGCCTCTTTTTTCCTATGTTGAAGACCGTGACATCGGGAATGGCTGCTGACACCAAGGATATAATTTTTAGCATAAGCAAGGCTTACATGCAGAACCCTAATGCCATCATCCTTTGTATCCAAGGTAAGAATTCAAAATGTATTTACTCAGAAAATTTGCAGGTGAATAAATATTACACTGAATGCTGTATAAATGCTGAGTACACTTAAATGTTTTTTATATAGATAACTTAATTTAAAATCATTTTTCATTTTATTAGTATTTTGTTGTAATGTAACATATTAAAGCAAAGAGGCACTGACCCAATTTTCTGTTTTAATTTTTAGTACCTATTTAAGTTACACATTTGAGGATTATACACATTGTGTGATCATGGTTAACATTAATATGGATTTGCATTTGTGTATATCTTGTCCTGTAACTGTCATATAGAAAAATGCAGCAAGCATTCTCTGTCAGCAAAAAATAATGCTTGGTTTATCTGTGTTCTGGTATTTATTGAGGAGAAAATGCTCTTCTTTAAATAGTGCTATGTGATTCACCTAAACAGACAGGATCTATTTGCTGTTTCATCCAAAGGATGGTATCTCTGCCAATACAGTACTCCCTCATTACTGCACTCAAATGTGAGCCTACATTACATGCTCACATCTTTGTGTTGGACTGGAGCTTGCAGTATTTTGACCCATAGGTGAGAGTTCAGTACATTGTCTTTTAAGAATTGCGTATTTACCCTAGTTGCAATGGATTTTGTGCTGTTCTGTCTTTCAGATGGGTCAGTAGATGCTGAACGCAGTATTGTAACTGACCTGGTCAGCCAGATGGACCCACAAGGCAGAAGGACGATCTTTGTGTTGACTAAAGTGGATCTAGCAGAGAAAAACTTGGCTAGTCCCAGTAGGGTAAGGGCCTTACAAGATTGGATACTTTTAAAATATGTTTGAAGCAAGCTTCTGTGGTATTTTAAAAGTTAAACATCTTAACATTTTTAGATCTTCTGAATTATGTAGCAGATGAATTCATTATTATCCTTGAATATCATTCAATCATTGTTTTAAGCTTCGTGAAATGGGCATTGTCTGGTTGCCTTTGTAGCTTGTTTTTCTGTTGTTTGCTTATTACAACAATTCAGTCGTGAACCAAGGGATATGGGGGTAGTATGGGAAGGTGGAGTTGAGGTAGAAGATCAGCCATGATCTTATTGAATGGCGGAATAGGCTTGGAGGGCCGAATGGCCTACTCCTGTTCCTATTTCTTATGTTCTTATGAATGACAATTCGATAAAATAAACACACTGGGTAAAAATAACATGAACAAGGCAAGCTTACTGGAAAGTATACAGCTCCTGTGTGCATTCCTCACTGGACCACTAGTTTTAAACGAACTAGACATAGTGTACACCTTTATATAATATGCTCCTAACCACATTGAGACGAGGGATAACTAGGGAGACTAGGGTGCAGATTATATGACTAATATATGTTCCACATACTGTTATGGGTAGATAAAAATTCATTGCAGTTAAAGTGAATGTAATCAGGGGCAGCATAGAACATCCTTGGGGAATGAAACAAGACTAAGGTACTTTAAAAATTAGATACTCTTGAACTCGGCAGGTGGGGTAAGCATGATCATGGTTCTGAACGTAACTATTAAGAGTTGAGCTCTGTGGAAAAAACAGCAATCTTGTCTGCCCATCTGAGAGTGATTTTCTTATAGTAAGCCACATTTACAACTTGACACACAACACACAAATTTAAAACCTATCCTACAACATTGTAATGTTCATTTATTGGGCTCAATTTTCCCCAAAGCACTTTTTTGGCATACTTGAAGACTTACTCCTGTTTTTGGGGGCCCAAGTATGCCCAAAACAATGTTCTAAGTTTCCCTGTTTGATTTCTTCATTTTGGCGCAGCCTAACCTGTCCTTTAGTTTTGGGGCTTGGAGCCTTGATCTGTGCCAAAGAGATCAGGTTGCCACGGTAACCAGGGACACAATGCAGGCTAAGGCTGGAAAGTGAAACATACAGCCAGCTCACAACCTGCACAAGCATCTCAAAATACATTGCAGCAACTTCATAAACACATTAAAATACATTGCAGCAACTTACCTCCATTAAATTATTAAACCCCCCCCCACCTCCTCCCGATGCCTGCGCCAATTTCCTTAACTCTCCAGAAGGTTTTTCTACAGAGGCCACTTACGCTGACGTAAGCAGAACTGGAGTAACTCTCAGCTGGCCAAAGTTGCCTAAATGGCAAGAATTGGCGCGCGTGGTAGGTTGCACCCACTTTGGCTGAAAATAAAACTTGACTAAAAAAATCGTAACTAACTGAGTTATGCCGGTGCAAATTGATCGGGGAAACTTTGGTTTTTAAAATTAGGCCCAAAAAAACGGCCTGCGCAAAAAAAACGGCGCAAATCAATGGGGAAAATTGAGCCCTTTATCTTGGCAGTAGCTATCTTGGTGACTTTGTGCTCCGTAGCACATTTCTTCAATTGATTACTTTTTACTTTAAGTCTACAATTGTGCTATAATTAATACATTAACTATCGTACATAGACAGGCTAAGTGAGTGGGCAAAAATTTGGCAGATGGAGTATAATGTTGGAAAGTGTGAGGACATGCACTTTGGCAGAAAAAAAATCAAAGAGCAAGTTATTATTTAAATGGAGAAAGATTGCAAAGTGCTGCAGTGCAGTGGGACCTGGAGGTACTTGTGCATGAGATGCAAAAGGACAGTAAGCAAGTACAGCAAGTGATCAGGAAGGCCAATGGTATCTTGGCCTTTATTGCAAAGGGGATGGAGTATAAAAGCAGGGAAGTCTTGCTACAGCTATATAAGGTATTGGTGAGACCACATCTGGAATACTGCGTGCAGTTTTGGTTTCCTTATTTGCTTTGGAGGCATTTCAGAGAAGGTTCACTAGGTTGATTCCTGAGATGAGGGGGTTGATGTATGAGGAAAGGTTGAGTAGGTTGGTCCTCTACTCATTGGAATTCAGAAGAATGAGAGGCGATCTTATCGAAACGTATAAGATTATGAGGGGGCTTGACAAGGTGGATGCAGAGAGGATTTTTCCACTGATGGGGGAGACTAGAACTAGAGGGCATGATCTTAGAATAAGGGGCCGCCCATTTAAAACTCAGATGAGAAGAAATTTCTTCTCTGAGGGTTGTAAATCTGTATAATTCGCTGCCTCAGAGAGCTGTGGAACCTGGGACATTGAATAAATGTAAGACAGAAATAGACAGTTTTTTAAACGATAAGGGGTTATGGGGAGCAGGGAGGGAAGTGGCGCTGAGTCCATGATCAGATCAGCCATGATCTTATTGAATGGCAGAGCAGGCTCGAGGGGCCGTATGGCTGACTCCTGTTCCTATTTCTTAAGGTCTTGTGTTCTTATACAATGTATGTAAACTGATTCTTTTAAGATTCGGCTTGATATTCAGATTATCTCTGGAATTTGTATATTGTACATCTACAGATTCAACAGATTGTGGAAGGCAAGTTGTTCCCAATGAAGGCTTTGGGTTACTTTGCAGTTGTTACCGGCAGAGGTAAGCAAGCCACAGTAAGATTCCATTGCATCTTTTTGAAAGGTTTCAAATGTTAATCCTAAATCACTTAGTCCACTAAATGAATCTCTTGTCAGAAAAGTATGTTTTCTGAAATGAGAATATGAGCAAGCATTATTTTGCCAAGGAAAAGTAACAAGTATTCAACAATCACCGTATTTGTAATGCGCTAAAGTGTAAATGTATACTTTTCTTAAAATACTTGTATATTTTTTGTGTTTTAAAAAAATTAGGCAACACCAATGAAGGTATTGATTCCATAAAGGACTATGAAGGAGATTTCTTTCAGAATTCAAAATTGTTGAAGTAAGCTTTTCAAACTTTTAGAATCTTATTTTGATGGTTTGGATGCCATTAGTAAAATTTGCTCATGGGTGAAGGTGAGTACTTGGTGTTGCACATTTGAAGGTGTAACACACACGCTACTACTTGGAGGCAAAGTTTCAGGCGTCAAAACAGTGCACCTAAAAATGTCAAAACAGTGCACCTAAAAATGTCATTCAATCTTTTGCGGAGTACAGTTGCTTTTCTGTAACAAATGCAATCAGGTTTGAGTTTATTTAGATAACTTATGGATCTCCTTTGGTGTGACTCGTGGGTAGTCTGGAGCATAGGACAGGAAGTGAATTGGGGAAGGGAGCTTGGCATTGAGCTCTTGGGCAACAGTCGGGGATCAATAACTGAGTGGCTTTCTGCTACATTGCAGGTTATTCTCAAGTAGAAACTTGGCCCTGCAGTGACCCCTGCTCTCTGGCGCTGAAAAAAGTGGGAACAGATAGTGAGAATTAAAAAGTTGCGCTGCAGGCTGTCAGCTGGGCAGCAATAACCAGGAGATTGGGCAGCATTGGGTAGTCAGCAATATGGCATTTTGAGTCAGGTAGGTTGAATGTTCCCAGGTCAGGTTCATGGCAATTTGCACAGAGGTCAGTTGAGTTGTGCAGGGCAGAGAGGATGAGTTACCCTGCCCTCAGGGTTTGGGAGATCTGGGTTGGGAGGAACAAAGAGGCTGAGTGTGTATCTTGCTCGTGCAGGAGAGAAAAACAATTGTTAAAAGGGGAAATGTCCCAAAAAATAGTAAGGAAAAATCAACAACTTTGTGTTTTTGTGCAGATCTCATTGGCTAATCATGAAACACCACAAACCAATCAGTATAGAAACATAGAAACATAGAAAATAGGTGCAGGAGCAGGCCATTCAGCCCTTCTAGCCTGCACCGCCATTCAATGAGTTCATGGCTGAACATGAAACTTCAGTACCCCCTTCCTGCTTTCTCGCCATAACCCTTGATCCCCCGAGTAGTAAGGACTTCATCTAACTCCCTTTTGAATATATTTAGTGAATTGGCCTCAACTACTTTCTGTGGCAGAGAATTCCACAGGTTCACCACTCTCTGGGTGAAGAAGTTTCTCCTCATCTCGGTCCTAAATGGCTTACCCCTTATCCTCAGACTGTGACCCCTGGTTCTGGACTTCCCCAACATTGGGAACATTCTTTCTGCATCTAACCTGTCTAAACCCGTCAGAATTTTAAACGTTTCTATGAGGTCCCCTCTCATTCTTCTGAACTCCAGTGAATACAAGCCCAGTTGATCCAATCTTTCTTGATAGGTCAGTCCCGCCATCCCGGGAATCAGTTTGGTGAACCTTCGCTGCACTCCCTCAATAGCAAGAATGTCCTTCCTCAAGTTAGGAGACCAAAACTGTACACAATACTCCAGGTGTGGCCTCACCAAGGCCCTGTACAACTGTAGCAACACCTCCCTGCCCCTGTATTCAAATCCCCTCGCTATGAAGGCCAACATGCCATTTGCTTTCTTAACCGCCTGCTGTACCTGCATGCTAACCTTCAATGACTGATGTACCATGACACCCAGGTCTCGTTGCACCTTCCCTTTTCCTAATCTGTCACCATTCAGATAATAGTCTGTCTCTCTGTTTTTACCATCAAAGTGGATAACCTCACATTTATCCACATTATACTTCATCTGCCATGCATTTGCCCACTCACCTAACCTATCCAAGTCACTCTGCAGCCTAATAGCATCCTCCTCGCAGCTCACACTGCCACCCAACTTAGTATCATCCGCAAATTTGGAGATACTGCATTTAATCCCCTCGTCTAAATCATTAATGTACAATGTAAACAGCTGGGGCCCCAGCACAGAACCTTGCGGCACTCCACTAGTCACTGCCTGCCATTCTGAAAAGTACCCGTTTACTCCTACTCTTTGCTTCCTGTTAGTTGCAGGCTCAGTACAGTATTATTGGCATGTGATTGCAATATTACAGACTTAAGATCTGAAAATTTTAATATTATAATTTGAGAAATTTTCTTCGATTCTGTGCATTTTCTGATTCAATCTTTTAATTAAAAAATTGAAATATTAATGGGGATGTGCGTGTTTTGAATGCCATCTATTTCTAGCATGCAGAGACAACAAAAAACACATTGGAGTACTTATACGCCTTGCTTAATTATTATTTGAAAAAAATAACATTTGTAAAACTTGAGTAACTTAATCTGATGTGATTATTTGTTGTGCAAGCCTTAAAGGGATAGCACTGCTCTCCTGCTCCTCACTTCCAACATGTATGGCATTATGCATTAGTAAAATATCTAAATTAGCATTTCATCAATATTTTGCTATTGTGATAATCGTCAAAAGGTACCCATTGTCTCTAAAAGGCCTTTTATATCATAAAAATAGAATGAAAGTAACTTGGAAAGTTGTGTAATAATTGGAATAAGATTATTTTAATGCAGTAGTGAAAGAATTCACAAGTTAATGTTATTGCTTAAATTATATTGATTTTTTTTTTAATCCATCTCAATTCACAAGATCTTTCTATAGCATTAATCATGAGATTGAAAATCTTAATATGGCCTTAGTTTTAGTCAGTTACTTGGAGAAATTTCTTGTTCACAGTATTGATCAGGGCATTGGAGTTGCACCTTGCTCTTTCTAATTACCGCAGTGGGACCAATATCATAGAGATAGACATATGGGACCATGATTTAGTTTCTCCTTCAAGGGATGTGTATCCAAAAAGTATTATCAAGTGTCCCTTTAACCCTGCACTAGGGTGTCTGCTTTATAGGCAGAGTTTGAATTTCTACAATCCTCTAACCCAGAATTCAGAGGACTATTAACTTAGTTGGAGGGTTTGAGTTCGATTGATAAAATGGAAATTAAACTTCATATACTTGACATTAATAGCTTCTGAGCTTATAGAGGTACCAGCCAAAGGTGCTCAGATGTATAGTTTATTCTTTGATATATGAGGCCTTCACTGTATCTCTGATATATTACAAACTCTTAATAGGCGGGTTGCTTATGACTCCTTTGTGAAAAGAGAAATTATATCAAAAACATTGTCCCTTGCTATGCTATGCTTTTTATAGTTTCTCGAAGCTGCACTGTGGAGGAAGTACAATTTTTCTTTAATCCTATTTTAAACATGGGGAGGGGGGGGGCTATGCCATAATTTAATGACTACAGCTTAATTAATTTCAGAGATTTGAACATTCTAGCTAATGTCAAAGGTTTATTGATAGTTTTATTTTATAACTTATTGGGAGCAGAATGTTCTTTGACTGAAGTAAAGAAGCATATCCAAATTCCAGTCTCCTGGAATTTCAGTGGCAGTTCTCACACGGCAGATAAACAGAAACCCTGGAGAAATGGTTATAAAAAAGGCCATTTATGCCGTTTATCCAGGGCTTCTGCCAAAAGATCAGGTGAGCCTTGCGGAAATTCAGGGCCAGTGCCTCTGCTTTACTCCTAGCATTTTTGAAGATCAAATGAAGCATCAGGATTGTTCTATGTAAAGACAGAGCAGTAGCTAACTGTGACACAAACTCCTAGTTTTTCCTTCTATGGTTATGGTTTTACAGATGCAACCTCTCAAATCCGGAGTTCCAAAAACCAGAATGTTCCGAAATCCAGACATCGCGCTGATCGGATTGGTCGTCCGAAATCTGGAAAATGTTCCAAAATCCAGCCTTTTTTTTTTTATAAACGCTGCACATATCTTTTAGATGGCGCATTAGAAAATAGTCGGCTGAAATCGAGCCATTTTTTTCTTAAACTCAATGCTCAGCATGTTCAACCAATGCAGAACAGTTACCGTTATTAAGCCGGATTATATTGTAAAAGCTCTAAAATAAGTCAAAGTTAAATGTTATTACCTGTACAGGGTATTTCTTTAATTACAAGAGCACCCAGCAGTATTACAGGGTTTAAGACATCCATTTGTATGTGTAGGCTTCTCAGAAGCATCTCCATTAAGGTATCCGTACACATCGATAAATCGGAAAATACAAGCCCTGTACAGCGTACACGAAAGTTGGCTGAAGGGTTTCGCATTTGGGACTTAGGATTTCTATTCGGAAATACCCGAACCTCGGCCCAGGCGTTTCCGGATTCGGGATGTGGGAAATATGATCCGAAATTCGGAACAGCCTCGGTCCCGAGGTTTCCGGATTTGGGAGATTGCACCTGTATAATTAAAATGTGGGCAAAAAGCTGATTACCATTCTAAAGTACACAGCTGATTAGTTCCATGAGTTCAATGTCCTTATTCCAGTATGAAACAGGCTGTAGTGCTTGTTAGATTAAAGTTGTTTTCAAGCTTGTCATATAGATTAGTATCTGCTCACTCAGCCAGTATAATTGTTATTGGTCTTAAATGTATTCATTCTGTTTTATTCTCTGGAAGGCTCATTTTTGCACTGGGTGCTCTTGAGTTGGTGTCTCATTTTAAACCCAGCTTTCAATATCAGTAGTAATGTGCTCCTTATTTTGTTAAATCTAATCAAATTTGCATGTGACATACAATATTTTTGTACTTTTTTGGTCAGCTGGTTGACTGATGTGACTAGAAAATCATCATATGTTTGAGTCTCCCAAATGAATTACTAAGAAATCTGGATGAGCGGAGTTTCCATAGCCCAATGTGGAGTGCACCCTCTTTCCCCATAGGGACACACGCCACTTATCCGAGTTGAGAGAGCCTAGACACAGGGCCCCAAGTATGAGCATTGCTTATTAATAGGAGTATAACCAGCTGAAACTTTTCAGTGTATTATCACAGAGCAGTGGTGAGCTTTGAGCTACTTGTCCACCCTGCCCATTAGCTAATGGCTTGCCAGATTTCTGGAGCAGAGTGAGAAGAACCCCTCCTTCCCCCGCCCCAGTGACCGATGTACTTTTACAGGTGTTAGCCAGACTGGTCATTCTGCAACAGTGCTCTGGAGC
The DNA here is from genome assembly GCF_044704955.1 of Pristiophorus japonicus. Taxonomy (NCBI): domain Eukaryota; kingdom Metazoa; phylum Chordata; class Chondrichthyes; family Pristiophoridae; genus Pristiophorus; species Pristiophorus japonicus. The sequence continues at coordinate 184,788,103 of NC_091982.1, read as the reverse complement.
TGCCTCACTCAGGTACTCAATTAATACATTTGCCACAGGTTCTAAACTTCCACTACTGGGTGTACATCTTGGAGCCACCTTGACCCCAAGGAGACCCCACTTATCTTTCCTCAAGGAGGGTAGTCTGCTTTCTTTCACTAAATATTTTTTTGCTATATATCTGAAAATATAAACAGGTGAACAATAGGAACATTTTAAAGGATGTAGTATTTGTTATATAAAATCATATCCCTCAGAGTGTGTTATTGACTACCAGTCGGTGTGTCAGCTGCCACAACTTGCTTAGTTTGTGCTTTAATGGTTGGAACGTTCATGGCGTATGGAAACTTTGATTACAGTATTGTCATGTGGTACTTCAGGTATGTGAAGGTAGAACTCTTGTATATATGCAACAGGTGATTCTCTGCCCAGCTCATATAAACTTATTTTTCTTCTTCCTCCCTCTTTAGGTTCTTTCATTGTAATGTGTAGCTGTCCTCGTCCATTGAGGAGGGAGAGTGAGTTGATCTGGCTTCGCACTTCTCCTGACAGCTTTCAATACTGTTGTGGTTGGGTGGTGGGAGAGCAAGACTGACCCTGTCAGTTTTTCTTTCCTGAAGCATTCTGTAGCTTTATTCTACCCTACCAGTTAGCCTGGTTGGCAACTGACAAAACTCAGCCAGTAAGAACAGAGAGCTTGGAACTGCCGTCAAGATCCTTGACCTCTGATTCAAAGTGAACATTGAACAGTGGCAGTAACCAGGCTACTCAATGATAGACTAATTAAACCTTTTTATTATGCCTTCTGCATATGTGTATTATACAAGACCAATTTTGAGTTCCTTTACATTAAAGGACAGGAATGCTGAAAGCACATCAAGTGACAACTAAGAACCTGAGCCTAGCAGTATCGGACTGTTTCTGGAAAATGGTGCGTGAGTCTGTGGAACAGCAGGCTGATGCATTTAAAGGTAAATGTAAATCAATGTCGTATTCTGGGTTTTAAATTCATCTAATAACTAGATTAAAATTTGAATTGTTTATTCTGAGTATTTGAAACACAAAATATTCTTATTTTGTTTTATAACATGATAAGTTGACTAATCTTCATCTTTTTGCATTGATATTTTTGGGAGCTAGAAATAGAACTCTGAAAAGTAAAATTATGTTTTTTGATTCATGAGGACATTGATATTTGCTGTCATTGTATTCTGTAAAATAAGATATGAAGGTTCAGATTTAGTCATGAACACCTTTCTCAATTGAAGCATTATTGTGACTTAAACATAATCCCAGTAGTTAAAAAGCTGGAGAGTGAGTGTGTTTTCCTATATTTTGAATTTTGATATTGTGCAAAATCTATTATCTCATTTACCTGTATGGGCTGGATTCATTGAGTTGATCATAGAAAAATAAATCTAATTACTATGTGGAAAAAAGTACTCGAGAGGCTGATACCTGTGCAATCAGCAACAGCTGTCCCAGTGACACAACACATTAATGTGTTAAAATAAGCATGTATGTCAGTTCTATAATGTGTAAGTTCCTGTATTCTGGTTGAATTTTGCATGGTCATGGTGGGAGTAGCATCTAACTAAAGAGAGGATAACTTCTTTTATTTAAAAAAAAGGGGAAATTGAAATCATTTTTTGAAACACAAGTGCCTTGATGATGTCTGCTGAAGACTACTTTGGAATCAGGAAGAGCTTAATTTGTGCAAGAGTGCAGGTGATATTGCACACACTGCTGTATTGAGTGAGAAACATTGACTGATATATTGGTCTTTGAATAAGAAACATTTTTGTATATGTTAATATCTCCATACATTTCCTGTCAACTTTTTTCATTTTAAATTGCTATGTCCACATTTATAACAGAAATACCTATGTAAACTTCTTCTGCTTTAAATTACACACCTCCTCCTGGCGGCAGGGTGCAGTTGCATCTGTGTGCCCAGGTCCAATTATTTCCTGACCTCTAACTGAAGCCTACAATTTGTCTTGATTGGCATGTGCAATCCCACAGGGAATTGACCAGTCCTTCATATTTTTTTTTAAGTTAAATCAATGTATGGCAATAAGAAACTTTCATTATATTACTTGTTTTTACTTGAACTGTACTTGAATAAATTCCTGCCATAAACTAATAGCCTCATAGTTTAGTTTTGGTGTCTTATAATTATTTTCTCAACTGTTGTCCGTTCATTCATTTCCTTTGCTCCTTCCCTCTGCTATCCCCAAAAGAAACTTTCTGAATGGCAGGTGTTAGCTTGACTCAATTTTTAGTGCTCTTGCCTCCAAGTAAGAAGGTTGCAGGTTCAAGTACCAAACCGAGACACGAGCACATTGATTAGGCTAACACTCCAGTGCAGTATTACAGGATTGCTGCATTGTTGAAGGTGTTGCCCTTCTGTTAAACTGAAGCCCTAATCCTCTGTTCCAGTGTTTAGGCTATCATGAGTTCCAGTGAAGGGAATGGAATGCTGGGATAATCCTGTTGTCCTTGTGCACTCTGTTTCATTGCAAGTACAAGAGTGAATGGCAGAGACGTGATGGTGGCATCCAGTAAATGGGAGGAGGTGGATTTTAAGGCGCAGATGGAGCTAGGAGTCAGGTTTGGAGATGTATTGGGGATCCTGGAGATCCCATGTAGGAAAAGTGGAACTCTGCAATATATGGAAGGTCGGGAGGGGAATTAACTTGTCAGGGCCATGTTATTTTAATAATGTGACAAACTAAATGAAGATTTCTTTTTACACCTCTGCTAAGTAAATTATTTCTCTAATAATATAAGGATTGCTTGATATTCATCAAAGATTTGCTTTCCTCCTGTGTTCTGTGAGAGAGACTGAAAGAGAGTGAGCGTACCTGCTTGTTGTCACATATGTAGAGTATGGTGGAGAGAAAGTATTCACAAATGGAAACAATGTGTTTTAAAGAGATGGCTGGAATGTGTGCATTGATCTAATAACAAATGTACATAATGTGGAGATGGTGATTGAGGGATGTAGCAAATGATACTGCAGTTTGAACCAGTTAAGATCTGTCATTCATTTTAGCTGCTTACAGTTTCAGTAACTATGATGGTTGTTGGGGAAAGTAACTGAGGATGGCACTGATGGATTTCGAGCTGGCAGAAAATGAAGTCAGGTCAAAGACCTTTACAGTCATGTAGTATGAGGCAGCAACAATCAGCCTCGTGTAATGTAGAGCAAGTTCATTAAAATGGGCTAGAAAGAGGATTTGTAACTTTTAACTGTCGATACGTATATTTGTCCGTCATGATCTGCGCATGGGGTTTTAGTGTCAAACCTTGGTCAAAATTTAGCAGGGTATGGAAGTACAGGAGCAATTACACACCACCTATTCAGAATGAAAAATGAAACATTCTTCAAATTCAATAACTTTTGATCTAACAGATCCCAGAGAGAGTTGCTTTTTAGTGGTCAATAGTTTTCGTGGTAAGATGAGGGTTGTTTTACAGTGTCTGTTCTTGTAATATTGTTCTAGAAAACCCATACAATCTAACAAGCTCAATTAAGTGGTGGTCTAGCTGTCAGAACATGTTTCTTCGATTGTGTATTCATATCTTTATTGTGTTTTAGTAAATAATACGGTCTGTGCAAAAAAAATTAGAAGGTTGGAAAGGGCGGGGGAGTGGAACTAGCTGAAGTGCTCTTGCAGAGAGCTGGCACGGGCTTAATGGGCCGAATGGCCTCCTCCTATGATTCTTGAGATAAGTGCTGAATAAAGAGCTTACAAAGCAGTTGCTGACAGTGGTTTATGATTGAACTCATTCAAAAAGATTCTTAAAAATGTCACTTCTAAAATTCAAATGTTGTATAACTTTTTTCTAAGACTGATAAATGTGGAATGGGCCAAATATGGCAGAGCACTCATGCTCCTATTGCAGAATGTGATCAATTTTCCCACCACAAGTGTGTGATCCAGGCTTTGCCCAGCAGAGTTTAGAAATGCATGATTAGTTACACCTATTGTCAGCAGAACAGTGTCAAGTCACTGAGATGAGCTTTAGTTCAAGGTTAAATAAATGATGTAATCTTTCTGGCTGGGAACTCTCCACTTTGCATCAAAATATTTTCCGTAACACTGTTTCATACAAAACAAATTACACGTATTTCATGCTTTGGGTCCTAAAATTCTTCACGTATTATGAATGACTTTGAAATGAAGTGACTATTGATATGTAGCCAAATATGATAGCCACTTTATGCACAGCAAGATTCCACAAATGGTAATGAATGCCCAATTAATCTGTTTTTGGTGATGTTGATTGAAGGAGGGATGTTTGCTGAGACCAAGGGAGAACAACCTACTGTTCTTTGTATAGCACTGTGGGACTTTTTAATGTTCACCTGAGCCACTGATTTAACTGCACCTTTCACTTTGCAGTGCAGCTTCAGTACTGCCCTGGAGTGTCGGCCTAGTTTGTGTGCTCAAGTCTTGGAGTGAGCTCAAACCTACGATTCCAACTCCGAGGCCAGGAATGCTGCCAACTGAGCCAAACTGAAATATCTGTAATGGCCCACTATATGTAATCATCCAGATTTGTTTTGAATTTACTGAAGGGCCCCATCCACCAAAAAAATCCAGAGTTGACGATACTCTTGAGAGGAGCACAGTACTGTAACTGTTGAGCTTTTGTTTTTCCAAGAGCTGTTAATGAAGCATTTCTTTTTAAAGTAGAATGACTGCAGTGGCAGTGTTCCTGTTTATCAACATTTCAGGAGAGCAACAAAAATAATGTGTGAAAGTAGGAATTCAGTTATGGCCATTCTTTCCATTACCTCTTTGGACTGCAGTAAATAACTTTAGCTTTCCAAAGTCTGGAAAACTTTTCAGGTAAAAGTCAGAAAATGTTGTAATATGTTACAGATTATGGCTTCCATGTGTCATTTAGAAAAGTTACGAGTACCAATATTACAGTTCAAAGGATTCTAAGAATCATGCAATTCAACAAAAGTAAGGATCCAGTGGACTCTCAGCCATTTCAGGATTTTAGATGGCCATTTGCAGAGTGGAAAATAACCCCTCATGAATCCATTGTGGCCTCTGCTTTAATTAAGACATGTATGTTGAAGTAAATACTTGCTAGCAAATGTTAGACTGTTTACAGAGGGGTACTTTGCAGTTCAGATAATTTCATTGTGTTTCACTAAGATTTAAATATGTATTACAACTAAAGTGTCGTAAATATTTCTTTTATTTTAGCCACTCGATTCAACCTTGAAACTGAATGGAAGAACAACTATCCTCGGTTGCGGGAACTAGACAGGGTAACATTCAATTCTCAGTGAATCATAGTGGTATTTGTAATTTAGTCATTCTTTCTAACTTGATATCATTTTTTATTAGAATGAACTGTATGAAAAGGCTAAGAATGAGATTCTGGACGAAGTGATCAGCTTAAGTCAGGTTACCCCAAAACACTGGTAATGCTATTTTATTTTATATCAGAACAATAAAATGTATGCCTTTTTATTAAAGAAATGGAATACGATTGAAATATTATTTTAAAATATGTAAATAATTTTAGTTCACAACTATCCGTGTCAGACTGATAGCTGTAGAATGTGGTACGCAGTGAATAGAGTTATATTGCTGACTGCATTGCTGTAGATTTCAGTAAAGTCTGCAGTAAAGCACCACTCCCCAGGTGGCTAATTTTTTATATTAGTTGAGCAGGAGCATTTTCTTTCTCCTAACATTAAAAGCAAAGTTTAGAATATCCCCAGTGGTTTCAAAAGTCTCCTGGTGGGGTCTCAACACCACCCTGTTTTAGTGTAATTGTCAGATTGAGATTTGAATTCTGAGTTATACTGCTGCTTCTGCACCAATGCACACCTGAAATCACTTTGCATCAATGCCAAACTTGCAGTATTACTGCATTATCAGTATGACAAAGCACGGCTGAGGGAATTGCTTTCTTAAAGGCTTTTAGCTTTGGAAGAAATGCACATAACCTGCAATGTTATGGTGCGATCAGAACTATATTTAAAAATCTATTGTCAAGGATTATTTATATTGAAATCAAAATTTTACATACAAATTATCTGTTGTAAAATTCAATTCTTTTGTTAATTTTATATTAATTTGAGGTGAGATGTGAGAGTACTGGTGAATGAGGCATTGTTTTGCTCTTTTCATCTGACAATAACTTTGAATACTCCCGCATCTTACAAAATGCAGATTACATACACTGAGAAATATTCCCTTCACTCTAACAATGTACTTTAAACCTAACACTTGAAGACCACCTGTGCTGCAAAAGTATATTTCCATTCATCATATTCATTAGAACTTCAACTGAAACTATTTTTTGTATTTTCAATGTTTAATCTAGCAGCACATCTGTAACACTATCCTTCACATTCTCAACTAGCTCAATGTTCAAACACTGAAAAAAGATAAAAAAATTATTTTCCCATAAATTAATAAAGAATAATTTGTTTGAGCATGCACTTTTTGCGAGTTATCTTGTCATTTCACACATTGAAAAATCATATAAAACTGCCTCTCCTGTTTCCTTTCAAATCAAAATCATACAACTTGCATTTATATATGGTGCCTTATCATGTTTTTGAATTAAACGTCTCAATGTGCATCAGGCAATGATTTTTAGCGTCCCTTTACTGTTGTTTAGGCAAATGCAGCAGCTGTTCAGCATGAACCACATCCAGTAAATAGCAATGAGATTAATGACCAACTAATTTACTTGGCATTGTTTGAGGGAGGAACGATGGCCAGTACCTGGGAGAACTCCTTGTTCTTCAAATAATACATCTAAATATCCACCTGAGCAGGGAGATTTAATGTCTCACTAGAAGATCGGTATCTCTGATAATGCAGCTGATGTCCACGAGGAACTGGATTGAAATTTCTGAACTCATTTGATTTGAAACTGAATCCAGGATCCAAACCAAACCATGTAAGCATGTACATAGAATCCAACAAATGAATTGGTACAGCAAGTTTGAGCTCTCAAATCAATGTATTTTATATCATTATAGTCATCTACTGAAAATGCAATAATTTTTTTGTACTTAAAATATGAATTGCTCAGTAATTTGTATTATGCAGCAAAGTGGAAATTTACTACTAAAAAAAAAAGTTCAATTATTTTGATTTAAGCAACTTTGTATTAGGAGTAGGCGGTATTTGGATATAATTGTGCTTTAACATAAGTAAGCATTTTAACCCATACTAGCTAGACTGCAAAAAAATGTTTTGATCATTATTTGTGTAGTTGAGTACCACAAAATGATGAATATAAGGAGACATACTCCACATTAACACCCACCTTTTCACCAACATACCTGATTGAGTTTAGCATTTAATTTATTCAGCGTATAAATTATGTAGCTATTATCTATGTGCCAGATCAAAGAGTGACGTGAAATATATGACTTGTTGCAAAAAGAAAGGGGCACTCTTCTGAGGTTAAATGGAATACAAATGGATCCCCTTCCATTCGTATACATTTTGTTAGTGTTTAGGCAGAGTATAAAGAAAAATATGTCTTTAAACAGTGATGATTCCTTTATTCTGTGACAGATGGTCCCATTTTACAGTTTCTTTGGCAATCTATCTTATTTGTATTTCCTTTTGTACTTTTGAAATATTCAGATCAAAAGGCTAAGTAAGCTGGCATGTTTTTTTCCATACTGTTAAGACCAGCATACAGTTTTCAAAACAAAACTGCTTCAAAGTAGTTCATCTTTACTTCTATAAACCCAGGGGACGAAATTGCCCCGTGCCAGGTTTAGGGCGTATAATGTGAATTATATGAAAGTTTATGCCGGGGCATGAAGTGCCGGCCCCGGCACGGAATTGGCCTCTTAGAGGCAATAAAAATGTATGGGACGGTAACCAGGCGTTCGTGGGGCAGTCGCGGCACGTGACTCTGAGCAGTGCTGATGACATCAGCGCAGTGCTGACAGGCCGCGTCACGCTGATGCGTCACAATGTCCATCCCCTTTTAAAGGCGAGGGCCGCTGCGAACTCTACGGCTGCTTTAATGGCACCCATTGGGCCACCAGTGAGCGTGTCACGGCACCAGGGGACGTCATTGTCGGGCTGACTGAAAAGAACATAAGAACATAAGAATTAGGAACAGGAGTAGGCCATCTAGCCCCTCGAGCCTGCTCCGCCATTCAGCAAGATCATGGCTGATCTGGCCATGGACACAGCTCCACTTACCCGCCCGCTCCCCATAACCCTTAATTCCCTTATTGGTTAAAAATCTATCTATCTGTGATTTGAATACATTCAATGAGCCAGCCTCAACTGCTTCCAGAGAATTCCACAGATTCACAACCCTCTGGGAGAAGAAATTCCTTCTCAACTCAGTTTTAAATTGGCTCCCCTGTATTTTGAGGCTGTGCCCCCTAGTTCTAGTCTCCCCGACCAGTGGAAACAACCTCTCTGCCTCTATCTTGTCTATCCCTTTCATTATTTTAAATGTTTCTATAAGATCACCCCTCATCCTTCTGAACTCCAACAAGTAAAGACCCAGTCTACTCAATCTATCATCATAAAGTAACCCCCTCATCTCCGGTATCAGCCTAGTGAATCGTCTCTGTTCCCCCTCCAAGGCTTAGTATATCCTTCCTTAAGTAAGGTGACCAAAATTGCATGCAGTACTCTAGGTGCGACCTCACCAATACCCTGTACAGTTGCAGCAGGACCTCCCTGCTTTTGTACTCCATCCCTCTCGCAATGAAGGCCAACATTCCATTCGCCTTCCTGATTACCTGCTGCACCTGCAAACTAACTTTTTGGGATTCATGCACAAGGACCCCCAGGTCTCTCTGTACCGCAGCCTGTTGTGATTTCTCCCCATTCAAATAATATTCCCTTTTTATTGTTTTTTTTCCCAAGGTGGATGACCTCACATTTTCCGACATTGTATACCATCTGCCAAACCTTAGCCCATTCGCTTAACCTATCTAAATCTCTTTGCAGCCTCTCTGTGTCCTCTACACAACCCACTTTCCCACTAATCTTTGTGTCATCTGAAAATTTTGTTACACTACACTCTGTCCCCTCTTCCAGGTCATCCATGTATATTGTAAACAGTTGTGGTCCCAGCACCGATCCCTGTGGCACACCACTAACCACCGATTTCCAACCCGAAAAGGACCCATTTATCCCGACTCTCTGCTTTCTGTTCGCCAGCCAATTCTCTATCCATGCTAATACATTTCCTCTGATTCCGAGTACCTTTATCTTCTACTGTAACCTTTTGTGTGGCACCTTATCGAATGCCTTTGGAAATCTAAATACACCACATCCATCGGTACACCTCTATCCACCATGCTCGTTATATCCTCAAAGAATTCCAGTAAATTAGTTAAACATGATTTCCCCTTCATGAAACCATGTTGCGTCGACCGACAGAAAAAAGATGGCCGCCACGGTGCTACCACCTCCCCTTTCGGGGCGGCCGGGGCTCCCCAGCCACCACAGCTGCTTACACCAAGAAACTGTCAGTGGCATCGCTCCATGCCGACCCACATCATTGCTAATCGCGGAGCGTGGCACAAACCACTTTTTGCACTCCGAGCCCCGGGGGTAAGCGCTCTGGCCACCATGCCCGTACGTTCGTGCATCTGCCAGCCTTTCCCAGAGGGGCAATTTCGGCCTATCGTCTATAAAATAAAGAAAAAGTCACATTAAGAGTCGAAGGGTTAAACACCAGCTTAATTCCTAATAGTCCTATTGATTAGTAGTATAGAATTAAATATTTTGGTTGGCTTGGAAAGGATTTAAATCTGTCCCTTAGGGAAGTACTTGGTTGTTTAGGGAATCTATGATAGATTAGTAACTTTCAGGGACTGAAAAGGAAATAGATCAATGTTACTAAATCAATTTGATGATGAATTGTGTAGTGCTTGCTATTGTGTTTGGCATCTTGTTAGTATATGCACTAACTGACCAGTGTCTGAACTGGTTTATATTGGTATGAATTTTTAGACCCATGAGTACAATAGTATTTTACCCATGGGTCTAAAAATGTTTTTTAAAAAATCAATATTGGGGCTACCATTGCAGCAGGAATGTATCAGGTGGCAGACATCGGCTTTTAGCATGTGTAAATAGTTTAGACAAGTGTAGAATCAACTGACGACTGTACAATATGCAGTGGTCAAAGGGAAATACTGGAAAGTAAGTTATAAAGATGTTTTGATGTGGAACATTATTTTATATTACACTTTGCAACTGGAGGCATTGATTTGAAATGTACAAGACTGCAATTTCAAAATGATTGAAAAGGGGTTTAGCTTTTGTGTGTTATTATGTGTTTCAATTTGCTACACATGCAGTAGAACTGCAATATGATGTACATGTCATCTTAAAGAGTAACATTTGATAAGAGAAATGCAATAAAACTGTACAGAAGCATTTTCTTATAATGTACTTCGTCCACTAGTTAATTTGTAACTTCAAGATGTAATGTGTAACTGATAGAACCACTGCAGCAGTAGGAAGAATAAAGAGGCTACATACTGTTTGGAAAATAAAAGTCTAGGGCCCAATTTTGCCCCCAGGGTTAGAACGGCGCACCTCCGTGTGGTGTGCCGACTTTTTAGAACAGAAACGGCGCCTATTATTTACCTTGGTATTCTCCCCGCAGTCCGGTCGATCCAGGCCCTTGACGCAGCGCAGCAGAACGCTGAAAAGAGTGCTGGGACCTCTGCACATGCGCACTAGCATGTGCGCACATGTGCAGTAACTCCTCGCAGCCCGAATCTGTGCAGGCTGCGTGGGAGGGGCCCGAAGAACGCCGTCCCCAGCACTGGCCGAATGGGCTCACCTGGCATTGAAGATTTTGACTCTGGCTTCCCTCCCGTTCAGCTCTTTCTCTCCCCTCCCCTCCTCTTCCACCCCCTCCCTCTCTTTTCCCCCTCGCCCCTCGCTGTCAGAAACACAGAGACACTGACAGAGACAGAGAGACAGACACACACAGAGACAGAGACACTGGGGGGGGCCCCCGTCCCAGCACGCTGTTGGAGGGCTACCGGTGCTCAGTAGGTTAGTAGAAACGTAATGTTTTTTTAATTTTAATTTTTTTATTTTTTTATTGGTTGATTTATTTATCATTTATTATTAATGGCTCTTTATTTGTAAAAATGAAGTGTTTAATGTTTGTAAACTTCCCTCCCCCAGTCTCTCGTTCCCTACACCTAATTTATAAATGTAGGCAAGATTTTTCTGAGCGTACAAAAATCTACACTTACTCCATTCTAAGTTAGTTTGGAGTAAGTTTTCACTGCCTAAACTTGCAAAACAGGCGAAAGTGGCTGGACACTGACCTTTTTGGGGGAAAAAAATCTGTTCTAAAATTAAACTATTCTAACTCACTCGAACTGGAGTAAACTAAATGCCGAGAATTGCAATTTCTAAGATGCTCCATTCTAAACTAGGTGCTCCAAAAAAAATAGGAGCAACTCAGGCCGAAACTTGAGCCCAGGATGAGGTAGAGACGCAAAAGGATCTAGATATACAAATAACTAAAAGTAGCATTGCAGGTTAATAAGGCTAAGAAAGCGATCCAAGCACTATGTTTATTTCTAGAGGGATCAAATTGAAGCAAAGTTATGTGAAACTTGTATTAAACCTTGGTTAGACCACATTTGGAGTACTATGCACATTTCTGGTCTACATAGTGTAAAAGGGATATAGAGGCACGAGTGAATGTGCAAAAAAGATTCATAAGGATGATACTAGAACTGAGAGGTTATATTCCTCAGGAAAGACTGTAAACGGTGGGGCTCTTTTCTCTAGAAAAGAGAAGGCTGAGGGGTGACCTAATAGAGGTCTTTAAGATTATGAAAGGGTTTGATAGGATAGATGCAGAGAAAATGTTTCCACTTGTGGCGAATACAAAACTAGACGTCTTAAGATAGTCATTAATAACTCCAATAGGGAATTCAACAAAACTTCTTTACTCAAAGAGTGGCAAGAATATGGAACTCGCTACCACAAGAAATAATTGAGGCGAATAACATAGATGCATTTAAGGGGAAGCTAAATAAGCACACGATGGAGAAAAGAATAGAAAGATATGCTGATTGGGCTCGATGAAGGTGGGTGGGAGGATGCTTGTGTGAAGCATAAATGATGGCATAAACCAATAGGGCCAACTGGCCTGTTTCTGTGTAGTCGACTATGTACTTCGATGTTTAGGTCTCTTTAAAAACTACTGGAATAGGTTCCTGTACTTGATGGTATGGGATATCTATTATACAGTTCTTGCATTTAGTGCACAACAACCACAGTCCAAAGTGCCAAATGTATTAAAAGAAAAAGGCAGTAATTTCAGGCTAGATTCTTCTTAACTAGATCCAGAGCCAGAAATTTACAAACTACTTCCAATCTGCAAACTTCCTTCCGCAACGATTAACTTCAGGATCCACAGCATTTAGTTTCAAGCCGTAAAGGGGCAGTGGAACGTAAATGTGCTTCTAACCAACGGTAGAAAAAGACTTTGTGTTACATGATATAATGCTCCTGTTGCTGTAAAATAACGTATGCATCATCTGACTTACTGTGAAGAACGCCATGGGAGATCTGCTAGTACGGAATAAAACAAAAGTGAGAGTTCTGCAAGATTATAACACATTTAAAAATTCTGATGACATCCGAAATCATGAAAATGATGCTTGAGAAATTTATCCAAGTTTATTAGAACCTTGAGAGAGTGCTGTAGCATGTAGTCCTCTTCCGGTATAGATTTATTTTGTCCTATCCTTTTATCATTAGAAACTGGAGCATCGTACATGGGAGTGTTTTGGTTGTTAGGGATATGGGGGAAAAGCAGGTATATGGAGTTAGGTCACAGATCAGCCATAATCTCAGTGAATGGTGGAACAGGCTCGAGAAGCTAAATGGTCAACTCCTGTTCCTATGTTCCTGTTGCATGAGTATGTTATGCCCATTCTTGTATGCTTATTTAAATAATGCTGTTACATGTCACATGATAGTGGAAATATTTTTCTTCAGTTTGTCGAAGGCACTAACTTTCCAAGCTCAGTGTACAGATCCTTTGAAGACTCTGCATAGAAGATTTTGTTTAAACATGGTGCAACATATTTTCATCGGGTTGCCATCCTCTTGCACAGATTCGGGACATCAGTCATCTTGCATATCACTTGCCACGTACTGATACTTTTTGCAAAAAATGAAGGTTATCTATCTAGCTGAACTTGGGGAAGCCCAGTCTCTCTGGAGAAAAAGCAAAGAATCTAGACTCCATTGCAAACAGGGCTCATTTTAGTGACTTATTGGAAATGAGAGTTGTGAATAACCAGATGTACTTCTCAAATGAACACATTATTGAGCTTTGCAAAAGACAATATCAGATCACTTGGTCTGCAGTAATCGCTAAGGGCAGGTAAACCTCCCCGATAACTTAATTGGTAAACACAGTGTGTGACTGAGGATTCGGAGAAAGAGTTTAATTGCTGGTCTGTGTTGAGTTAGCTAGTGTCGCCCTGGGTGAAAGTAAGGATGCTACAATTGGCCTTAGTGCCTCTGAGCTAGGGAGGTCAAATCAATCAGCTGTTTGTTGGAACGTGCAGACATTGATTGAAAACAGAACAAAGTTTGCCTGTGATGGGCCCCATGTCGATTAGCCTGCCAACACTCACTGTCTATGCTCACACATGAAGATTGCCCACTTGGGCAGTCTAACAGAGGAAGCTTGATGCCTTTAGACCCATGCCCAAGCAAGAGTCAGTACCTTTCGGAGAGAACGAACATTTAATTGTTTAAAAGTCTAACCCCATGTTTTATTTTACCAATGATGAGACAGTTTCCACTTGGAAAGCAACATCTCAGCTATTAAGGCTATGGCTGCCCCTGTAAAACCCTTGAGGTTCGTTGAAAAAGGATATTTAAGTGGAGGAAAACAATCTTCAAGGAGAATGCAGTGCCATGGACACTGAGACAGAGAGTCCTGGGACCATTGATCCCTCATAAACCTACATTGCCCAGTCATAACACATGATTCATTATAACACAGATTATCCAAACTCTGGTCCTGAACCTCTCCCACACCCTCCCTTTTACACTCGCTCAATCTCAAGTTAGTCAGAGTCTGGATGGGGATCTTTCCACTTTAGGGAAAGGGTTATGAATCACTAGATGTTGCATCTTCTGTAATGTTCTCTCCACATAATGATGATGCAGATAATGGCAATTGCTTAAAATGTCCCCGCTAATAACTTTATAGGGGCAGAGATGCACGTTTAAAGTTTTTGTGTACATATCTTTGTGCTGATTTCTGAAATCTGCGCACGGTAATTTTGAGAGTGAAGATTGCATCACTTTCATTGGTTAATCTGCTTTAAGAGTCCACACTTAAAACAAAACAAGAAAATCCTCATCAGTTATAAGTATTTTCAATTCTATATATATTTTTTTCGTTTTTCTTGATCTTGTGTGAAATCTATGTGAACTACAATTAAATTGCCCATGGCCTTGGCCATAGCCAGTTGAATATTCATTTTTCTACAAGATAATGACAAAGTTAAGAGAACCTTGCTCCACAGGGTCACCCAGTAGTCAATGCCTACAACTATATTTTGACAGTTGACAGTAAAATTGAATGAGAAATGTTGATACTTAAAATTGCATATGTTAAGATATTGACAAATACTTATGCACAAGACATGCTTGCCCTACTATATCGATGTATTTTATAGATCTACCTATGTCTTACCCTTTAAGAGCAAATGTGCTACACTGTAAAATAAAGAACTGATTTCGCTTATTGGAATTCTTTGTTAATTTGTTTCTAGGGAAGAGATTCTACAACGGAAGCTGTGGGAAAGAGTCGCTACACACGTGATAGAGAACATTTACCTTCCTGCTGCTCAGTCTATGAATTCAGGCACATTCAATACCACAGTAGACATCAAGCTCAAACAATGGACTGACAAACAACTGCCTCACAAAGCAGTAGAGGTTTGAATCAGCTTGCATGTGTGCGCTCATTCTTGTGTCGTTTATCTACGTTTTAAATTGAGCTAGTGCTTGCTTTGGGGGATGAAACTCAAGCTTAACAACTAATACTATAGCTTAAGAGAGCAGAAAGAAATATATTTACAAAGAACTCCTTTCTCTTTTGCACAATCATTCTCTGAAAGAGACGCCTTCATCTATATCACTTTTATCATTATCAAACATCTCAAAGCATGTTGTACACAATGAATTACTTTTGACTGTTATGTACTCTTTCTTGCTCTTCTATCGCTTCTGTATTCTGTCTTGCTTTCCATTCTTTCAACCTGTATCTGTGCTATTTGTCCTTCTTTTCCAACACCCTTTCCTTGCCAATCCTGGTAGCATTGAATTAAACTAGAGTATGATTTCATAGTTGATGGCAACTCCCTAGTACCTTGACAAACCAACCAGTTTTCAGATGTGTCTGTACAGTGTGTATTGTCCTTCTCAGCCCAACATGATCCTGTTCTCTCCCAGTGCCCATACGTGTCCTTTTGACAGGAACTGTTGATCAAGAGATGGGAGCCTTTGCTGGCACTAAGACCAGTTCTTGTTAAGACCAGTTCTTGTTGAGACCAGTTCTTGTTGAGACCAGTTCTTGTTGAGACCAGTTCTTGTTGAGACCAGTTCTTGTTGAGACCAGTTCTTGTTGAGACCAGTTCTTGTTGAGACCAGTTCTTGTTGAGACCAGTTCTTGTTGAGACCAGTTCTTGTTGAGACCAGTTCTTGTTGAGACCAGTTCTTGTTGAGACCGCTCATTTGGAACAGAGCACAGATTGAATCTTTCCGGTTTACATGACTTAGTATCACCATGTAGTGTGTTTAGCAGTGGAGCAATCGGTACCCTAAACATCCTATGTTTGGAAAGGTTGACAGTAACCGATATCCGTGGTTTGAGGAATCTTGCCACTTTCTACCCAAAACAGCCACTTGCTTCCCCATTGACTGAGACCAGTGATGGGCAGCCTGAATGAAGGTCATGAAAACTGGGATTTGTAAAGTTAATAATTGAATTCAATAAAACTCAAATTGGGATTTAATTTAGATCATCCAGTGGACAGTTCTACAAAATACATCAAGTGTATTATTTAATTTTTTTAAAACTGCAGTTTTAATGTTTATTGCAATATTTATCCTGCATTTCTCATTTTGAGCATTTTATTTAAAATGTGTACAAAACATAGATCCTTGAGCAGAGGAAAAATTTAACATCTGGTATATTGTGTGCAATAGATGTTAATGGCAGTAAATTAACAGCAATATCTTTAAAGCACTGTATAAATGCAAGTTGCTGAGTAACTACCCCAGATCAACAATTTCACTGAAGCTTTAGTCTGAGTAATTTTATTTATACCAGTACATTCTTGTTTGCAGGTTGCTTGGGAAACCTTGGAAGATGAGTTTGCTCGCTTTATGTCAGAGCACAAAGGGAAGGACCATGATGATATCTTTGACAAACTAAAACAGGCTGTCAAAGATGAAAGTATAAAACGTCACAAATGGAATGAGCAGGCTGAAGACAGTCTGGTACAGCATCACCTGATTTTGTAATGATTATTGTGACTTCTGCAAAAGCTCCTCTGAATTAAATTGTTAGTGTAGTTAAGCAATTCCTAATTGTTAAGATATTAGAAGTTTAAGTTAGCAGTATATACTTCCTAATTTGTTTTTACATTTAATCCATGATTGCATGAATAATGTTCCTATAGTATTTTTACAGTAATAATAAACTACAAACCTTGACTAAGAAACCTTTGATATTCACAATATGATTAGGCAGAATCAACATGATTTTATGAAAGGGAATCTGTGCTTGACAAATCTTAGAGTTTTTTTGAGTGTGTAACTAGCACTGTAGATAAGGGGGAATCTGTGTGTGTGGTGTATTTGGATTTTCAGAAGCAATTCGACAAGGTGCCACACCAGGTTGTTGCACAAGATTAGGGCTTCATGGAATTGCAGGTAATATATTAACATGGATTGAGGACTGGTTAACGGACAGAAAACAGAGTAGGAATAAACGGGTCATTTTCGGTATAGCGGGGTGTAACTAGTGGAGTGCGGCAAGGATCAGTGCTTGGGCCTCAATTATTACAATCTATATCATTGATATATGAGGGGACCGAGTGTAATATATGCAGGTTTGTTGATGATACAAAGCTAGGTGGAAAAGAAAGTTGTGAGGAGGATGCAAAGAGGTTTCAATGGGATATAGACAGGCTAAGTGAGTGGGCAAGAACATGGCAAATGGAATATAATTTGGAGAAATGTGAAGTTATCCACTTTGGTCGGAAAAATAGAAAAACAGAGTATTTTTTAAACAGTGAGAGATTGGGAAATGGTGTTCAGAGGGACCTGGGTGTCCTTGTACACGAATCACAAAGTTACAGCAAGCAGTTAAGAAAGCAAATGGTATGCTGATCTTTATTACAAGAGGATTTGAGTATAAGAGTAAAGATGTCTTACTGCAATTATATAGGACCCTGGTGAGATTGTATACAGTTTTGGTCTTACCTAGGGAAGGATATACTTGCCATGGTGGGAGTGCAACAAAGGTTCACCAGACTGATTCCTGGGATGGTGGGGATTATCCTATGAGGAGAGACTGAGTAGACTCTGCCTATATTCTTTGAGTTTAGACGTATGAGAGGTGATCTCATTGAAACATACAAAATTCTTGCATAGCTAGACAGGTAGATGCAGGGAGGATGTTTCCCCTGGCTGGGGAGTCTAGAACCAGGGGTCACAGTCTCAGAATAAGGAGTCATCCATTTAGGACTGAGATGAGGAGAAATTTCTTCACTTAGAGGGTGGTGACTCTTTGGAATATAGGGATAAGGTGGAGTTGAGGTAGAAAATCAGCCATGATCTTATTGAATGGCAGGGCAGGCTCGGGGCCGAATGGACTACTCGTGCTGCTATTTCTTAGCTTCATTATCTTAAGTAGGAAAGTTGCGCTGCTATTCTAAGGGATTTGTTTCCAATCACAGCTTTGAGTAACATTTAAGTATTGTTACCCACAATTGGTGAGTTTTGTTGATGCTTAGGTGAGCTGCTGGTGGTAGCACCTTGCAGTATCAGAGTACTGCAAGATGTACTGTAACTTGGGAAATAGCATGAATCAGATCCCTCTCAGGAAAACATGTTTCCTATCAGCCAGTAGAGGGCAGTATCACTAACTGGGGAAGGATGGCAGTATGTCCTCCTGGCTAGGGGAAAGTAGAAAAGAGAGAAAAAGGCAGTTTCGCAAAATATTGTATTTTCATTTGCAAAAAGACTCAATATGCCATATGTGTAAAAATCCAAAGTAATCCTTTTTTCATAAGTCTGACACAATACTTTAAAATTCTCAGCAGTACATAATGTTCTGCATTTAATTTGAAAAGAGGCATCAGATTTTTAACATCTACAGAATGAAACGAAACATCTGATTTTTGTAATCCTATTTTTTAAGTAAACTTTATAAACTGTAAGTCTTTGGTACTCTTGAAAGAATTGGCATTGAACTCAATGATATATCTGCCATATCATGAAAGCACAAGCATGCTGAAAATTCATAAGATTTGATTTGCTCTCTATCCCTTATCCATATTTAATTATTACCTTTGTGTTTCTGTAGCGAGTCATCCAGCACAATGCTTTAGAAGATCGTTCTATATCTGACAAACAGCAGTGGGATGCGGCTATCCATTTTCTGGAAGAAACGCTGCAATCCCGTCTCCGAGACAGTAAGTTTCCAAAACTTTGTGGTTTTAGTTTCTTTCTTTAGTGAGTATTTTGTAGTCTTAAAAACCAGAGTAGATTCCCAATCTCCCCCTCCTATGATCTAAAATCTGTCAAAATATTGAGGGGTGTGGGCTTTTTCATGGGGTATTTTAATGTTATGGTACAAATGGCTCTCTGATCCTATATGAATACCAATGCCAGAAAGTTCATATGGTAGCATTTTTCTTCATCCATATATCCAACTTTACATCAAAGTTGCCTACAAACAAATAGGACATCTAATGTAATACTGGTTTGGGCAAGAACAAAAATATACAAAGAGGATTTCAAAATGTTCAATAGCCATTCTTGTCTTTTGATGTTTGGTTACTTGTCTGCAGATCTCTATCTCTCTCCCATTCATCTCTATCCCATTTCCACTGTTTGGTGGCCTATAATGCACACCAAGAATTGTACCATTCCCTTCCTATTTCTTAACTCTATCCATATGAATTCTGTCTTACTGCAATAATCCTAGGATGTCTTGCATTCTAGTGCTATGATAGAATTCTTCATTAACACCCCACACCTTTTTGTCACTCCCTATTTCTTCTGAAATTGTTATAAATCAGCAATATTAAGTTCTCAGTCTTTTCCAAACTTAAGCCATGTTTCTATTATAGCTACATAATGGGCCCAAATTTGGCTGGAGCAACTTGATTTTTTTGGAGTATCTTAAAAATTGCAATTCTGCACATGTACTTTGAGCCAGTGTAAGTGAGTTAGCTAGGATTTTTTTAGTTTAGTTTTTTTTCAAAAGGGGGCGTTACCAACCACCTACGCCTGTTTCGGCCATTTAAGCCAGTTTGGACAGCTAATAGTTGCTCTAAACTAACTTAGGCCAGCGTATATGGCCAATTGTGGGCCGCACAGAAAACCCTTGCGGAGAGTTAAGAAATCAACGCAGGTAAGTACATTTAAAGCACCAAGCACTAAACGAAGCACAAAAATAAGCATTCAATAACAAATAAAAAATACAAGGAAGCTGAGAGGACCTGCACCTAGCACCAAGACTTACAACGCACTAAACAAAGCACAAAAAGTAGTAAGCAATTAATTAACACATAAAAAAAATAGAAGGAACCCTGCACCTAAAGCACCAAGACCAAAGTAATAAGCAATCAATCAATCAATGACAAATTAAAAAATAGAAGTCTTACCTTTATGTGAAGGGAAGGCAGCGGACCGCCGATGACGGAGCTCATTCGGCCAGGGATAGGGGCGGCGCACTTCGGGCCCCTCCCACACAGCCTGCAGAGCACACTCAGATTCTGGGGGTGAGGAGCTACTGCGCATGCGCGCACACTCTAGCGCGCATGTGCAGAGGTCCCGGCACTGTTTTCAGCCCCCGAATCCAGTTGCCACGCTGCGCCACCATCGAGGAGAGGCTGGTGAACAGCCAAACTCGGTCTGAAGATTTTTGGCGCCCTTGGAGTTCTACAAAAGCGGCGTACCTCTGGTGAGTGCGCCAGATATCTGTACTGGCTAAATTTGGGCCCAGTATTCCTCCATAATGCTCCTAACTTTCCAATTTTGTTTAGAATTTTTTGTGCTTTCACATTTCACTCAATCCTGACTCTATTTTATTGGAATGTTGATCTTTTTCCTGGTTTTCTCATTTAATGTTTTAGTACTCACTATGTCGTAACCGGTTTCTTTCCATATCCCCACTGACAATTTATTTCAGCAAAGCCTGTTGTTTTTATTCCAATAGTTTCATTGGGCCCAAGTTTCTACACGCGCCTAGAACGGCACAGTCCCGACCTGGACGCCCGTTTTTCGCGCCACAAAGTGCGCCTAAAAAAATCCTCTGTATTCTCCACCTACTTGCAGGTCCTCTGGCCCTCGGCGCAGCCAGCACGAGCTGTGGGGGGGCGGAGCTAGGTCCCTGCGCTGAAAACAGTGCCGGGACCTCTGCACATGCGCGCTACAGTGGGCACGCAGGTGCAGTAGCTCCAGGCGCCGAACTGTGTGGGAGGGGCCCGAAGCACGCAGCCCCTAGCCCTGGCTGAATGGCCTCACTGGGGCTGCGTGAATAAGGCTCCTCCCACAGCCAGCTCCTGCTTCCCCACCCGACTGACCCGACCCGACCTGCGCTCCTGTTCCCGCTCCCCGCCTCCCCGACTGGACCTGACCCGCGCTCCTGTTCCCGCTCCCCGACTGGACCCGACCCGACCCGCGCTCCTGTTCCCGCCTCCGCGACTCGACTCGACCCGACCCGACCCGCGCTCCTGTTCCCGCTCCCCGCCTCCCCGACTGGACCCAACCCGACCCGCGCTCCCACCCCCCGACCCGACCCCCCCACTGGACCCGACCCGACTCCTGTTCCCGGACTGGATCCGACCTGACCTCCCTCCCTCCCTCTCTCTCCCCCCCTTCTCCCTCCCTCTCTCTCCCCCCCCTCTCTCTCTCTCTCGCCCCGACCCGAACCGAACCTACCCGACCCAACCCAACGCCACCTACCTGTAAATCTGGTGCTGGGGACGGGCCCTGCCTGAAGTCTCGGGCCCGGCCCGTTCAGCCTTTGGTCCCGAAAGGCCTGCCTGAAGCACTTTCACACAGGTAGGAAGATGGTTTATTTAATATTTTCTTTGCTTATAAATGTTTATTCAGGTTGGATTTATTTGTATAATATTTGTAGACGTATAAATAAGGATTTATTATAGAATTTAATGACTTCCCCCCCCCCCCCCCCCCCACCTCCTTCTGGACGCCTAATTTGTAACCTGCGCCTGATTTTATTATGTGTAGAACAGATTTTTTCAGTTCTACAAAAATCTTCACTTGCTCCATTCTACTTTAGTTTGGAGTACGTTTTCACTGTGGAAACTTTCAAATCAGGCGTCAGTGGCCGGACACGCCCCCTTTTGAAGAAAAAATTCTGTTCCAAAGTAGAACTGTTCTACCTGACTAGAACTGCAGAAAAAAAAATGTGGAGAATTGCGATTTCTAAGATAGTCCGTTCTCTACCAGTTGCTCCTAAAAATCAGGCGCAAATCATGTGGAAACTTGGGCCCATTAATTCTACTCTCTTGATTCAAACCTAGACTCTTCTCCCGGCATATAGGTTTAACTCCTCCCTCATTGCATTGATTACCTTATTGTCAAGAGCTTTGGTGTGTCTCACTTCAAATGATGGCCATTCCTTCGGTATAACTTCAGTGTCCCAAGAATGTGAATGTTTTCCTCCATCAGCAACCCTGATTTTCTGTTTACATGGGGCTGGGGACTAGAGTCTAGCCAGCAAACAGAAAAGAACATCATTATCATCGTTTTGTATTGGTGAAAGGCCAGTGCAAAGACCACTGAACCATTTAATCCCTACTGATGTCTATTCTACAACCAGAAATTTGTTGAGATTACAGTAACTTCAATACTGAAAATAAGGGAAAATTGATTAATCTTAAAGCTTCATGAAATCTTCCGGATAAAGTAGCTGTTACATCTTGTATTGAGAAGGGAAAGGAGGAGGTAAATGTTATGGGAAATAAAAATTAAGCAAGAGCAGATGAGAATGACTGTCTTTTCTTACTATACAAATGACCACAGTATAAATCATACACGGGGTGTGTCTAAATGCAATGAGAATAGCTAACGAGACATAATTTTGATCTTATATTCCTCATTGTTTTAATAGCTGAGTCTGTAATCCGTGATATGGTGGGGCCAGATTGGCAAGAAAGATGGTTCTACTGGAAATCACGAGCTCCAGAGCAGGTGGGATAAAGACAGTTGAGACATATACAGCATATGCTAATTCTATGTTTTCCCTAAAACTCAATTAATTTGCATAAAGACTAAATGAGCAGAAAGTGAGAGCAGGTAAGTGCTCAGTCATTGTATTTCGAGAGTTAAATAGGAGTTGGAAGTAGATGAATACTGGGTATTTCTTCCTCATATTCTCAGCACAATTACATATGTTGTAGTTGTCATTGAGTTTGAAAGGTGAGGACAAGTAAATTACCTGTTTTTTCTTTACTGAAGCTCCAACAATCCATTATTGGATTGCTTATCTCCTCATTATATTTTTTGGAAGAGAGAAAGGTGAAATTATTTTAATGGATGGAGTTTTGGCAGATTCAAAATCTGGAGCTAAAGGGACATTTACACTTGCATACATGAAAAGGACACACAGGGTTAGGACTGATGAGTGACTTTTTTTTTCTATAATTAGTACTTGTATATTGTACATAGCTGATGTGTACAACTATGCTGTCTGAGTACAAGGAAGTGTGTAAACCCGCGTGTGGAGAGATTGCAGAGGAAATTTGCTCTAAATTGGGATAAGCCATAGTATTGTATATTGCTAGTTGCTGTTTAAACTTTTATACTGTATACTATAAGTTTTTATTTTTGTATCTATTATAACTTAAGTTAGATAAAGTTTAAAAGGATTACAATGGCAGGGCAGTGGCAACCCATTTTGTGCAAATCTCACTGAATCTGGGAGTCTGTTGATGGTTTGAGCGTCCAAGGCAAATACACTTGCAGCAAATTCAAGCTAAAAGTTACTGACCTTGTGTAACAGCAGGTGATGCTATGATGCTATGTCACGTACGAGGATGAAATAATTTTTGGAACATGCATTTCAAGAGGTGGTCAGCTCACAAGCAGACAAAGTGAAATAAAGTTAGAAGCAGTTAACCATATCAAGGTGGTAAAAGGAGTACAAAGGAAGGCAAGGGTCCACTGAAGGCATTGCCTAGATAAATACTTGTTCCAAAGGCAGCAACTTGGTTGGTGAGGTGGGGGTGACGGTGGGGTGTGGTTGTAGCCACCCAACAATGTTGTAGCATCTTAAAGGAAGTTGTTGCCAAAAAGCAGAGATGAATGCAGTAGTAGTGAGCATTGTAGTTAGTAGTTTCTATAACTAAACATGAGTTCCAAATGGTATGTTGCCTCTCAGGGTAAGGGTGCAAGTGCAGATGCTTTTTGAGGGGGTGGGACCAGAAGTCATGATGCATGTCAGAACAAATGACTTGGGAAAGAATAGATTCAGTTCCTGCAAAAAGAATTCCAGAAATTAATAGGTAGATTAAATAAGCAGGATGTCAAAGCTAGTATATTTCAGGATATCCTAGCTTATTACTGCCAATGCCATCTGCTGGACAATTCAGCAACAGCCAGGTTAGGCAAGTAAATGCATCACGAGAGATGTGGCTCCAGATCCCGATTTTGCGGTCAGCAGTGAACAAACGCCGCTTGTCGTTCATTGCGCTTGCCCACAGAATTTCTGTGGAGTTTTAAACTGAGATTTGCGGTTATCAGACAGTCAAAGCAGCGTGGCGCCCTGTACAGGCGATCTGGGACCTATGTGAACAGGGCAAGCAATGGTGTTTTTCCTCAACCAATCAGATTGAAGAATCCTTACTGAGGCATGCAAAGTCTAAGCCAGCAAGTATAAGTTAGAATATTTCCTTCAATGTAAAATAATGTACAGAAAACTAAATAAAGAGAGAGAAAGAAAGAAAGATGGGATTAAGATAGAAAGATAAAAGAGACAAAAAGAAAATGTAAAAAAAAATTTCAAAATCACCCTGCAATAATTAATATCTGAAGGCATGAGGCTCCACACTTGTGAAAGTACATTTTCAGTGCCAGGGAGATTGTTTGGCAGTAATTAAGACTTATCATGCCGTTAAAAATTCACTTACACTTGAATGGATAAGCCCTAACCTTTTCTGGCATGTTTAGTTGGTATCTAGTGGATAAGTACCGCAACTTCACGCCCTTCATGTGTTTGAATACCGATTTTGAGGTACCAGAGTAGTAAAGCTTGCGGAGGAGTAGGGCAAATCAGACAGCAACTTCCTGATTTCCGTGTTTAACTAGGCATGTGTGGATGCCGGAAAAAGCTATCTGATTTATTTCGTAGTAAGGTGAGCGCTGATAGCCTCACTGTTATTCTTACCGCAAAATCCAGGCTGTGGTGTATGAGAGAAGGTTTGGAGTGTTGGGACCAGAAGCTGTACCGATGGGATGGTCTACACGTAAAAAGAGTTAGAACCAATATCCTCATGGGAAGATTAATGAGAGCTGTGGGAGGAGGTTCCAATGAATATGACAGAGGAGAGTGGAAAAGCAAAGAAATGGGAAATATTTAAACAGGAAGAAAGGGAGTGTACCATAATTTGCTGAATAGGAAGTCACACAGCCACACACCACACACAGTGTGCGTGTGAGACTGTGGGTCTGCAGTGACCCGTTTACCGGGGAGCGGAAGGAGCAGCATGGTAGCCTAGCCCAGCAGTCTGTGCAGCCCCCGGCCTGCGAGCACCATCGGAGCAGGCCGGGAGCGGAAGGAGCTGCGTGGCAGCATACCACTGCAGGGAGCAGCACTTGCTGGAGCAGGAGAGCAACAGCAGTGAAGAGGGACGTCACCAAGGTCCAGGTCGGTGATTGGAGTGTGGGCAGGTACATCAGGAGCGGCGAGATCGGGGCGAAGGAGCGGCGAGAGATCGTAGAGGGATGTGATCGGGGCCCAGGAGAGGCATGAGTTCGGGGCCCAGCAGAGGAGGCATGGGCCCAGAGGCAGCACGGACCAGCCCACACTGCGATATGTGTGCGCCCTAGGTCCGTGCAGCAGAGCAGGTCACCAGTCGTTTTAGTTAATCCTTTCTACTGGACCAAGACCTAGCTCTGTCAAACCCGTGTGGTGGCTGGTGTGCAACGGTCACTACACGTTTTTTTTTTAAAAATCCAAGCACCGGCATCTTCCATCCTTCAAGATTTAGTTCGGAGCTGGAATTTTAGGTCCATCGTTGAAATACCTGTGAACTTTTTGACGTGGAAGCAAGTCATGCTCGGTTCGAGGGACTGCCTATGATGATGATAGGAAGATTAAATCAAATTTGACATTTAAAAAAAATTGCATTTAGCACTTGCAAGTTGGGTAATTTAAAAAGCCAGCACAAATATAAACATTACAGGAAAGGTATAGAACATGAGATTAAAACGGCTAAGTGGTAGTATGAGAAAAAATTAACAAAAAACTTGAAAGGTAATAAGGCTTTTTATAAGCACATTAGTAATAAAAGGATAGTTAAGGTACTGCTAGGGCCGCTAGGAGATGAAGTCCAAAAGCATGCAGAGGAGAGTGATACTGTGTATCAAGAGATTTGTATTGGGACCATAGACCAACAGAGGTGGGTGTAGAACAGTTAAGCGAAGTTGTCACTCCAGAAGAAATGATACTAAAGAACTTACTCGAATTTAAGGTAGACAGCTAATTGGGATTTGATGGTTTGCAACCGTCGATCCTGAAGGAAGCTAAGGAAGAAATAGCAGAAGTTCTGAATATAATTCTGTGGAACAGAAAATTGCCAGAAAACTTGAGAGAAGCAGAGGTGGTTCCCGTCTGGAAGAAAAAGGGATGGAGATAAGCCAGGAAATTATAGACCAGTTAATCTTACTTCATCTTTTAAACTGCTAGAGTCTATAATATAGGTTGAAATTACTAAGTAGGCAGAGAAACTTGGAGTTACACAGGACCAGTTAGCACAGATTTTTAAAAGGCAGGTTGTGCTCAACTAACATTATAGAATTGTTTCAAGAAATGACAGGAAGGATAAAGAAAGGAAGTGCAGCGAATGTGATTTATATTGATTTTCAAAAACATTTGACACGGTACCATACAGGAGACATGACAAAGATAATGGCACATGGAATTAAGCAAAGTAAAGAGATGGTTGGAGATCAGAAAGTACAGGTTGGACCTCTCTGGTCTGGCACCCTCGGGACCTGACCGTTCCGGAACAGAGAATTTTCCAAACAATGGGAGGTCACACTTACTGGTACCTGTCGACAGCACGCGGGCTCCTGTGTGCGCGTGTGCTGGCAGCCTGTGGGCAGCCCCCTCCATACCCGCGCGCACACTCGCTGACTGACAGCCGCTGCAGCCAATCGCCAAACACACTCACTGACTGACAGCCGCTCCAGCCAATCAAAACTTTTTTTAAATAACCCTCCTCTCCCTCAGGCCCAACTAATGCCAAATCACAGATGTTTCCGGACCAAAGAGTCCCAGACCAGAGAGGTCCAACTTGTACAGGTTGGGAATAAAAGGATATTTCTCATACTAAAAGCAGATGATGAGTGTGTTCCTTAGGGGTCTGTTTTGATTACGATCTGAATTTACACATTAAAGAAACAATATCAACATTGGGTGTATGGCAGATTGTGATGAGGATTGTAAAAGAATGCAGGAGCATTTCGGCTAGCAAGATGGGCAGATAAGTGGCAGATGTAGAAAAATATAAAATTGTACAAATTAGTGGCAGGCGCTAATTTTTTTTTATTTTAAAAAAAAAATTCGGGGATAGCGCTCCAGGAAGGAAATGGAACACTATAAATCAGGCGCTCTACTTCCTTCCTGGAACGCAATCGACAACAGGTGGGGCGGTAAGTGGAGCAACGCTGCACACTGGGCCGTGCAGTACTGCCGCGTTGAAAGGACTCCTTCTCTCCCTTAAAGGGAAGGGCCATCCCTGCAGGCTTTGCAAAAAAAAAAGTACCTTCTCCCTTACGGCAGCCACAATCCTGCCCAGTCAGCCCGATGCACTGAAGCAGAGTGCTGGGCTGATTGATCGCAGGCAAAGAAGGCCACCCAAAAACGTGCAAGAGAAAAGGTATAATTTTTTTTGTACTTAGCTCGGCCACCTTGCCTTTAATTATCGCCCCTGAAACGCTCGGCTTTCCGATGGACACCTCCTGCAGCTGCCAGTGTTTCTGCCCGGCGATACTATAGGGGGTGAAATGCAAGTTCCGGTCAGGGAGATGCGCACGGTGATGACATCATAATCTCTGGGCGCAACGCCTTACCACCACCGCAAATGTCCAACGAATATGGCGGGAGTCAATATTATCACCGCACTCGGTCGGAACCCGATTAATGCCCCGTTATCACACCCTGGAGGTGCTAAATAGGCCAATTTCTAGGCCTTAGTCTTTATGTTAAGTAAAAGGCCCATCAAAATGGCATAGTGACGTATGTTCTTTATTTTTGTAAAAATACGTGAACAGAAGTTATACTGATTGTATCAAGTGTTTCTCATCATACTTGATGCTTTTATGTTTTTATCTACGGTATGCTTTTATCTACGGTGGAATGAAGCAGCTTACAAATTAAACTGAACATTATCTTTGCCTATTGTTGACTCCGGTCCATCTTTGCTTGAAAAAGAGGAATAGTAAAAGATATGGAGGGCAAGCAAGAGAGTGGAATTAGACTAAGTGGCTTGTGGAAAAAAACACCAATGCAGATTTGATGGACCAAATGACCTGATTCTGTTATGTAATATTCTGGATAGGTCCTGAGTTGCATTATTAAGGAGATAGAATGCAAATCAAAATAACTTACATTGCACTATAAAACTTTGGTCAGTCCCATCTCAAATACTTTATAGTTTTGGTCACTTGATAAGACAGATGCTATTATCACTGATTTGAGTATATAAGTGAGCGAACAAGACGATTCCATATATCAAATGAGTTAAGTTAATCATAGCAAAAGATTATGGAATGAATAAGAAACTCTGAAATATTTAGTCACAGGAACCTGCTCACAGTTTTCTAATTTGGATCCCAGGTGGATTGGTAGCATGCTCTTCACGACCAGGACAAAGTAACATCAATAGCACTTGACATTTCTGGAACTTTCAGCAGTGCATGTCATCCAGCCTTCATTAAGTTACTGCCCTCTTGTGGCATATATGATGAGCTGTTGAACTGGATTTGTGACTCTCAAAAGACACAAAGATTGGGTCATTATATGGATAATTTTACTACAGCACCCATGCAAAGTTTTTTCAGAGAATGTGTTGACATCCACTAAATAAGTTATGAAGAACAGACATGATCAACTTGCTATCGCCACACTCTGCAGAGTGCTTGAGTCCCTATTTAAAACCAACAATCAAATCACAATCAGATTTACAGAGTATGATCCCAAAAACCACAAGGGTCAAATTTGAGAGACATTTGGCTTTGTTACAGTTGACTTCTTAAGAGTTGTTGAGTATTTGGTACAGAATGTTAATTGTTAAAGATGAATGACCTGGCAGTTTGATTATACAATGTAAAATAAACTGATTTCATCCTATACTACACTGTAACTTTAATTGTCTACCATGTCATATATATTAATGAAGAACTTGAATCTATTTCTATACTTCTCAGACAATTAACAGAATGCCTCTTTTCCTTTAGCACGTTCGAAATGAAACCAGAAATGAATTGGAGCGGGTGTTAAAAGTCAATGAGGAACACACAGCTTATCTTGCTAATGATGAAGTTACGACAGTTCGTAAAAACCTGGAGGCTAAAAATGTAGACGTGGACACCATTCTGGTAAGTGAGAGTCACCAAATTGATATCTACAAATATTTTACTTAGTTTCCAAATCAAATAATATATTGTCTAATTTGACATGCATGTGCTGATCCACTTTATTTGTTTCATTATGTAGCACTTTATACTTTAGTTATTTTGAGGTTGTATCTTTTTTTGAAACGATAGTGACATTTTGAAAGGGCATGTACTCTAGCTTCACGTCTTGTGTTTCTGAATGACACTGAATAAATGCAAGTTATTTCTACTGTGGAAAAAGAACTGTAAGTAAATCTTTCTTTAGTAAACCAGATGTTGCAGGACGATGCTGATTAAAACAATTTTGCAATGTTCTTAAATTTTTTAGTTCCCTGAATAATCAAGTTTTCTTGTTACAAAACATTATTAAATACCTTGACATAAAAAATTTTCTTTCTCGCTAGATTAAAGATACTTGGCACCAAGTTTACCGAAAGCACTTCTTGAAGAAATCACTGAACCATTGTAATCTTTGCAGAAGAGGTTTCCACTATTACCAAAGACACTTTGTAGATTCTGAGGTATGAAAACAGATAATACAAAGAAAATACTTAACATGTTTGAAAGTGCTATTTTTATTTTTGTGTAAAGTCTCTCTATCTCCAGTTGTATGTTGCCTCTCGGATGGTGTTTGTCAAAATCGCTATGATGACAGTAGATCCATCTCGAGCACCAAATGTGACAGCAGTAGCAGAAGACACAAAAGCAAACTTGAAAACTTGGCAATACTAACCTATGTGATTTAAAATATATATATTTAACAATAGCTGTTTTGTATCATATATTACAGGGCTATCCAGGCACTTATAATTAGATTTTCTGAATACCTCATATGTATAATACTCTCAGGACAGGTTGTTATAATTACATGCAAAGCCCAGCATCCCAATAGAAGACAGAACTGATCAAATGCTTATAAGATCCATTTAAGGATTTTAACTGAAGTATCTGCTATAATGGGGCAGAAATAGAACATTCATGCTTTAAAAGGTAATGAAATGTTCCAGCATCTAGCTACGCAATGATATTGGCAGTCTAAGACAAACTCACAAATCAGAGTTTAAATTTCCATAGAACCAGTCTCATTTACTCCCTTTTAGAACAAATCTTAATCCATGCATAAAATGTGTTGTAAAGCTGTGTGTGCAGCAGAATTCAGTGTACTCTCGTGTCTGTGCACGTATTTCCATTTTTCTGTAAATTATTAATAATACTGGCCCAGAAATTGCGGTTGGAGGGTTCCCGCTGGCAGATGCCTTCGACCGGAAGAATTTCCACAAAAGTACCTGGTGGTCCCGGAGATTCGGAGACTTGTAATCCTGGGCCTCCACACGAATGGCTGCATAGAGACCCATGTATTCCAAGAGCACATGTGCTTTGTACGCGTCTCTGGGATCACATGGGCCGGCCCAACCAATGAAAATGTGGGTATTCCCATTCATGTTTATGGTGAGTTCCGTTTCTACGGAGTTGCCGTAAATATGAATGGGAATACCCCCAGAAACACACACACACACACACACACACACACACACACACACACACACACACACACACAAAATAATTTAAAAAACACATTACATATTTAAAATGCTATTTAATTAAATATTTTATAGAAAAATTTATTTTTTTGAAATGTTTTATATGTTTTAACAGGGCTAAAAATAAATTTGTCTTAATGGACAGAGTTTTTAATATATAAATGAGTGATAACATTTTATTTTTCTAGTTTTTAAAACTCTTATGCTGGTAAAAGCAGAAGAATTTCAAGGGCATTCGCTGGGCAGAAATTGGGCAAATAGCCCAACTCTCCGCCCGCGGAGGCCCTTTTCCTTCAGATCCATGCGATCTGTCAAGAGAATTCTTGACAGATCACAAGTTCCGGGTTTAGGCGCATGCACTTCACATAACCCGAAACTACGAACCTGAATTTGAATTTGTTCTGGGAGATTTAAGGCTCCAATGTGTAGTTTCAATCTACTTACCAATAGGTGCAGAAATCTAGTATAAACTGCTCATAAATTGGCACTGAAAAAGCAATCGATTAAGGAGCTTATGTGGGAAATGGAAAATTTTGCACTGGTGCAAAAGGGATTTATGTTATGAGGTTGGGGTAGAGTAGCAAGACCTTTGCTTTGCATTGGCAGTGTTCTACCTAACCTGCTCGATAATGGGACTGACTGCCAACAGTAGAAAAACTGTTTAATTCCCAGCACTAAGATTCCTAACTGTGATCACAAAAATTCAAATAAAGGCACATGTGAATAAAAGATTGTCTAAACATTGTCTCTCTTCTCTTCCCCTCCCCCGCCTCCACAGCTGGAATGCAATAATGTTATTCTGTTCTGGCGTATTCAACGAATGCTAACTATTACAGCAAACACACTCCGACAGCAGCTAACAAATACTGAAGGTAGGTTGAGGTCCTGTTTCTGACGAAACCTGTATTTGTAAGTGTTGCTTATTGGAGATTGCCATTGTAAAAAGTATTTTCTATTGTTGAATGTTTGGAGGTGTAGGTGTGTCATTATGTTACATGTTTTATCTACATTATCAATCCTTTAAATCCCCTTTGAGCAGACTCGGATACATAAATCATTAAAAGTAGTGCCACAGCTTAATAAGGCCATAAAAATGGCAAACAATGCACTGGGCTTTATTTTTAGAGGGATAGAATTGAAAAGCAGAGAAGTTATGTTAAACGTGTACAGAACCTTAGTTAGACCACATTTGAAGTACTGTGAACATTTCTGGTCTCCATTTTGTAAAAAGGTTTTAGGGGCACTGGAGAAGGTGCAAAAAAGATTTCCAAGGATGATGCCAGAACTGAGAGATTATATCTATCCAAAAAGATTAAACAGGCTGGGGCTCTTTTCTCTAGAATAGAGAAGGCTGAGGGGGTGACCTGATAGAGGTCTTTAAGATTATGGAATGGTTTGATAGGGTAGACAGATAGAAAGTGTTCCCACTTGTGGGGGAGAACAAAACTAGGGGCCATAAATATAGGATAACCACTAATAAATCCAATAGGGAATTCATGAGAAACTTTTTTTTACCCATGAGTGCTTAGAATGTGGAACTCTATCACAAGAAGTAGTTGAGGCGAATAGCATAGATGCATTTAAAGGGAAGCTAGATAAACACAAGGGAGAAAGGAAAAGATGGTTATGCTGATAGGCTTAGATGAAGATGTGGAGTATAAACTCCAGCTTTGACCAATTGGGCCAAATGGCCTGTTTCTGTACTGTACATGCTTTGGAAATGAGCACAAAAATCTAGGCTGACACTCGAGTGCAGTACTGAGGGAGTGCTGTACTGTTGGATGTACCGTCTTTTGGATGGCACGTTAAACCGAGGCCCCGTCTGCACACTCAGGTGGACGTAAAAGATCGCATGGCACAATTTAGAAAAAGAGCAGAGGAGTTATCCCCAGTGTCCTGGTCAATATTTACACCTTTGAAACTGACCGCAATGTCAGGATGCACCGCGAATGCAAAAATCCTGAAGTTGCGGTCAGTCATTCACTGCTCCGACACTGGCTGCACTGTGGTTACCCCCTCCCCCCACTACACAGCTATCTGTGTAATATGTCAAATCAGGGAAACTGGTAAAAACTCTGGCTCTTCTGCGGTAACGCCCCATTAAGTTAGATCCTTTTGGATTGGGTGCAACTGGGATTTTAATGGCATATTGACTGCTAAACGAACATTATGGCCCTGAAAAACTAATTTTAATTTTGTGGAGTGTCAAATTTATCCGTTTTAATAAAAATAAAAATTTCTAAGGATATATTTTTTTTTTATTAATTTGTTCATTTTTATTTCAGGTTTACTTTTTCCCTATGTGAGAGCCCCAATCTATGATTTGTTCTACGGTTTTTAAGAAGTTAGAATCAAAGGAGCTTACTTACTTCCTGCTTCTCAATCTGTGAGAATTCTGCATTGTGATTGGCTGCTCAGACAGCTTGTTGACATCATAA
Source organism: Pristiophorus japonicus (assembly GCF_044704955.1). Taxonomy (NCBI): domain Eukaryota; kingdom Metazoa; phylum Chordata; class Chondrichthyes; family Pristiophoridae; genus Pristiophorus; species Pristiophorus japonicus. The sequence continues at coordinate 184,754,986 of NC_091982.1, read as the reverse complement.
CAGCTCGCGGTAGGGATTCCCCATTGACTTGCGCTGATTTCAATTGCATGTCAGAAAAGCAGAACTTGTCACCACAGATCGCGAGATCTTTGTGGGAAGCTTACCTCGGGGCCAGCAGCGAACGCCTTTGCTTCGCCACTGACCGCAAATTACGGGCCATTAAATATACTTTCTCTAATGCGTATATGGGTTTCAGCCGAACTTCTGCTAACATTACGGCGGCAGAGTGGGAGAAACCCCAAGAAAATTCCCATCGTGTATTTTTCTCTATGTAATGTTACAATCAACTAATATATGAATATAAATCTCTGCTAAGTGTGCGTGAAGTATACTTTCACGTTGGTGTAAGACACTTCAGGTACTGTACTAACTTTTCAAAGGCACTCAAATAATACTTTGAGGGCTAGAAATTAGTTTTTTGGCGGAAACGCTAATACCGCTTTCACTTCACTATCACTACGAGGCCTAAAATTCAAGCTTCAATTTGTGCAGCGGTAAAAATCAGCATTGCACGAGGATTTGTGGCGCAAACCGCGAATTCTCTAACTTTACTCCGAGGCTGATATCGCTGCGAGAGAGGCCTCCTTGGGAGGGGGGAAAACACCCCCAAAAAATTGCAAAAAATAAAAAAAATCACAAACCATTCACAAGACACTTAACTATCAAATCACAAACAGAATTAAAAAATAAAAACTTTAACTTACCTTTTTTGTGGGTCTTCATACTTATCGCTGCTCCAAGGGCTGCAGTGCAGCTTTTTATCTGCCGGTATTTTTTGCGCTAAATATGGGTCCACGCTGAGGCAAATTTTTGGCGAAAGCAATATTGCAAATCTTGCATAGCGGCGGTCCGCTCCCCAGCGGTACTTAAAAACCGTCGCTGGAAGACGTCTCTGAATTTCCCACCGACCAGTTTTAAATATCGGCAAAAAAACAGCCACCAAGGTCGGCGAATTTTTAGCCCTGAATCTCTTGATTCGCTGTGGAAAATCTAATTTCTATGCATTACCTTACCAAAGTTTAAGTAATTTTAGCAAATCAGTACTTGTGAACTATAACATCTATATTTGTTTTTTTTAAACCTTGGGACTAGTGTGTCTTCATCCTACACAAGATGTCTCACTTTTTTGCAAATGCAAGATAATCGTGATTATTTTTTTCAAAAAGAGAGGAAGGTAGTCACCCTGAGATTTTCTAATAATTGTTTCTCTGATTGACCTCAGTAGTTTATAAGTAGCTAGTAATAAATTGATTTGTCCATTTAGAGCAGATGCCTTAAATGTACATCACAGCTATGTTCCAGATCTGCAGCTCCCTATGAGCAGCACCATTCAAATAAAGTGAGATTATTTTGCATTCCCACATAATCCTAAATAAAAAGGTGAGTTAGTTAACTGGTTGCTACTTATTGATTGGAAGAGGTTATTCTAGTAAAATGATGTATAGTATGCCACCTTAAAAATGTGATCCAACAAGTTGGATAGATACTTTAATAAGTGTTGACCTCTGGTAATTGTTTGACTTTGCCCAAAGGAAATCTGTACTACATGTGATCAAGCTATTATCTTCATGAATTTTATTTAAGCATTTTGTCAAGGTAGTATTGTTTGAGAAAACAGACAGGATTGTGTGAATAAAGTTCAGACAGGTGTCACTGAAACTATTCTGCATTAAGCACATGATGCATTTTCAGTTAAAATGAATGTATTTCCATCTAATTCTTAATTAACTAATAGTACAATCAAAAATAGATGATGAAAAATAAAGTGTGCAAGTTGTAGCCCACTCATTTGTAGCTGGAGCATTATCGAGCTAGTTGATTTATGGAATATAACCAGTTCCTATTGGCCATTTTCATGTATCCCATGCAAATGCCATGGCAGTGATTAGGAAGATGGCTAGAATTTTAATTGTACTTTTTTTTTTTAACATTGTTAATTCAGGCTAGTCCATTGTTCATGGGTCCTGAATGTTAAATAATGTTAATAATGAAAGGGAATTTGATTTTTATGGATATGTATGTAACCTTGGTAAGTCCCAGTACTGTGGGTTTTTTTTATTTGTGTTTTTTATTCTGTCAATTGCACAGCTCCTCCATAATCCCCTCTGTTCAAATTAGTGGCCTGATACAGGCTCTGTGTTGGTAGCTTGTAAATTGGGTTATTTTAAAAATGAACTGTTCAACAAAAGCTTTCATCTGAAACTCCTCTGGTACAAGTGCTTTGCACAGTGGTTCTCTGACAGACCTCCTTCCTCCATCACGATAGGTTTATTGCAGGATGTAATGGTATATGAAAGAGAAGTAAGAAAGAATTGTTGGATACTGATTTCAACAGCATTTACTCCAGATCTTAATTTTGATCACAGAATCTTTTGTGCACATGGAATTTGCTGTTTTTTAAAAAAATGTAAAAGGAAACATCTAAAGCCGGGTGTGGATTATGTAAAATATTTTTTTTCTGAGTACTCTCTTGTAAAATGTGAAATTGGTATATAATAGTCTATTTCTCATGCAATATTAAGCTGAGTTCATTTCATTCTTCAGTAACTGACAACTATCTGTAGGAAGCCAAGTACCTGCAGCTAGATACTGTTTATCACCTAGCTGGCAGCAATGAGTAGCATGTTCTAAAACTGACTCAAAACAATTCCACTGCATTGCTAACATCACAAAAGCCTTAATTGATGCAAAGTTACACGTTTAAGTCTTTTAGTTACAAGTAAATGGGCAAAAACTACCCTTTCATCAAGAGTGAAAAACTAAATGATTATATTTTCTATCAATACCAGTGAGACGCCTTGAAAAGAATGTGAAGGAAGTGTTGGAGGACTTTGCAGAAGACAATGGTAAAAAAGTGCAGCTGTTGACAGGAAGGAGAGTTCAACTAGCAGAGGACCTCAGTGAGTAATGTTTTATAGTCATGAGCACTAACTCAAGATTATCTCAAACTGAATTATTTTCACTAAACCTGTTTCAGGTCTAGTAAATGAGCATTCATACAAATATCCTGTTTTGATTTGCCTGCATGATCATTACAAAGGATGTGAATCACCTGGCTTGCAGAGGTGGGAGTTTTGGATTGGAGTAAATAGCTCCCGGTTTACATTAGCTGTTTTATTGAGATCAGTTGCAGATTCATTAAAGGTGTTAGTTTGCTCCTTTAGTATAAACAGTAATCAAATCAAATATTTTTGCCTGAAAGGAGCTTCAAATAAAGTAATATGAACTTATATTTTGACTTATTTTGTTATAAATTAATTACAGCTGTTAGTCATCATTTGGTTATGCATTTTTACCAAAATGTTTTTAGGTTAAATCATTAAACAGTATCATTTATTTTTAAATAACTTTTAGTTGAAATAATTTATTCATCTATAAGTAATTTTTTAATTTTAATTATTAGCCAAAATTATATATCTTATAAAATGTCTCTGCATCTGTTCTTGTATTCGCTCATCAATGCTTCTTATGAGTCAATAGCCCATAATTTACTGTAGCAAGGCAATGAATGGCATTTACTGTTAGTTAGTCTTGTCCGTGCCCATTTAATCCTGCCAATATTTTGCGCCACAAGTTGCAAGAAGTGCAAACTGATAGTCGTAGCGAGAGAAACAGGGCATCGGAGACCTGAGTGAACAAGGCAAGCAACTGTGTACCTCCTTAACGAATCAGATTGAAGGATTGTGAAATGAACAGACAAAGACTAACAAAGAAATGTAAATTAGAGGTTGAATTCAATGTCAAATGAGGAACAGAAAGAGAAATAAAGAGAGGGAAAGAAAGATTGAATTAAACGACAAAAAAGAGACGAAGAACATTTTTTTTTTAAATGTCATTTAAAATTTAACATTTTTAATATCTCCCAACAATAATTAATACCTGAAGGAATGAGACTACACACTTGTAAAAGTTAATTTTCAGTGTCGGATTGGTTCATTGGCAGTAATTAACACTTATCACCTCGTTAAAAGAATCTTTGACAACTAATCTAGGCTTAATTAAACATGCACGGACTTTAAATAGCTGCAAAACAGGCTCCTTGCGTTACTTCAGACCAGCTCTAACTTTGTGGGTGCATTTAGTTTGTATCTACTGCACAAGTACAGCAACTTCACCGTTCAAAAGGCTTTTGACAAGGTCCCACACAAGAGATTGGTGTGCAAAATCAAAGCACATGGTATTGGGGGTAATGTACTAACGTGGATAGAGAACTGGTTGGCAGACAGGAAGCAGAGAGTCGTGATAAACGGGTCCTTTGCAGAATGGCTGGCAGTGAATAGTGGGGTGCCGCAGGGCTCAGTGCTGGGACCCCAGCTATTTACAATATACATTAATGATTTAGATGAAGGAATTGAGTGTAATGTCTCCCAAGTTTGCAGATGACACTAAGCTGGGTGGCAGTGTGAGCTGTGAGGAGGATGCTAAGAGGCTACGGGGTGACTTGGACAGGTTAGGTGAGTGGGCAAATGCATGGCAGATGCATTATAATGTGGATAAATGTGAGGTTATCTACTTTGGGGGGAAAAAACACGAAGGCAGAATATTATCTGAATGGCGGCAGATTAGGAAAAGGGGAGGTGCAATGAGACCTGGGTGTCATAGTTCATCAGTCATTGAAAGTTGGCATGCAGGTACAGTAGGCGGTAAAGAAGGCAAATGGCATGTTGGCCTTCATAGCTAGGGGATTTGAGTATAGGAACAGGGGAGGTCATACTGCAGTTGTACAGGGCCTTGGTGAGACCTCACCTGGAATATTGTGTTCAGTTTTATTCTCCTAATCTGAGGAAGGACGTTCTTGCTATTGAGGGTGTGCAACGAAGATTCACCAGACTGATTCCCGGGATGGCTGGACTGACATGTGAGGAGAGACTGAATCAACTGGGCCTTTATACACTGAAGTTTAGAAGGATGAGAGGGAATCTCATAGAAACATATAAGATTCTGATGGGACTGGACAGGTTAGATGCAGGAAGAATGTTCCCGATGTTGGGGAAGTCCAGAACCAGGGGACTCAGTCTTAGGATAAGGGGTAGGCCAGTTAGGACTGAGATGAGGAGAAACTTCTTCACTCAGAGTTGTTAACCTGTGGAATTCCCTACCGCAGAGTGTTGTTGATGCCAGTTCATTAGATATATTCAAGAGGGAGTTAGATATGGCCCTTACGGCTAAGGGGATCAAGGGGTATGGAGAGAAAGCAGGAAAGGGGTACTGAGGGAATGATCAGCCATGATCTTATTGAATGGTGGTGCGGGCTCGAAGGGCCGTATGGCCTAAACCTGCACCTGTTTTCTATGTTTCTATGTTTCAATGGTGAGCCAGAGGGGGCGATGCTGTTTTCATAAAGCATCTCGGACAACAACTGCATTTAACCACAAATCTGCCCCCTCCTGAAGTTACTGTAGCATTTGTGCATAAATAACGGCATTATTTTTACAGCAAATTGTGGGCCAATGCTTTTTGCTTAAATGTGTTTCTACTGGAAGTCTTGTTTGATGTCTCATGAAAATTATATTCTGTATTATTTTGGTTGATTTTATAAGCAGCATTTGTGTTCAACAAAGTAGCTTCTGATGGGTATGCGATGTTTAGAGTCCTCACAACTAGCCTTTACAATCTCATGGGTGCAATTCTGTCTCTGATCAATAAGTGGCAGCATTTACTATATTTAAAATGATTCAGTCAGTCATCATGTAAAGGTACTGAGCATGCATTTTGCTGACATGAAATTAATCATGTTTTGGTCGTGTTACTAAGAAATATGCCGATTTCTTGGGTAAGTTTAATTGGTAGTTATAAAACTTGCTGAGTACTTTAGTTACTAGTACTGAAATTGTTGAATTATGCAATTAAAGAGCAATCCTTTAGGCATCTGTCAATTGCTATTTTAACCATTTATTCCCTCTATTATCATGGCCAGTTTCTGCTAGTTAGAGCCCCAGTAATGTGTATGCTGTTGGCAGGACACCTTTTTAGACCAGGTTGGTGAGCTGCTGGACTTTTCCACGCTGTTTGATGCAATTCTCAACAATGTTCCCCTCAGTAGCTAATAAATCTCATCAACTGTCAAATTGACTGACTGGGATTTTACTGTTAATATGGTTCATTAGAGATAATACATGAGATTTGCCATACTATCTCTTTATGCCATAGATTTAACAGAAACTATTTTGTGGCTTGGGTAACAAAATAGGAATGAAAGTCTGATGGACTTAATGATGATTACGTTGAGAGAGAACATAAGGATGTTCTATAAATATATTAAGAGCATGAGGATAACTAAAGAAAGAGTGGGGCCTAGTAGAGACCATGAGGGTAATCTGTGTGTGGAGGTGGAAGATGTGGGTATGCTTCTTAATGAATACTTTGCGTCTGTTTTCACAAAGGAAAGGGGCAATGCAGATACTGCTGTCGAGGAGGAGTGTGAAATTCTGGACGAAATAGACATAGTTACAGGGGAATTATTGTGGGGTTTGGCAGCTTTGAAAGTAGATGTCCCGAGGCCCGGATGAACTGCATCCCAGGCTGTTAAGCGGAGCAAGAGAGGAAATAGCAGGCTTTGACCATCATTTTCCAGTCCTCTTTGGATTCAAGTATGATACCGGAGGATTGGAGGACTGCTAATGTGGTACCCTTGTTTAAGAAGGGAGAAAGGGATAGGCCGAGTAATTACAGGCCTGTCAGCCTAACCTCAGTGGTGGGAAAATTATTGGAAAAAATCCTGAAGGACAGGATTAATCTAGATTTAGAAAGGCAAGGATTAAGTAGGGATAGTCAGCACGGATTTGTTAAGGGAAGATCGTGTTTGACTAACTTGATTGAATTTTTTGAGGAGGTAACCAGGAAGGTCGATGAAGGTAGTGTGTACGATGTAGTGTATATGGACTTTAGCAAAGCTTTTGAGAAGGTCCCACATGGCAGACTAGTCATGAAGGTAAAAGCCCATAGGATCCAGAGCAAAGTGACAAGTTGGACCAAATATTGGCTGAGGTAGGAAGCTAAGGGTGTTTTTGTGACTGGAAGGATGTTTCCAGTGGGATTCAGTACTGGGTCCCTTGCTTTTTGTGGTATACATCAATGATCTAGATTTGAATATAGGGGGTATGATTAAAACATTTGCAGATGGCACTAAAATTGGCTGTGTGGTTAATAATGAAGACAAAAGTCATGGACTGCAGGAGGATATCAATCTACTGGTCAGGTGGGCAAGACAGTGGCAAATTAAATTTAATTCAGAGAAGTGTGAGGTGATGCTTGGGAGAGCTAATAAGGAAAGGGTATACACATTAAACGGTAGGCCACTTAATAGTGTTGATAAACAAGGAGACCTTGGAGTGCTTGTCCATAGATCCCTGAAAGTAGCAGGCCAGGTGGATAAGGTGGCTCAGAAGACATATACAGAATGCTTGCCTTTATTGGCCAAGGCATTGTATAATATACTGGTTAGGCCACAGCTGGAATACTGTGTGCTGTTCTGGTCGTCATATTATAGGAAGGATGTGATTGCACTGGAAAGGTTGCAGAGGAGATTTACGAGGATACTGCCTGGAATGGAGAATCTTAGCTATGAGGACAGATTGGATAGGCCGAGTTTGTTCTATTTGGAACAGAGGAGGCTGAGGGGAGACCTCATTGAGGTGTATAAAATTTTGAGGGGCCTGGATATAGTGGATAGCAAGGGCCTATTTCCCTTGGTGGAGGGGTCAATTGTGAGGGGGCATAGATTTAAGGTGGTTGGTGCAAGGTTTAGAGGCAATTTGAGGGGAAGCTTCTTCACGCAGAGGGTTGTGGGGATCTGGAACTCGCTACCTGGAAGCAGAAACCCTCACCACATTTAAAAGGTGCTTGGATGCGCACGATTACGGACCTAGAGCTGGTAAGCGGGATTAGACTGGATAACCTCTTATTGGCTGGCGCAGACACGATGGTAAGTACATCATGGAATCTAATACAACCAGAGTAATCTCCTGGACTAGCTTTGGTTGCCTGGATGAGTCGGAGAGGAATTTTCCCAGATTTCTTTCTCCAGTTTGCCTGGGTTTTTATCTGATTTTTGCCCCTCCCAGGAGATCGCATGGTTCCGGGTGGGATGGAGTGTAAAATGTTGTGATGCATGGGGTATCGCAGTTGTGTGGGGGGCGGACTGGTTGGGCCGGATGCTCTTTACCTGTCCGCCATTGTTCATTGCTCTTAGGTTTATATGTAACCTTCTGGGCTGCTGATCGAGGGCCATGTGGCTCTTTGTTGGCCGGTGCGGACACGATGGGCCGAAATGGCCTCCTTCTGCACTGTAAGTTCTGTGTTTCTATCATGATGTCTTGGTGTAATAAAAGATGACATGTTTTCTCAAAATCGCGATAACCTATCCTGTTAGTTCGACTGATTTCAGTTTGTTAATTGGTTAGCTGTAATTTTTCCTGTTGATAATACGGTTATTTACAGTGGGTTTGTTCACACTTTTCTACAGAGCATGTAAAGGAGTACAGATGTTGATTTTTTTTTCATCGTTCAGTGCATTATTGCTTATAGAAAGAAAGACTAATTATTTTTTTTAAATCATTAATACATGTTCTCATAAATTGATCCCTACAGCCTGTGATATAAACATTTTTTGTTGTAAATTCATTCATGAAAATATTTCCAGAAAAATCTAATTTAGAACATTTCCGGAATACTGTAATCACTTCTACACAGGATCTATGCTACAAGTCTCCATTTTTTTAAATTGCTACTTATGTGAAACCCCTTTTTTTAAAGGTTTAAATAAAATTATAATACTGAGTGTCAGAAACTAAATGTAAAACCATTAGTAATTTATTCACTAACAGATTGGTGCTTTTCCTAAGATAATTTGTTGTTTCTCCCATTTGTTTTTATAACACTTAGAAAAGGAAAAGTAAAAGACTTGCATTTATATCGTGCCTTTCACAACCTCAGGTCATCCCAAAGCTCTTTACAGCCAGTGAAATATTTTTGAAGTGTAATCACTGTTGTAATGTAGGGAAATGCAGCACAGCAAGATTCCACAGTCCAACAATGAGATATAAAATATTGGTTGAGGGATAAATATTGGCCAGAACTTCCCTCGTCCTCTTCGAATAGTGCTAAGAGATCTTTTACATACACCTGAGAGAGCAGACATGGCCTCTGTTTAACGTCTGATCCGAAAGACTGTATCTCCGACAGTGTACCACTCCCTCAGTATTGCATTGAAGTGTTAGCCTGGATTATGTGCTGAAGTCTCCGGAGTGGACCTTGAAACCATGACCTTCTGACTCAAGTGAGAATGCTACCACTGAGTCAAGGCTGATACTTTCGTCTAAAGTTAAAGCAATATTTCACAGTTATGGTACTTTACACATTTGATAAAAGTGTAAGGAGATTTTAGTTGTACATTTGTTAAAGAACATGACTGTTCATTGAAATTTCAATTGTCTTTCATCAGGCCTGATATTAGACTTGAGGGATATTGTCAAACTGGTATGTTTCACCACATTTTGCAGCAAGGTGCCAATGTGACCTTCACGAAAAATATTTATAATGGTGTTTGTTTTTAAACAGTGTAATATAGGGTACATTAATCCCTCACCCCACCTGCTGCTCTCCTTACTCGAGCTCCATATCTAGCACCAGAGAGAATTTTGATCAATCTTAATCCCCTATGCAGCTACTCACTGATGAGCCTTGTAGCTCATAGGGTTTGTACAGAGTAGGGTGGAGACCCAGAATAGCATATCTGCATAGGAGGGGAAATGTAAGACAAAATCTGCCATAACAGAATTGTCTGATCCTAGTTTTTGGAGGAGCTGAACCGGCCTGATCCATTTAGAACTAACAAAGCAGTGTAGCTTATTTTAATTGCACTGCATTCCATTTATTTAATTATAAAAGGTTACATTTCAACTTTTAACCAATCATGGTCAATAAATATTACTTACTAAATAAGTTGTTTCCCATATTTTTCCAGAAACAAAGGTAGTCAAAGTAGTGAGCAAGTTCAAGTCCTACCCCAAGCATTGAGCACATAATCTTGGCTGACACAGTGCAGTATTGAAGGGTGGTACATTGTTTAAGGTGCCATTTCTTGGATGAGTTGTTTTAACTAAGGCACTGTCTGCTTCTTCAGGTGGACGTTAAAATCCCATGGTGTTATTTCGAAGAGCACAGAGTCCTCCTGAAATCCTAGCCTAAGTTTTTCCCAGGCAACACCACCTAACATTAACTGGTCATTCATCTCAATTGAGCTCTGTGGAACTCAAATTGCCTGTTGGATTTGGTTACCTAATAATTGTCATTCCGTTTCAGAGTAATTAATTGTATGTGAAGCACTTTGAAATGTTTCTGAGAGGTGCAATAAGGTGCTGCACTTTATCACTATTTATTCCAGAGTAGATTGCTTAGAAAGCGATTATGTCAGTGCACTAATTCACTGTACCAAAGAGTTTGAGCAGGAGAGACCTGAAAATGGATTGTATGCTCTCTCTTGGAATGGTGTATGGCACAGATGGGACCTTATGGAAGGACCAAGTGTAAGGTATGGTTAAAGAGGTGGGTGAAGGGAAGAAAATGAAAATTAGTCTCTTGTTCCAGAACATAGAACGTTTTAAAGCACACAGCTTGTAGGACTTTTTCTACTTTTAACAAATTTTAACAAGTTTGCTTGCATGTCTAGGCTTGTTCCTTTGTGCATGTGTGGTTCTTGCACTGATGATACTGCATCTTGGCAACTTTGCTGCAGGAAGTGTTATTCACTTAAATTGTAAAGAAACCACAAAGAAAATAATAAATTAAGAGTTACTAACTGAGGATTTGGTAATGATTTTGAAAGGAGAAATCAAACCACTCTTACTTTAATGTCAGTTGTGTTGTTGGTATTCTAATCTTATCAGCAACTGGTAAATAATTATGCATTGCTGTATGTGGCGTTGGGCTTACAATGACTGTCTTTTTTTGGTCGTTGATAATGTTGGCATGTCTGGACTTGGTGATGGTTGCAGTTGCATAACTCGGCAGTGGTTGCTATCCACATAAAATACACAAGGCATTCAACTGCACATCATAAAAGGAACAGTTAGCTTGAAGAAAGGATCATTTTTGTTTACGTGCTCATGATAACTAATCTAGCATAGCCAATTAGCACTGCTTGATATGACTAAGGAGACCCCAACATTGCTGCCTGGGAGGTATCAAAATGAGACACTTTTTCATAGACTTCAACGGTTCATAATTATGCTTGTTTCAACAAAAAAGATTTTCACCATAGCACATCATGTTTTAGAAAGTGATGTTGAAATGAAAGGCTTCACAAAACTACAGCTTAATAAATATAATCTGTGTTTTTGTTAAATCTTCTTGTCCTGAGCTTGTGTCTTAATGTCATATTTAATTCTAGATTCCTAGGTTTGTACTAAATTCAAGTATAGTTTCCTCTAATTAAACAAATGAATATCAATATCAGTATACTAAATAAGCCTTTCTTGTAACTTGGCTTCAATAACTGGTCTGCCAGTATGGATTTCTTGCGCAAGGTAACAACCGAGTTTTCACTATCTTTGATGTAGGATCAGAGAGGTGGAGAGCAGCACGTCAGGCCTCCTGCCTCTGTTTACTGTTTGTTGCATTACATTACACAGACAGCAATTGTTTTCCTGTCTCCTTTTATGTCCCTTGCTGTGTGCTTCCTACCTTGGTAGTTTAAAGAACATGCCCAGACTTGTTCTTTCTCTTTTTATTTGGGTCGCATTTCCGTTAAAACTATTAGAAGCGTTTAGGTTTTAAAGACTCTTGGTAACAGCTTTTGTTGATGATTTAAGTGTATGGTTATTAACGAAAGACTGCTCATGTAGGAAACCCAGAATGTAATGTAGTGGCAGTTACCTTTCAGAGTACTGAATTTTCTTTGTATCCTTCAGCACGCAAACCTCCTACACAAAGCAAGTTACAAACAGCTGTTCTGCCGAATATTAACAATGAAAATAACGTATGCAATCCAAATAATTCTTACGAATAAAGGGCTGAATTTCAACCTTGTATAAAGCCTAAAACGTTAATGAACTAGCAAGGGACAGAGCTAGCAAGTAAAATATTTAAAAATCTGCAATATCGACTAAAGGGCAGTAGCAAATATTCTGAAACTTGCTTTGCTTACAGAAATTGCCCTTGACAGAGATTGTGGATGCATTGGTTGTAATTTACCAAAATTCCCTGGATTCTGGGGAGGTCCCAGCAGATTGGAAAACTGCAAATGTAACGCCCCTATTCAAAAAAGGAGGCAGACAAAAAGCAGGAATCTATAGACCAGTTAACCTAACATCTGTGGTTGTGAAAATGTTGGAGTCCATTATTAAAGAAACAAGTAGCAGGACATTTGGAAAAGTAAAATTCGGTCAGGCAGAGTCAGCAAGGATTTATGAAGGGAAAGTCATGTTTGACAAATTTGCTGGAGTTCTTTGAGGATGTAAGGAACAGGATGGATAGAGGGGAATCAGTGGATGTTGTCTATTTGGACTTCCAGAAGGCATTTGACAAGGTGCTACATAAAAGATTACTGCACAAGATAAAAGTTCACAGGGTTCGGGGTATTTTAGCATGGATAGAGGATTGGCTAACTAACAGAAACAGAGAGTCGGGATAAATGGTTCATTCTCTGGTTGGCAACCAGCAACTAGTGGGGTGCCACAGGGATCATTGCTGGGTCCCCAACTATTTACAATTTATATAAACGACTTGGAAGAAGGGACTGAGTGTAACGTAGCCAAGTTTGCTGACGATACAAAAATGGGAGGAAAAGCAATGTGTGAGGAGGACAAAAAAATCTGCAAAAGGACATAGACAGGCTAAGTGAGTGGACAAAAATTTGGCAGATGGAGTATAATTTTGGAAAGTGTGAGGTCATGCACTTTGGCAGAAAAAAAATCAAAGAGCACATTATTATTTAAATGGAGAAAGACAGCAAAGTACCACAGGACAGCGGGACCTGGGGGTACTTGTGCATGAAACGCAAAAGGATAGTATGGAGGTACAGCAAGTGATCAGGAAGATCAATGGTATCTTGGCCTTTATTGCAATGGGATGGAGTATAAAAGCAGGGAAATCTTGCTACAGCTATATAAGGTATGGTGAGGCCACATCTGGAATACTGCATGCAGTTTTGGTTTCCATATTTACGAAAGGATATACTTGCTTTGAAGGCAGTTCAGAGAAGGTTCACTAGGTTGATTCCGGGAATGAGGGGGTTGACTTATGAGGAAAGGTTGAGTAGGTTGGGCCTCTACTCATTGAAATTCAGAAGAATGAGAGGTGATCTTATCGATACATATAAGATTGAGGGGGCTTGACAAGGTGGATGCAGAGAGGATGTTTCCACTGATGGGGGAAGACTAGAACTAGAGGGCATGATCTTAGAATAAGGGGCTGCCCATTTAAAACAGAGATGAGGAGAAATTTCTTCTCTGAGGGTTGTTAATCTTTGGAATTCGCTGCCTCAGTGAGCTGTGGAAGCTGGGACATTGAATAAATTTAAGACAAAAATATACAGTTTCTTAAACGATAAGGGGTTATGGGGAGCAGGTGGGGAGGTGGAGCTGTGTCCATGATCAGATCAGCCATGATCTTATTAAATGGCAGAGCAGGCTCGAGGGGCCGTATGGCCTACTCCTGCTCCTATTATGTTAGGTTTATTATTACAGATAATGGCATGGGGTATTCTACCTCTATGCTCGCAAGTCTGTGACCTTTTTACCCATTCACTTTAATGAACAGAAAATTGCAGGCTGGTGAGTACAGAACTGTAAATCCCCGGCTGATATGAATAAGTGTACTGGAGTAAATGGGCAATATGTGATTGAGTTGCTGTCTGATTCAGTTTGATTACAAAAATTAAATGGAAACACCAGTTTCCTCCATAGAATGTGACTACAAAAACTCACACCCCATGAAAAAATAGAGTTAAAAAACATATTTTAAAGACAAATTCATCCTCGTTTTATCAAAAGTAAGTGATTTTCATTTTAAATGAGGAACAAACAAGTTTTCCTGAAAGCATTTAATTTGAAAATGGATATGGATTTTGACAATTTTATCTCTCCTGAAGGTGCTGTCACATGCCTGGGTTTGATTCCCAGGTGCCATGCAATTGACCACTCTTTATGCATGAGCCTAGGCAGTGAGAGTTGGCAGGCTATTCAACAGTGGAGAACGTCACAGTCTAATTTGATCCTATCCTCGCATTACCCATTGTCCATGCACATGCACTTTGCAGCAGGATACATTGGATTGGATAACAATTAGGAATGGGGACCATGACAATTATTTTTTTTCTTCCAGTTACAATTGCAATACCTCAGCTGTTGCTCAGCTAACTCAACACAGACCTAGAATCAAAAGTACATGTGACCAATGCTCCTGTTAAGCTGCGCAGTGCTCTGGAGGCCCCGCGCAGGCCACTTACCGGCTTCACAATGGGGTAAACCGCGCACGCGCAGCATTTTGAAGGCACTTCGCACCCAAAACATTTTTTTTTAAAGAGGACATTGCACGTGACCTTTGGGTCTATTTCATTTAGTGTTGTGCTATGCAAATATCTTTACCTATGAAGCCAATGGGGGAACATTATTGCCTTTAAATTGATTAAAATTGTGTTTTTTTTTTAATGTGGTACACCCTATAAAATGATAATTTGATCCAGTTGTAAACTAATAACAAGTTTCTTCCTAAGTGAGATGGAGTTTGTATTCCAGGAAGAAATGCATAAAACATTAATGATTTAGACAAGGGGATTAAATGTAGTATCTCCAAATTTGCGGATGACACTAAGTTGGGTGGCAGTGTGAGCTGCGAGGAGAATGCTATGAGGCTGCAGAGTGACTTGGATAGGTTAGGTGAGTGGGCAAATGCATGGCAGATGAAGTATAATGTGGATAAATGTGAGGTTATCCACTTTGGTGGTAAAAACAGAGAGACAGACTATTATCTGAATGGTGATAGATTAAGAAAAGAGGAGGTGCAACAAGACCTGGGTGTCATGGTACATCAGTCATTGAAGGTTGGCATACAGGTACAGCAGGCGGTTAAGTGGCATGTTGGCCTTCATAGCGAGGGGATTTGAGTACAGGGGCAGGGAGGTGTTACTACAGTTGTACAGGGCCTTGGTGAGGCCACACCTGGAGTATTGTGTACAGTTTTGGTCTCCTAACTTGAGGAAGGACATTCTTGCTATTGAAGGAGTGCAGCGAAGGTTCACCAGACTGATTCCCGGGATGGCGGGACTGACATATCAAGAAAGACTGGATCAACTTGACTTGTATTCACTGGAGTTCAGAAGAATGAGAGGGGATCTCATCGAAACGTTTAAAATTCTGACGGGTTTAGACAGGTTAGATGCAGGAAGAATGTTCCCAATGTTGGGGAAGTCCAGAACCAGGGGTCACAGTCTAAGGATAAGGGGTAAGCCATTTAGGACCAAGATGAGGAGAAACTTCTTCACCCAGAGAGTGGTGAACCTGTGGAATTCTCTACCACAGAAAGTTGTTGAGGCCAATTCACTGAATATATTCAAAAAGCAGTTAGATGTAGTCCTTACTACTAGGGGGATCAAGGGGTATGGCGAGAAAGCAGGAATGGGGTACTGAAGTTGCATGTTCAGCCATGAACTCATTGAATGGCGGTGCAGGCTCGAAGGGCCGAATGGCCTACTCCTGTACCTATTTTCTATGTTTCTATGTTTTCTATGTTTCTAAGTGTGAAAAATAGTCGAAGCAAGAATGTTGGCTTAAAATGTTGTCTTTTTTTTTTACTTTGTGATTTTGTAAAGCCAGTTGGCAAACAAAATGAGACTGAATAATTATCAAGTTTAGAATGTGGTTGAGGGTGATGAGGATAACAATAGACCTAAATGATTAAATGCTCTATGAAGCACATTAATTCCTATGCTGCTGAGATCATAGAAATGCCATTTGTAGAGTGCAGCCTGCCACAGGTGAATAGTTTAGATTGTAAAGTTAAATTGATTATTTAAAATTTATATAAAATAATAGAATAAAGCAATTAAGAAAAAAAGTTAACTGGAAGAGCTCTAAATGGCCCATGATAAGACTATTAATAATTTAGACAAATCAGCATCAAGTTGGCAGTCATGCTTTTCCAAGAAATGGTAAAATTCATACTAGTATGTTGCAGCTGCTGCTGTTCGAAGATTGGAGGTAAAAGACGTTGGGGCTGAAATTGATTCTTTTTTGTGCCGCCATCATGCAGTCTGGCACTTCTCTTTATGTGCCAGGCCGCTGGCCCAGTCGAGATTGTCCCTGGTGGTGGCCCAAAAATGGCCATGCAGGGTCCGCAGCGGCCCTCCTCTTTAACTGAAGGGGAGGGGCATTGTAGCATGCTGTGCGAAGCCTTGGGAGCACCCCTCCAACAAGGTGGAGCGCCTGAGACCACGCTCCACCTCGTTTGAGGGGCGCAAAGGACAATTCCACATCCGGGCGGTAACTGACCTGAGCCTGGAAGGTTACCGCCCCCGGACAGGCCATGGGGCAATTTCAGTATCGATAAAATGGAACTGCTTCCTACATCTAATCTATGCTGTATCTTACTTAGAAATGTTAATACTGAGTGTTAAAAGTGTTCCATTGGCATAGAGCTGGACCCTGCAGCCATAGAATGAGTGTATTTTAATTATTGTAAGCAACATTTTAAAAATGCTTCGAGTGCTTCCCATTTTACGTATTTCATGGTTATCAAAAGTTAAGCAATGAACACTTCCATGCTAATAGTTAAAGCATAAAGATGTTTTTCTGAAGTGCAAATTGGTCAACTTTAGCTGCTAAGTGTAAGAAGTGATGTCTATAATTACAAACTTAGAACCCTGAATTTTAAGTTGAGTAGTGGATACTGTGGAGCGATTTACAAGGCTAATTTAATCAAGTGGATCTGTTGATGTAAGCTGTAACAACGATGGGTGACTCCTGCTAAATGCAGTAATTCATTGACCCTCAAGGCACAAAGCTGAGCTATCTCGGCAGGTGGGGTGGAGCCCAGTAACGCCTGGTCTCGGCCCTTGGATCATAGAAAATTCCACTAGAAGTGAGTGCAGGTGCATCATGAGTCCACCCCCTTTACAGAAAAAGGCAGGATGATGTCATCCACTGGAATACATACCTGTTCTTCCCATTGCCCCCAATGCAATGTATGTGCAGGAACCTGAACCTGACACAAATGGGGCCTGCTATCATTGCACAGGCAATTGGTTGATAGCAATTAGAAATTAAATGATTTTAAAGAATTAAAAAAAAAATTAGCTGCCCCAATTGGCCCACTTACAGAGCTGCCACAATGACCATCGTTTCCTCTCCTTGTCCTCACTTTACCCCCCCCCCCCTCAGATGAAGAACAGACCTTAGTTGTGCTGAAAGTCAAAAGATTACAAAAATTCGGGACAGAGATTCAGCCATGAAATTTTGCAACTTCGAGATCTTCCCCCAGGAGTCTGCCACAGGAATTTCTAGACTCTGATTTACAACTGCTCTACCTCTGAAGAGTAATACTGTGAGACTGGCAAAATTCATTTGGAATCCAGCATCATGAATGGCAGGCAGTGACTAGTGGGGTGCCGCAGGGTTCAATGCTGGAACCCCAGCTATTTACAATATACATTAATGATTTAGATGAAGGAATTGAAGGTAATATCTCCAAGTTTGCAGATGACACTAAGCTGGGTGGCAGTGCGAGCTGCGAGGAGAATGCTAAGAGGCTGCAGGGTGACTTGGACAGGTTAGGTGAGTGGGCAAATGCATGGCAGATGCAGAATAATGCAGACTTTGGTGGCAAAAACAGGAAGGCAGATTTTTATCTGAATGGTGACAGATTAGTAAAAGGGGAGGTGCAGAGAGACCTGGGTGTCATGGTACATCAGTCATTGAAGTTAGGCATGCAGGTACAGCAGGCAGTGAAGAAGACAAATGACATTGCCTTCATAGCGAGGAGATTTGAGTATAGGAGCAGGGAAGTCTTACTGCAGTTATACAGGGTTGCTTGCTGAGACCACACCTTGAGTATTGTGTGCGGTTTTGGTCTCCTAATTTGAGGAAGGACATGCTTGCTATTGAGGGAGTGCAGCGAAGGTTCACCAGACTGATTCCCGGGACGGCAGGACTTATACTCACTGGAATTTAGAAGAATGAGAGGGAATCTCATCGAAACTTATAAAATTCTGACGGGACTGGACAGGTTAGATGCAGGTAGAATGTTCCTGACGTTGGGGAAGTCCAGAACCAGGGATCACATAAGGAAGGGGTAAGCCATATAGGACTGAGATGAGGAGAAACTTTTTCACTCAGTTGTGAACCTGTGGACTTCTCTGCCACAGAAAGTTGTTGAATCCAGTTCGTTGAACATATTCAAAAGGGAGTTAGATGTGGCCCTTACGGCTAAAGGTATCAGTGGGTATGGAGAGAAGACAGGGGTGGGGTACTGAGGTTGCATGATCAGCCATGATCATATTGAATGGCGGTTGTAAGAGAAATTTGGCATTAGGGGTACCAGCGGGACAAGGGTTAAAGTGCTGGTTCCTGCAATGGCCCATAAGGAGGTAAAAGGCCTCTCTTCGGCCTAGTACCACGGCTCCAGAAGTTATCAATTCAATAATATTCCGACAGGATACGATGTGAGAACCTAAACAGACAATGATAAGACCTTGCGAAGAGGCTCGAGGCGACTCACAGGCACCAAGGAAATGTATAACAAATTCCGACAAAGTCACGGCCTAAAGCGGTCACGAGGGTCTTGGCCTGTCAATCCAAAGTAGCACTAATAAGGTAGTCCAATTAGAGAAGTAGCACTGATAAGGTAGTTCAATTAGAGATCTAGGGAGGTCTTGTCCGGGAATAGAGGGGTTTTGAAATGTATAAAAGTTGTATGATTGTGCTGTTCGGGGAGCATCTCCACTCACAAGCGACTGTGATAAGAGGTGTTCCCGGACGTTCGTAATAAAGATCGTTATACTTTGCCATCCGTCTCTGTCTGCTAACTTCGAGAATTGCTATGTGGGCTGGGGCGCGCGTCGACCCTCTATATCAGTGAGCCCGCTCGTGGGAGAGGAAGCCTTCCCATCTCCCCCTTACAGCGGTGCAGGCTTGAAGGGCCGAATGGCCTGCTCCTGCACCTATTTTCTATGTTGATCAGCACAAAACAGTACCTTGATTCACAGAGACGGTCCACATTTTTCAGATTATTGAGGAAGATAGTGAACTCCTGGGATCTAAATACAACTACTGCAGTGGAGGCAAATTACTTATTAAAGATATTCTTGAAAGTATGGAAGTCCACACTAGTTCTGAGCAAGTGAATCACAAAGTAGCTTGGATAGAGATCTGTCTCATGCTAAAAGAGCATCTGGACATGGTAACCTTATGTTTATTCTTGGGCAACAATGAACTGAAACCAGTTGCCATGACTGGAATCGAGACCGAATGTACGATTGATATCAACAAAAGAAGCCAACTAGTTGAACAAACTCCACATCAGGGAAACATGATCTGTTCTACCCAACTGTACTCCAGCATAAATCCTACCTTCTCTTTTCCCCTCTCAGACTGCATTTCCATAACTTAAAAATTCCCCACAAACATCTCCAGATTGAACTCTATATCAATCGAAATTTAAAAAGGAACATGAAAATCAGTCTTGGTCACTAACAAACTCAACAGAAACAGCAGTGAAGTACTTTTGAATTGTCATTTCTGTTGTAATTTAGGGAAAAATTATGTCTGATTGTGTTGCAGTTTGAGAAGACACTTTTTGTAGATAAAGGAAAAATAATTTCCGAAAGTATTTTAGGGTAGTTGAAGTCTTCTAAACACTAAGCTTCCCTGGTGGATAGTGGTTTACTCAGCTCAAGTCGCTGAAGATGAAGGATTTTATGCTGAAACCTTGCAGTAATTGATGAGGAGCCTGACATGGAATTGCAGGCGAGAAACAGAACCTCACACAGCCAGGCTCAGTCTTTAGAACCCAGTCACATCATTTAAAGTCATGGATGGAGAGAAATGATGAATTGTTACATGACTAAAAGCCTATTTACTAACCATTAATCTGAACCTGGACTGCTGGCTTCCAAAGCTTTGATGCCTTTGGCCCCATGCAGTACTTGTAACTTTTTAAACGATGCATAGGATTCCAGTGCAGTGATCAAGTGTCCTGACTTGATGTAAACTAAAAAGCCTCAGTTTGTGATAGAGCAGGAAATTTTAACTGAAGATTAACTCATACTGGTGAATGAGTTCAGCTTAGCAGAATGGGAAATCCAACAACTGGAAAGGAAATCAAATAAATGAAGTACTTAGATTTATACAGTATCTTATCACATCCTAACATCTCAAAGTAATTCATATTTATAGTGCAGTTGTGTAGGCGGCTATTTTACGGCAGCAGCTTTTTGCAAAAAGCAGTGGACGACTGAGCAGTTTATTGATTTGGTGGTATCAGTATATTCTGTAAATGGTATGAAAACTGCGATGGTTCAGTATCCCACCACATTAATGTATTTACCCTCAGCCATTTGAAGAGTTTTGACAAACGTTTGAGACTGATGAATCAATTTTTTGTTTCAAATTGTATATGATGTAAACAGTTGTATAAAATTGGCAGTGTTTTTGAAATTTTGCAATGCATTTTTGAAGACAGAAAAGGTCAAACTTCCTAACCATTCCTCTTGGTGATTGCTTTAAATGCTAGATTGCAGAACAATGCACCTCACTGCTCTGTTATACTCCTGTTTTATGTTAGCCAATCGGGACTGTCATTTGTAACTCAAATTCTAGGCTCTCATCTCCCTTTGACATGCTTCTGGATTTTCTTAAATTACACTTTCTTTTAATTTAATTTTGCAAAATAATTGCTGGCCTGGGATTAGAGATTTTTGACTTTTTGATGTAGCTGAGATTATAGTTTACTTTAATTTTAACCACTCAATTTTGGCTTCTTAAAATTTTGCTTCTTTATAGCACCCTTTTGCAGTCAGATCTCCTCTATTCATTTGCTCTTCCCTCCCCCTTCCTCCAAATGAGCTGTTTGTTGGTAAGGCCGTGCAGTGTAAACACTAAAATAGTGGAATGGTCCAGGATATTAGAGTTCAGTCTGATAAACAATGCCACAGTTTGTGTTTGGTTCCCTCCATAGAGTGGTTGTTACGTTTGATTTATTACAGTTTCACCAATGCGTTTCTTTGAGTTGCACTTCCAGTCAAAGATTTGACAAATGGAGATTTATGCTATTTGACAGCAGGATGGGAACCACGTTCCCTTTTGTAACAGCCGAGGGGTAAAAAGGGCTTTTCCAGCTTCCAGCAATGTGTTTGTAGTCTTGACCCCTTTCATATGCTGGGAATGTACAGCCAGGAGATAAATAGCACCTCCCTTGTGTTTTCTTGACCTGCTGACTGTCCATTCACTTCCCATCTGTTTTTCAGCCCACAAGGAATGGGTTGATATAAATCTTTCTTCTCTGGAGATAAATGATGTTCTGGATCTTAAAGGGCAGCACATTGGGTGGTTTCTCTTTTTAAAAGCTCACTAGTTTTCCTCTGGGCCACATCTATTTGAAAACTCTGCCTTATGAGCTAGGTGTTAGAAGCAGAGTGAAAACAGTGGGTACCTCTGAGGTTGTGCACAAGCTTTTACTTTTGCAAAGGACTCTTTGTCAACACCACTAAATCATAGCCTTGTTCACTTTGCAGTGCAACTATTGGATAAGTTGAAGGGGGAAAAAACTGTTGAATAAAATCTCAATATTTTATTTTCAGCATTGTGATGTGTTACCAGCCAACTTTGCACTTCATAGGGCTAGCATTCCAGGTTGTTTAAAATTTAGAACAACGTTTCTAATTTTAATGGATTCCAAATAAAAGCAGTCATCTTAGCAGTAAAAGGATATAGAATAGACTACAAAAAATAAAAGGAGAACATTCTTAGTTTTGATTTATAGGCAGAATTCAAAATATGCAGTTGGAACAGTGGCATGGCATGCTGTAGGTTTGTATTAGTTTAGCAGAGAAATTGCTCCAATAGTTTATATTAAAATTATATATTCTATATTAGAAGAATAGGTTTGTTCCTTTCATGTAGGAATTACTTAGTTTATACAAATGTGGATCTTATGATGGGGATATATTCACAGACTGCCTGCTTTGGTCTTTATTAGTTGATCTCCTATAGTGTTGCACACAGGAAGTGGAGGTCAAATGTACTTTTCAGGTGAAACGGGGTTATCAGCCAGGATACAACTCAACCAGGGCACGTAGACGTAATTCAGGTGTTATTTTTAAGTCATATTCTATCTTCTATTTTTATAATATACTTTGATGTTATATTAATAGATAAATAGCAAGATTTAAGGCAGGTTGAGGAACAGGGAGACACAAATCTGAGGCATTGCAGTGTCGCCATTGGTGGGGTTTTGCTGTGTCCTTTTCTGCTTCTCTCTCTGCGTTTTTCATTTTTACTTTCAGATGAGAGATGATTGACGTGGCAGAGAAAGGAATCATCAATCACTGTAGGCTGTATTGGGGTAGAGATTGCGGGGAAATGTGGCCCTTTTTGGCTCCCTTCTCATCCCCTCTCCCAATCACTTGTGTTTCTCCCTACCCTCTCACTCCTGTTGTGTCCCCATCTCCTTCTCACTGTCTCCTTCCCTTCCTGCCACTCTCTCATTCCCATCGCTTATCCTTTCAACTACCCATTCATCCCCCATATCTACCCTCCCCTTTGCTCTGCTATCACTCTCTTCATTCTTAACCCGCCATCCACACACTCCCTCTGCCCTCCCCCCACCTCCCACTTCCCCCCCCCCCCAGTGGTACGAGCCAAGAGACATTCCTCACCTCAACCTGGTTTCCTCTTTCCCATTACCATCACTTCCTATCTGTTTCCCTCAGAGGCTTTGTATTCTGTCAAAACTCAGTTTACATGTTTCTTTTTTAAAAACAAACATTAAATTAGAATGAGGAATGACACACAGTTATAATCTGTTTCACAGATGTAAGTAATTAGCATTTAATTTTTCTAAGTCAATAAAACAGGAGGCATAATTAGTTGGCTTCCAAATTTAGCAGCATTAAATACTTTCCTTGCCTCCATCACAATACACTTTCTCAAGTTTATAGAACATGAAACAAAAGCTGCAACACGTGTATAATTAGTACACATTTTTCCACGCATGCATGCATACATACATCGTTTTTCCGTTTTTTGAAAAACATTATATAAATTTAATCTGAATAAAGATTTTGAAATTTATTCTCTCACTTTTCACCAAATAAATTTGAAAAGCAACTGAGTAGTAACTGCTTAGAAGCTGAAACAAATTCTGTCATCCAGCTCACTGGTGCTGATGCATCTTGAAAAATGAGGTCAACTATACCAGCTCAAGCTGCACAATCCATATTCACAAAGTCACCACTCTAAGAAAAAATATAAACTTGAAGCCCAGACTTTTGAGAGGCTGAGACTTTCAAGTAAAATTTTGAGTGAAGGCTTTAAAAGACAGAAAATACAAATCAGCAGATAAATGGAATGATGATGTGAAATATATTGTCTTTATTTTGTTTAAATCCTTTGGCATCAGAAATTTCTATTAGTGAGGGGGGAAAGATTAAAATATTTAAATGTCTTTTTTTAGAGATACAGTAATTGTGTTTCTTGTTTTTATAGTTCATAGATTAGTAAAACTTTCATTTCTAGGTTAGGTTCTAAAATAATTAGCACTAGGAATACTTGTTTCCTAGAAGGTAAAAGGTAAACTCCCCTATAAAATGTACCAAATTTGGCCAGAAATTAAATAACATTTTACTCCTGGAAGCCCATCCCACAAGTTCCAAAACAAAGACCAGGGCCGGAATTTTCGAGGGGGACAGCGGGCGGGATCAGTGGCGGGTCAAGCCACCGCAACACGCCTTTCCCAATGGCAGTGCATGATCTCCTATCCGACCCGACCCGCACAGGCGGAGACCTATTTAAACCAATTACTGGGTTGTTGATAGATCCTTAATAATGCTTTTAACTTTTTTCATTTTAATTCTCACTGCTCGCCCACGGGATCCATGCTGCTCAAGAGACCACGTCTGTGAACTTGAGGTGGGAGTTCAATGGTCATTGCTCCAGCTGATTATTTGACAGCTTCAAATGTACAATAAAAGCTCCCACCTGACACCATCACTTTCCTCAGCCACAGGCTGTTTCACTGTTCATTTCCAGCACAGATTCTGCAGGCGTTCCACTCTCCACTCTCCATCCACTCTCACCTCATTGGAAGAACTCTCCCTCTCTCTATTGACAAAATGCTTCTGTCATCTCTACTTTTCCTGCCATCTATTCCATTAACATGGGTGCCCTTTATGCTGTCTCACATTGGTTCTCAGAATCTGACCATGATCAGCACCAACAATACCACTAACCTTCTCTGCAATCACCTGATGCTGCACAGGACAGAGGGCATCAGCACCTGAGCACATTGCTGCCAGGGATGGCCTCACCATGGCCAGATTTACTTCACTTGGCACTCTCCACCCTGGCTGCCACATGTGCCAGGTTGGCAGCATCCCTACAATGTCCAAGCCATTCCTATCACACTCACCATCATTATGGGGTGTGCCGTTGTGTCTCATCATTTGCTGCAACTCACTAAGCCACTTCAAAAGGTGCACACAAATCTGTCCAAGAATGCAAAAGTGTTGAAAATAAAGGTTTCAATGTTAGACAGCATATTAACAGACTTTACATGAACATTGGATAAAACGCCCAAGTGGCTACCTTTGTGTGTTAGTTGGTATGATTGGACTAGGATGAGGGTGAGTGTAAGGGGTAGCTAGTGAGATGGGGCAGTGATAATGTAGATAGAGTGGGATGGGTGGAGGTGCAAGGTACGACTTGGAAGAAGGGACTGAGTGTAACGATACAAAGTTTGCTGACGATACAAAGATGGGAGGAAAAGCAATGTGTGAGGAGGGCACAAAAAATCTGCAAAAGGACATAGCCAGACTAAGTGAGTGGGCAAAAATTTGTCAGATGGAGTGTAACATTGGAAAGTGTGAGGTCATGCACTTTGGCAGAAAAAAATCAAAGAGCAAGTTATTATTTAAATGGAGAAAGATTGCAAAGTACCGCAGTATAGCGGGACTTGGGGGTGCTTGTGCATGAAACACAAAAAGATAGTATGCAGGTACAGAAAGTGATCAGGAAGGCCAATGGTATCTTGGCCTTCATTGCAAAGGGGATGGCGTATAAAAGCAGGGAAGTCTTGCTACAGCTATACAAGATTTTGGTGAGGGCACACCTGGAATACTGCATGCAGTTTTGGTTTTCCATATTTACGAAAGGATATATTTGCATTAGAGGCAGTTCAGAGAAGGTTCACTAGTTGATTCTGGGGATGAGGGAGTTGACTTATGAGGAAAGGTTGAGTAGGTTGGGCCTCTACTCATTGGAGTTCAGAAGAATGAGAAGTGATCTTATCGAAACGTATAAGATTATGAGGGCTTGACAAGGTGGATGTAGCGAGGATGCTTCCACTGATGGGGGAGACTAGAACTAGAGGGCATGATCTTAGAATAAGGGGCCGCCCATTTAAAACAGAGATGAGGAGAAATTTCTTCTCTCAGAAGGTTGTAAATCTGTGGAATTCGCTGCCTCAGAGAACTGTGGAAGCTGGGGCATTGAATAAATTTAAGACAGAAATAGACAGTTTCTTAAACGATAAGGGATGAGTTATGGGGAGCGGGCAGGGAAGTGGAGCTGAATCCATGATCAGATCAGCCATGATCTTATTGAATGGTGGAGCAGGCTCGAGGGGCCGTATGGCCTACTCCTGTTCCTATTCTTGTTCTTATGTAAGTTGGTGTGATTAAGGATGTGCAGGAGTAGCGTAGGGAAGTAGGTGTGATGGGGATGTGAAGAAAGGCACAGGGGAATGAAGGCAAATGTGACTTTCTACTAATGTTTCATGATCTAATGAGATCATTGAAAGTTTTGCGCCACTGACCACATCCCTGCTTGTGACCTCCAGTGCAATATGCGAACAGGCTATTTTGGTCTCTTGGGGAAGTCTCTTCCGCCTATGGGAAGGGAAGAGAACCTCCCTCGTGCTGTGACTTCCTCCATAAGTATATGGAGGGAGTCATGGGAGAACCTGGATGTAGCCCTGCCCCTCTGTGCAGTGATTTAGTGTTTGCAGCACTTCAATGCTGTAGAACACTGACAGCACAAATGTTAAAAGAAAGTTGATCATGGTCCCTTTAAGGATGACGCGTAATGAATTATGTCATCAGACCCGCTTCATCTAATTGGCCCGGGAAACATGCTGGGCAGGTTTAACAAGCTCAATCAACGTAAATTCATTTTCCGGAGTGGGATGGAGCCAGCAGCAGGGCCGTGACCCGCCACTGACATCACCCGCCAAGGAAAGTCCCAGCCAATATTTGGGTGTCTTGTATACTTTAGTCATTTAGTTCCTGGCAAGAAGAGCAGGAGTAATACAGTATTGAAATCCGAGAGGTCATAGAAAGGTAGAGGTGAAGGTTTTTGTACGGTTGGATGATGGCACTCCTAGGGTTAATGAATGCCTGTAGGAAATTTCATCCAAAGGGTAATAAGTTACTCACTCTATATGCTCTTGGACTATCTCGATCATAATTTATTAACCCATGGCACCTATCTTAACTGGTTTATTGAGAAACCAGGTGAAGAATCAGGGACATTGTGTGGGACACCAAGGTTGAAGAAAGTAAAAGAGAAAGTATGATAAATCAGAAAGTAATGATTGGGTGATGCCAAGCTTGGGTTTTGAAACCTGAAGATTGTAGGAGGTAAGAAAAACTGAAGGAAGTAAAATGTTCTACAATTATGGTGCTCGGATCTGGTGCTCGACATCTCACCAAGCAGTGAATCTGAAATCTTAGGCTCAAAGTTGAGTTAAAAAGCTGCAGTATTGTCATTTGGTTTATTTAGTGTAATGGCATCAGCACACGACTGGAAAAATGTACTTAAGCTTTAATGTACTTAAGCTGTTGTGTGCCACTCCGATTTCATTATCTTAGATTGCTCTTACTGCTATTACTGCATGCTAGTTTATATAGTTCTCTCCAAACACACCAAGTTTGGAAATATGAAATCTGTAATTGGGTGTTTTTGAGATCAAATGAACATAGTATGACAATTGCATAAGCAATTGGTGACAAACTGAATTGTAGATACCTGACCTGATTATTGAAATCACAGAAATCTATCTAATTGTAACAAGGGGGCTGAAATGGCCCCTTCCCTTAAGGCCGGTTACCGCCGGAAATCGGCAGCCACGCAGTGGAGTGGAATGGTCGCCGATTTTCCGTGGAATGGTCCCCATTTTGAAAATTGCCTGCAATATCCAGGCAGTGACCCGCTCCCCCCCCCCAACTATGCGCCACTGCTGCCTATCCATCCTAAGTCCGCCATCTGCTGCCTATCCATCCTAAGTGCGCCATCTGCTGCCTATCCATCCTAAGTGCGCCGATATGCTCCCCCCCCCACCCCCCGATGCAAAATTCCATGCTGCAAATCTTGTTCCGGCCGCTCAGTGCCACTGACAGCTTTTTCTTGCAATACTTGAAAAATGGCGGCGCGGCTGCCATTAAAGGGGAGGACCTACTGCCGTGGCCGCCATCTTTTTTTTGTCGGCTAACTGCTCGGTGGGACCGACAGTTATGTCCCCAGGTTTGCCTGGGCAGGGGTGCCAGGCTGCTGGCCCGGTCGAAATCCTCCCTGGTGGCCCAGTGGTCCTAACTTAAAGAATCGCAGAGCTTGTAGCGGCTCTCCCCTTTAAATGAAGGGGAGAGACGATGGCGCTGGTGTGATGATGTCATCAGCAGCGGCAGACACTCCGCCCAGCCCCCACTTCCACCCCTCTACTTGTCAAACTTCCGCTCTCCGCCGCATATCCATCCCCATTATGACCGACTTCCGGGCTGCTCGAAAAAAAAAAAGCCAAAGAGCGGAATTTTGCGCAAGAGTTCACCGCATCTACTGCGGCGGTGAAATCAGTCGAAACACGTTGGGTGCCCCACATTTTTGGTGGGGGGGGGCAATTTCGGCCCCAAGGTGTCTTTTTTTAAGTCAAATTTTTAACTTCCCATTTTTAAATGTGGAATGCATTCAGTTCAGATTGTGTAGTAGTTATTGCTTCCATATTTGTAAAATAATAGATAAGATTCCTTTTGCCTGGACACTGGATGTGATGGATAGGAGGGACATTCACGTCAGATAATACCATGATGTAGGTTCCATTTCACTACACGGTGTGTTTGACACATTCAAGATGAAATGCCAGTCTTGAAGAGTGATTTCTGATCGATCCTGACAATGAACAAGATGTCACATGGGCATTTCTCAATTGGTGCGAGGTAAACCTCAGGGAAGGGAGGAAATTGGAAACGTTCCCAAATATGAGCTGGTACTTTTTGGTTCATCAGCTCAAGTCATATCTGTCATGGCCATTCCCAGACAAAATTAATTCCGAAAATGCTTGAGAAAGAACAAATGGATATCTTGTTTTAATATGCATTGGAAGCCTTCTAAAATCTCTCATTTATACTGCATTTTTGATAGCATTTCAGTTTTTCAGGACTGTTCATAAGTATAGCTAGAGATTTGTCACAGGAATCTTTTCTAAACATCATGGGACAGTTGCAGATAAAATTGGAAAACTCATTCTTCCAGCTCCTCATTCACAATCTGATCTGACAGCAGAGCACTGCTGACCATAGTTCTCTCGGAGTCTATACTCCACTCTCTCAACTGCTTTTGCAAATGCTGGAACATCTGTAGTGCCTGCATTAACACTGCAATTTCCTTAAATTAAATAGAGGAACAGAAGTCTCTACAAACACAAGTAAACTGGCAGAGATCAGCACTTGGAGAATTAGGCTAATCTGCTGTACCCGAAGCTAATGAAGTTTTGTGGCCATTTAAAATTTTTAGTGGCACTCCCACTATGCAGCAGAACCCTAACTCAACATTGACTAAATTCTTTACCTCCTGACTTGCCAAAATCACACTATTTCAGAGAAAAATCACAATGCTGTCAATAGTTTGTAAAAACCACCGAATGTTAACTTGTAATAGATTACTAGTTCTTATTGATGATCTTGAAGGCTGCCCAATATCTTGTCCTCTGGTTCAGAAATTTATTGACTTTTATGTGATAGTTGAGAAAATGCTGAACTTGGAATATTGGAGGAATGCAGCAGTCTGAACCATCTAAGAATTTAACTCCAATACAGGTACATATTTGTGCCTTTAATTAAGAATAAATATAGGATTTTGTCCCACCATTTCTTTCAGTACAAATTGCATTCTAAACAAAATCTATTTTTTGACCCTCTTTAACAAACATTCGTTCTTTGTTCTTAGACTGCTTTTCGTGGAAGTATAGTGCGAAATTATAAAATTTATGATGTTGAAAGGTAATTGGACACTACTTCAAGCAGTTAATGGCAGTTTGCAGCTTAGATCTGGTTCACCAGTAGGAAACCAGTGTGTACATAATTTTCAGAAGAGCATCTCACTTCCTGCTGGTACAATATAATATCTGTAACACCTCCCTAAAAAGAGGTAAGGGCTTTGCAATTTGCCTGTGTTAATCGAGAACTACGTTGATTCTTGTAAGGGAACTGAAGATCATGAGCAGTGAAAGTCCTAAACATTAATTGTCCTACTTAATACATTTTTGGGGTGCATGTATTGGTGTATTTTATAAAGTTGTTGTAAAATAGCGTGTTCAAGGGAGTATACTCAGCATAAAATCTCCCACAACTGTTTACATACCTCAACTTGGTTTCAGGTAACTTCAGAGTGCAATAATATGATTGGACTGAACGAAATGCAAGACTGAGAACAAGTGAAGGCTTCAATTATAAAAATGTTAACTATTATTGAAGAGGCGTTTCATGGGTTTAAAAAAAACCATTACACTTTAAAAGAAAGCCGGAAAGAGGTGAACATTCTGGATAGTGTACAAAGATCTTCAGTCAAGTTGTGGAAAGCGAGAAATTCATAAAATGGCACCAAAAAGGAAGAAAACACAGTAAAATATGAATGAGAGAAACTGGTAGGAAAATGGCGCGACATGGGGCGGCAAGGAATGACTGCCGACTCTCCGTGGAGGGGCCACCATTTTAGAACTTGCCCTTCCTCGGGAGCGGAACATTGTCCGGGTCCGCTCTGCCCGTTTTTCCATCGCGGCAAGCAAGCGCTAACCCCTTACCCCCTGGCGGGGACCCCCTCGCGAAATTGCCCCACGGGAGCAGTCCCGTCACTGGCCGGTGCCCCCGACAGCTTTTACTTTTGGTGCAATCTGTGTGAAATGGTGGCACTGCCGCCCTTAAAGGTGAGGGCGCACTGCCGCGGCCGCCATATTTGTTTTGGTCGGCCGACTGCTAGGTCGGCCAGACAATTATGCCCCCAGATTTGGCCAGGCCACAGCCCTTCCGAAACCATCCCTGGTGGCCCAGTGGACCTAACCAAAATGAATGCAGAGTTCGCAGCGGCCCTCCCCTTTAACTGAAGAGGAGAGATGTTGTGAGGCACCAACGCGATAATGTCATCAGCGCGGACACTCCGTCCTGCCCCCATTTCCGCCCCTCTAGTGACGATCACTGTGCTCCACTCCCACGTCCACCCCCATGATGATCCACTTCCATCCCGCTGGTTTTTATTTTAAAAAAACCAAGGAACTGAATTTCACCGGAAAGGCCCCCACATCCATTGCAGCAGCCAGAACACTTCAAAAATGATAGGTGCGCCCCGTTTCTGGTGAAGGGCAATTTCTACCCCTTAAATTGAACGTTGAGGCCAGACAGCTGAAGGGCACCCAGGATGGATATACGATATTGGGGGGGTGGGGATTTTCCAACTTCATGCCTTGGTTACTAGGAACAAATATTGGAACCTTTTACATGTGCTATGTATGATTCTGACCATTTGCACACCCGAATTTCTGATTGACACCCCTGGCAGGCAATGCTTCACATTGGAAGCATGGTCGGAAAGTTACCCCTACCGTTGATGGAATTTACATTGAGCTTGTTTGGAGCAGTATGAAAAGTCAGCAACAAATGCGTTGGCATGAAAATGGGAGAGGAAGTTGAAGTGGGTAACTGTAGAGAGGTCATAATTATGCTGGCAGACAACAGAATAGGGAGAGCTAGCATGGTAAATATGTGCTGCAATAATAATTGTCAATTTTTCATAATTTTGATATTAGCCATCACTGTTTAATATTATATTTATGTGGCCATAAACTAGACGATATTAAAGTCATTATAGAGTTAATGTTTGGATGTGCATTTATACCAGAATGAGAGTAGTTTCCCTTTTCTCTCAATTCCTTTGAGGATAATCATCAGCTTATTTTATCTGTTAAAGTTTTGTGCTGTCCTATTTCCAAACTCTTGATTGCAGACCAATTAGATACTTTACAACCACACCGAACCTTGCACCAGAAGATTAGAAATGAGAAAATGAAGTGGCAGAGGTATCTCTTCATGTGGAGATGAGGAGAATTGCACTGAATTGGATTCTAATAATATTTGAAAGCAGTTGTGTCCCTATAATGTGCATAAAAGAGATTCTCGTATATGGGTTAAGGGATTATGAGAATATTCATGGCCAGATCAGAAAAATAATGAATTAAGGCATGGAATAGCTCATCTCTTAAGCAAACACACTTCAAAAGACTGACGGAATAGTATTAAGGAAAGACGGGTCAAAGGTTAGTTAGAGGCTTGTATGGATCATAGTTTAATGTTTGGACATGTGAAGGTTGTTATGAACTTTCAGTTGTGGCTTATTCCAAGTGCCTCAAAGTTTTCCCAAACACAATTTTTGCAAATTTTCAACAGTTTGGCCTGTCTCAAAGGTTGCATTTCCAATAACACTGTTGGATCTAAATTCATTATAAGTGATTTTGTGAGTAACAGATCAAAAAGACTGGTCTACGTTTTGGAGATAAAAAAATACTTATTTTGCTTTTAGAAAAATATAATTCGCAGCTAATAGTCATAAGCAGGTCGCAGATCAGCCTGACATCGGATTTAACAAAAAGTATAGGGAGTGGTGGTCACTGTGATGCTTTAAAACTTTGTCCATGTTGAAATTTGTCACCCACATAAATTTGGTATTGTATAATTCTACAATAGATATGTCTGAAAGCTGAATTTCTAAATGGCTCTCTGTTGTCAGATACAGAGAAAAGCAAAATTCATTGATTGTAAAGTTTGTTTTATTGAGAAACAGTTCAAACTTGGAAAATTAATTAAATTTAGTTCACTGGAATAAGCATTAGAATTAAGGCATTTTTGGTTGAAATATTTTGTTTGATTATAAACTGGTTAGAAACAATTTGATCAGAGCCAGTACAAACCTTTTATTTTGTATACGACTAGAGGCAGCAAATTACATAATCTCTAGTTTAATTTGTGATTCTGTGAAGATGCCAGATGGCATTGTTATTTCAGCTGTGCAGAATGGATGTGGGCTATAGCAAGTGGCAACAATGGCATGTGCAGTGAATGAGTTAATGCTTGGAGTATAGAAGATACATTTCAGGGTCTGACCAAAGAACTATGCAGCTTGTCAAAGAACTTCAGGTGGAATGTAAATAACAACCTTTTCAGCCCACACAGGCTAAAACCTTTACATGTTCTAACTATATAATGTACACAAAAGCATTCCTGTTATTAGTCTGAACCATGTAGTAAAATAAAACTAAGTAACAGTAAATGTCTGTGATCAATTAAACTTAATCATGATTTGAAGAATCTTTTTCACTCAATGCATTAGTGTTTTAGATAATTATACAAACATGAGCAGAAACCAACTTTCTACTTGACACATGCATATCAGCTGACTTATAGAATTGTTATTTATGACTGCATCAAACCACTTGTTTTGCTGAATTAACTCCGATTTAATTAAAGCAGTGTTTAAATCATCTGGATGTACAATATTTTAAAGAAATTTAAATGTATTTGACTCTAGGGTTATGAGATGTCGGTGTTAATATAATGTACTAGCTGCAGTTATGTTGCAACATAATTTTAGCCTTTCTGTAGTTGACAATATGCTCTTATACAGATAATTTTAAAAAGGGATGAGGAATTAGAATTGATCACATGAAGGAAAGGGAATTATTTTGTAGTAATGTTACTGTGCAATATTTGCATCTTACTGCATATCACTGTGCAAGTTCCTTTCAATCTCAGTTATGTATTTTAATGCTTAAATATGTAAGAACATAAGAAATAGGAACAGGAGTAGGCCACACTGCCCCTCGAGCCTGCTCCGCCATTCGATAAGATCATGGCTGATCTGATCATGGACTCGGCTCCACTTTCCCGCCCGCTCCCCATAACCCCTTATCCCCTTATTGTTTAAGATACTGTCTATTTCTGTCTTAAATTTATTCAATGCCCCAGCTTTCACAGCTCTCTGAGGCAGTGAATTCCACAGATCTACAACCCTCAGAGAAGAAATGTATTTTCTCTGTTTTAAATGGGCGGCCCCTTAGTCTAAGATCATACCCTCTAGTTCTAGTCTCCCCCATCAGTGGAAACATCCTCTTTGCATCCACCTTGTCAAGCCCCCTCATAATCTTATACGTTTCGATAACATTACCTCTCGTTCTTCTGAATTCCAATGAGTAGAGGCCCAACCTACTCAACCTTTAATATATATATGTACTTATTGAGATTGTGCCATCTGAAGAAAAAGTAACATGACAATAGAAAGAAAATGCAACTAAGCACACCAGCTTGTTCAGTTAGACAGTGATCTCAATTGAGTCCCTCCAATTTGCTGCAGGATCCTCTCAATTTAAGCGATTTATCAATTCAGAATTGTTGGAGTACAGTTCTACAGGAAATATAATCAAATATTACCTAAAGGAAAAAAAAATCCACTCTAGCTAATTGTTCCCCAAAAAAACAAGAGGCATCAGTGTCAACTTAGATCTGAGGCATTTTGACAAGCTCCTGCAGAACAATGGGTTCAAATTTGGCAGAGTTTCTCAAATCATCAAGGCACTGTGCTCAGAAGACTAGATTGTTCATACAAATTTCAAAGATCTGTTTGTCACCAACACTGAAAAATCTACATCTTAGTTTAAGAATTTCCACACAAGACATGAAGATGCACTCCAAGTTGTCTTGGCCTTCCAGGCGTTTGATATATTTCTAGAAAAATCTCTCAATAGGAATCATCATAGGATGCTTCTTTCATGCACTATCTAAAAACATTTCCCTCCTACAATGCTTCAGGATCTTGTGCTTGATTCAGGGATTCCTAATCTTAGTATGTTTGAGGTTTGAAGATGCTAGCTGTCTTTTGTGGTTTATGAGATGGTTGCTTCTCAACCATTTGGGATGACCAAGTCCTCGATGATCGTGATACCTATGAAAGACATGATAGCTATGAAGGCGGTTTTACGATGATAAGCATTTGAAATGAAGATAATTTAATGCTTTGATTAGGACATTTTTATGTTTGGAATGAAGTGAAATTTTGAAAATGTTACTTAAATCAAGTAAGCTTTGACCTGCAGTCAACTGTAGCAAGCATTAAATTCAAAATATACTTTGAAGCATATTCATGTAATTTAAATGGGATTATAATATATCTCAAAACTTAATTGCAGCTCTGTGATAAGGCAAAAGTCTTCCATAGCTGACTGATGTATATCCTTATGGTACTTTCAGTTTGTGTTGAGATTGTAGTAATTGTCAAACATTTTTTTTATATTTCAGAGAGAGTTCGTGAGATTCAGGAGAAATTAGAAGTATTCATTGAAGCTCTTCATCAAGAAAAATAGCAATGTGTCTAGTGTATGTATGTGTTCTCATTGACTAAAATGCATTTAACTTAAATTTACTAAAAGTTATTTACACAAACTTATATAAATATTTTAGAAGATCCCTTGGTGGTTTAGGAAAATTTATCCAATGAATAGCTGAACCACACTGACCAAGAAGCATCCTTCTGTTAAGAAGATAAATTATTGACCAGAGTTCCCACTGCTAATCACTATCCAGCAATCATTGCTGGAAGTGCAGAAGAGTATTCACTGGGTGAGCATCAGGTTTGGTGGTGATGCCTGCTCCCCCCTCCCCCTTCCCCAAAGGACAGGTTCCATTTGCTGTCAAAATTCTCACATGAATAATGGTCACCTGGGTAAGGTACTGAAAGGCAACCGGCACCTGTTTAACTCTCCCCAGCAAAGACATCACTCCCAGGAAAGGAAGGATAGTGAGAACAACTGGCAGGCAGAATTAACAAGAAGAAGAAAAACAATGGTTGAGGAAACTTTGCGTTAAATCTGCTCTATTCATTAAAGTCACTGCATTGGACATAATCCAACCATATTTAAATGATTTGCAACTTTATTGATTCCTTACGTGTTTGGATAAACAGTAACTTCTGAATACCATCGTGTAAATATAAATCCATAGTCCAAATTAGCACTTTTTAATTTACATGCTACAGTGAACTAAGAGTTTGGTACAATTTTAATTATAGCTACATATTATGAGTTGAGGTAAACATGTTTCTCTCTTTTCTAGGTGCCAAACACCCACTGGCACCTTAAACAAGTGATTATTATTCTTGTGTGAGCCTAAACATTTATTGCTGGCAGACTATTTAATTGCAGGAAGAACAACTAAGTTTATTCATCTACTGTCTCGACATTTTTCCTACATTGCAACAGTGACTACACTCCAAAAGTACTTCATTGGCTGTAAAGCACCTTGAGACGTCTGGTGGCCATGAAAGGCGCTAAATAAATCCAAGTCTTTCTTTCCCCGCCCTCCAGTTTTTGACCAACTGTCTCGCCTCATTTCATGGAATACTGTATTGACTTTTTGCTGATGTATGGTTCTGTGGGTGCCCATACACCCTCTGGCACCTTGAACAAGTGATTCTTCTTGTGTGAGCCTAAACAATGCCGGCAGACTTTAATTGCAGGAGCAACAATTAAGTTTGTTCATCTACTTTCTCGACATCTGCACTTTCAGCATGGGTCACTGAATCGTGATCAAGAGTATGAACCCAGCTGATTTTCCTGCTCCCCAAAACAGGGTTTCTGAGATCAATTGTGGTATCCCTATCACCCCCTCCCCCAGTTAAGATCAGCTAATTCAGAACAGACTGGGGATCGAACCTGGGCCCTACTCACTGGGTTAAACAGCTGAGCCACCAGGGGAACTAAAGATGTTTTTATACTTGTTCATGGAATGTGATTAAGTGTTATTCTCGTGTGATAAACTATAGTCGTGCTGACAGGGATTTCTGACTAATATCAGCACATTTCACCTGCACTCATGTCCCAGATATTGGTCATCAACATATCCATAGAATAGTACATAGTATTCCAGAGCACACAATGTGTGCACTATAAGGGAGTTGTAATTTGTATATTGTAAGAGGAAAGGTTTTAAAAATACCTTTCACATTGTTCCACTGTGAACACAAACTCCGATTGAATCTTATTGGCACATTACTTGCTTTTATTGGTCAGGTCTTGAATATTTTTTCTGGGAAAATATATATTTTTTATTATCCTGTGTTTAACTATTCTGTTAAGCTTAATTGTGAATATTGTGATCAGTTATTTTCTATTGCTTTTCCATATTGAATGAATAAATTTAAAATCATTTCAGAAAAAAGGTTTGTTTTAAAGCCAGTCTATACTTGCTAAGAAATGGTTCTTCTTTAATGTTTGTAAAAAAAATATTTAACTTTGTTTTCCCAGCACTGTTGGAACCATTTTAAGGATTATCAATTTTTTTCTATTAAAACTTGATTTGATGTAATGTAATTAAAGCTAATGTTTTTTTCCTTAGTATGAATTAGTTCACCACACAGCCCTTGACCTGGAGCTTGTGTCATGAGATGTTGCTTGAATCAGGAACCATTGTCTGAAGTGCTGCAGGGAGACTCAAAAGTACTGGCTTAAACACACCTCAGAAGACATCACTTTACAAATTGTGTACATTAAAATTGAAAGAGCATTTAAATTCTCCTTGCATTCTATTCTTTGAGCTGAGAATTCATGAGCAATGTTTTCCTTGCATTTTTATAATCTTGACAATTCAGCACAAAAGCTTCAGCTAATCACGTTTTCTATTGTAATATTCAACCTCCTGAAACACATTAAAATGTTGATTGTCTCAAGTGTCCAAAACAAGATTAAACGCTGCTGTGTAAGTGAGGGCTGATGAACTGTTTTGTCAAATGTATAACTTTTTCAGTGCAAATATTTTAACTGTTTAGCTCATGTCCAGCTCAACAACCTGTCTGAACTGCATTCATCGAGAAATTACATAGCCTACTTATCTCACCCACTTCATAAGTGCAATCCGTTGCACTTATTAACTTACAAGCAAAGACAGCATCTCTCTGATCCCTGGAAAAAAAAATAATGCAAAATTAAAGTACTTGTAAGACAAGTTTTTGTCTGGAGTAAAACAAAGTCATATCCAGTGTTTTTCACTTGGATCTTTCAATATTGAGTCTGTACTTCTGCAGCAGAATCCTCAGAATTTGTGCATATGCTTATATAAATGAAATAAAATTATCATAGTTTGTGATTTCTTTTTTTTGTAAGTGTCCCGGCCGTGCATGATGTAATTAGTGAGGAGTCATGTATTTATTGAATGCCGTTGTATTTAAATAAAACTGAGTACAATTTTGGAAACAAAAGGGTGCTTGCTTGTGAAATGTTTATGGTGTATGATGCCGATGAAAGTCATTCGCAAATGTTAGGTTTTCAGTTTTGGACCTTGCTCTGCAAGTTCTGAGGTACAGAAACACATTCATAGAAGCGCCTCTAACACAGCCAACACAGTTTGATCACTAAATGAATTGATATGGATCATATAAGATTTATTAATGCGAGTCACTTATTTGATGATCTACTTGTTGCCTGTTAAACGTCATTGACATGATACAACAGGTCATCTGTGGTACTCTCCCGAAGGTATCGCAACCTGTCTGTTCCAGGTAATTTGCAAAATAACCCAGTTAGAGAAAATGTTTATTCGCTTCTCAAATTATTTTTCTAGGATTTGTTTTCGGGATGTGGGCAATGCTAGCAAGGCCGCATTTATTGCCCATTCCCAGTTGGCCTGAGAAGATGATGGTAGTTCTCCTTGAACTACTCTAGTCCTTGTGGTGATGGTCCTTCCACAATAATTTTTGTTTGTGACTAACAGGATATTGACCTAGCAGCAATGATTGCATGGAGATATATATCCAAGTCAGGATGGTGAGTGACTTGAGGATAATGGCGCTCCTGTGGCATTCTGTTGCTCTCGATCTCTGTGATTAAAGTTTGTAGGGGAGAGAGATGCTGTCAAAGTAACTAATGAGTTTCTGCACGGTTTCCTGTAGAGTTTACATAATACATCCACAGTGCATGAAGGGTGGGGGTGGATATTGAGTCCAGTGGCCAGGATGGTACATAAGTATACTGCTCTGTCCTGGTGAGCTTCTTCAGTGTTGTGGCTGCACCCATCCAGGCAAGTGGTTGGTACTCTGTCACACTCCTGACTTGAGCCTTTAAATGGTGGGGTGGGGAGGCAATAAATTATGCGATCTCCCAACAGCTGATGGAGGTTACCTGTACATTCATGTTCCTTTGACTGGGTATTTGAAGACTTAATTCGCATGGTTTTTTTTTGTTTCTTTTGTGTTTGTTGTGGTCCTGCATGTTTTAAATCCAGAACAAAAGTCTTTCAAAAAGCAATTATTCCAAATACTTGCAGCACTTGTGCAATGGGTTTTCAAAAAAAATTGCATGTTGGTCTTTAACTCTTACATAATGCTTTATAAATGATCTTGAATTGAATAATAACCCTGTAATGCTTCATGGTTGAACTATAATTGTGCCCTGGGATGTTTCACTGTGCTATATAAATGCAAGTTGTAATTATAGTTATATTGGTCAGCATTGATAAATGCTATAGAACATGTAGAAGCGATAATAGCAGCAAACTTATCATTTTAAAAACAAGCCCCAGTATATAGTATCACAGGCATATTTCTAAACACGTCTAATGATGTCCGGGCTTGTATGCCTCAGACTCTGTTTCTTCTATTGAATCCATAACCAAGTTTGATTTTTGGTTATGTTTAATGAGTTTCAGGTACAAACTTTATAACATTCTTAAATCCTTTACATAGTGAAA
The DNA here is from genome assembly GCF_044704955.1 of Pristiophorus japonicus. NCBI lineage: Eukaryota > Metazoa > Chordata > Chondrichthyes > Pristiophoridae > Pristiophorus > Pristiophorus japonicus. The sequence goes on along the minus strand of NC_091982.1, from coordinate 184,715,733 downwards.
AATTCCAAGCTGGCAGAGATTGGTCTTTGTTACAAATCAAACCTTTGGGGCATTCATGAGCGTAAATAATAACTGCTTCGATGGCAATGACTACTTTTTGTATTGAGCATCACTGTTGCTGAGTCAAGGAAGGCAATTTGTCAGTGACCTTTCTACCCTTCATAACCTAAGGGAATATGCTGAAGAATTCAACAAAAGTTTCAATCATTTTAATTAGTGGTAGGTTGCTATCTGAATTTCCCTTAACATTGCTATTTAAGCCTAAATGCGTTCAGCTAATCAAATTATTGCAGAGGTTGAGTCCAACTTCAGGCACCGATTACTGTTGCATTGATAAATATAATCTGTCGTTCATGGAATACAAGCAAACAGTCATGTTATTGTCTCAATGTGACCCTTTTTACTCTTTAATTTATTTCAATAGATCCCTTTATATCTTAAAGTTTGTAACATCTGGATATTCAGTGTGTGCCTTCCAGTTACCCTGCAGTATACTGAATCCCCATAGAAGCACAATCAGTTGGAATTTTTATGGAAGGTGCATGTTACTTATGAGAATTTGTGGTGATGATCTGTTTAGATGTATAAAATATTTACCTTTTTAATCAATATTATGTGGAAAATCAATAAACCGCAGTGATCAAGGGCACCTACATAACACAAAATAAAACTTAATGCCTTAATAATAGTAGTTGTTTATTGTCCTTGTAGTTCAAAGTTACCATTAAACTAGTATTAGATGGTCAATACATTTATGGCGACTAGTTCAACAGATGTGAGGCAAACTACAAATGATTTTGTAAAGATTAGCCTTTTTAAGCTAAACTTTTACCCAGTGACTCTCTGAGAAGTGAAGTGCCCATTCTTTGTATCTTATCAGCTGACAGCATTCAGGAGCCGAGGAGGATGCAACAGAACATTAGCATTTCCAAAGACCTGCAGTGACTAATAGTATGACTACAGAACTGTTGCTCACTTGTGTACTCCTATTATGTTGAAGACACAAAGAAGCTGAGGGCTGGTAAAGACCTGTCACATCTTGCATTCTAGTAGACAGCCCAGAAGCTTCATCGCTTTTTTGGAAGGCCTGTTCCTTGTCCCTCCCCATCCCTCAAAGGCAGTGAATGATCTCTGAGGTAGGTAAATTTATTCAGTGATACAGAGCGGATGATTCTATTCTGACTTCATGCCTGTACCATTTGTTTCCCGGCTTGTTGTAGGGATGTGGCAGTTTTCGGAGTTTTGTTTCTAATGATTTCCTCGCAGGTTTGGAGTTAATGGAGACCTTGTCTGAACTCAGCAGAGCAGAAATTCTTCTGCTACAAGCTGTGACATGCCCGACCACCTCGGAAGTTTATACAAGGGAGGGGGTGGGGAGAAGAGATGAAAATATACAGTCTCAACATCACTGGGACTCTTTAACAGGAACGTCCAATGACATAACTAAATAGTATTCAGTTTGGCAATATTTTATCAATTTGAATCCTTTCAAGTAATTCAAGAGTACTTAATTTGGTGCTAAAAGAATCCACAACATCAGCATTGCTTTTTCCCTCCCAATGGAAGGTTAAATTTGGGCAATGTCAAATACAGGTGAACATACCAACAATGACGGACAGAGAAAGACCATCTGATCCATCGAGCCTGTCCCACACAATTGTAACACCTTGTGCATCACAACATAGCATAGTGGTTATGTTACTGGCCTAGTAATCCAAAGGCCTGGACTAATAATCCGGAGATATGAGATCAGATCCCACCACGCAGCTGGGGAATTTAAATACAGTGAATTAAATAAATCTGGAATAAAAAGCTTGTATCAGTAAAGGTGACCATGAAACTACAGATTGTCATTTAAAAAAAAAACATCTGGTTCACTAATGTCCTATACAGAAGAAAATCTGTTGTCCTTGCGTAATCTGACTTATATATGACTCCAGATCCACAGCAATGTGGTTGACTCTTAACTTCCCTTTGAAATGGCCTAGCAAGCCACTCAGTTGTACCAAACAATAATAAAACTGGATGGACCACCTGGCATTGACCTGGACACCAGCTTCAGACACGACAATGGCACACCCAGCCCAGCTGATTCTGCAAAGTCCTCCTCAATAACATCTGGGACTTGTGCCAACAGTGGGAGAGCTGTCCCACAGATGAGTTAACCAACAGCCTGACACAGTCATACTAACAGAATCATGGCGCGGACCTTGACAACGTGGACCACTTCCCATACCTCGGGAGCCTTTTATCAAAAAAGGCAGACATTGATGCGGAGATTCAACATCGCCTCCAGTGGCCAGTGCAATCTTTGGCCGCCTGAGGAAAAGAGTGTTTGAAGACCACGAAGTTTATGGTCTACAGGGCTGCAGTAATACCCGCCCTCCTGTATGGATCAGAGGCATGGACGATGTACAGAAGACACCCCAAGTTGCTGGAGATATATCACCAACGATGTCTCCGCAAGATCCTGCAAATCCCCTGGGGGGATAGGCGCACCAATATCAGCGTCCTCACCCAGGCTAACATCCTCAGTATTGAAGCACTGACTGGGCAGGCCACATAGTTCGCATGCCAGACACGAGGCTCCCTAAGCAATTGCTCTATGCAGAGCTCCTTCACGGCAAACGAGCCAAAGGTGGGCAGCGCAAACGTTACAAGGACACCCTCAAAGCCTCCCTGGTAAAGTGCAACATCACCACTGACACCTGGGAGTCCCTGGCCGAAGACAGTGCATCCTGGAGGGCGTTGAGCTCTTTGAATCTCAACGTCGCGAGCGAGAAGAGGTCAGGTGCAGGCTACGGAAGGAAAATCAGTCCCACCACGCCCCACCCCCCAACCACCTTCCCCCGACGAATGTCTGTCCCACCTATGACGGGGTCTGTGGCTCTCACATTGGACTGTTCAGCCACCAAAGGACTCACTTTGGGAGTGGAAGCAAGTCTTCCTCGATTCCGAGGGACTGCCTAAGATGATGATATATATATATATATATCATTATATTCATTCCTGGGATGTGGGCATTGCTGGCAAGGCCAGCATTTATTGCCCATCCCTAATTGCCCTCGAGAAGATGGTGGTAAGGCTTTGGGGAGTCAGGAGATGAAACACTTCAGCACAAGTCTTCAGCATGACAGCGATATATTTGTCAGGGCCCATAGCTTTTGCAATATTCAATACGCCCAGCCGTTTCTTGATATGTGGAATGAAACAAATTGGTTGACGACTGACTTCTATGATGATGGGGACCTCAGGAGGAGGCTGATATGGATCACCCACTCGATGATTGCAAACGCTTCAGTCTGGTTTTTTGCACTCGCATGCTGAACTCCTCCATTATTGAGGATGGGAATGTTCATGGCGTTATGGGTGTTAATTAAGCGTAAGGCCTATGCTTTCATATGCTTCGGTCAATACATCGACTATACCCTGGAGTTCAACCTCAGAATGTTCGCAGATGCAGGCATCATCTGCATACTGCAGCTCAACGACAGAGGTTGGGGTGATCTTGGACCTGGCCTGGAGGCGGTGTTGGTTAAACAGCTTCCCACTGGTTCTGTAGTGTAGTTCCACTCCAGCGGGGAGCTTGTTGACTGTGTGAGGTGGAGCATGGCAGCGAGGAAGATTGAGAAGAGGGTTGGAGCGATGACGCAGCCCTGTTTGACCATGGTCCGGACGTGGATTGGGTCTGTAATGGATCCACTGGTGAGGATCACAGCCTGCATGTCGTGGTGGAGAAGGCGAAGGATGTTGACAAACTTTTGGGGACATCCAAAACGGAGGAGGACGCTCCATAAGCCCTCATGGTTCATCGTGTCAAAGTCCTTTGTAAGGTTGAAAAGGCCATGTATAAGGGCTGGTGCTGCTCCCTGCATTTTTCCTGCAGCTGTCGCGCTGCAAAGATCATGTCCGTTGTGCCCCGTAGGGGACGAAATCTGCACTGTGATTCCGGGAGGAGCTCCTCGGCCACAGGGAGAAGACAGTTAAGGAGAACTCTGGGGACAACCTTCCCAGTGGCTGATAGCAGGGAGATTCCCCTGTATTTGCCGCAGTCGGACTTGTCCCCCTTTTTAAAGATGGTCACGATCACTGCATCGCTGAGATCTCCCGGCATGATCTCCTCCTTCCAAATGAGAGAGATGAGGTCATGTATCCGCGCCAACAGCGCCTTTCCATCATACTTTAGCGCCTCAGCAGGAATTCCATCCACACCCGTAGCCTTGTTATTCTTGGGCTGTTTTATGGTTTTGCCTACCTCATGCAGGGTTGAGGTTTCACTGAGTTGGTGGCGGGTCGCATGCTGCGGGATGGAGTCGAGAACACTCGAGTCAAAGGCAGAGTCTCAATTGAGGAGATCTTCAAAGTGCTCCTTCCAGTGAGCCCTGACAGCCTCGGTGTCCTTGATGAGTGTTTCCCCGTTTTTGGCCAGGAGTGGGGTGGGGCCTTGGGAGTTTGGACCATAGGTGGCCTTGACTGCAATGAAGAATCCTCGCATATTGTGGCTGTCGGCCAGTTGTATCTCCTGTGCTTTCTCCATCCACCATCTGTTCTTTAGATCCTAGGTTTTTTGTTGGACCTCAGCCGTAAACCGTCTGTAACATTGCTTTGCAGCTCCCGAGTTGGGCTGTTGCTTGAGGCTCAGAAATGCTCTGCGCTTACGATCTATTAGTTCTTGGATCTTCTGATCATTTTCATCAAACCAGTCCTGGTGTTTTCTGGTTGAGTAACCAAGTGTCTCTTCACAGGCACTGGTTATGGAGACCTGGAGGGCAGACCAAGCACTGTGGGCATTCAGCATCTCAGGGTCATCAAGGCACGCCAGATTAGCTGTGAGGTGCTGGCTGTATAGCGCTCTCCTAGCTGGGTCTTTAAGTGCCCCGGCATTAACTTTTTTGCGGCACTGCTTCTGCTGTCCCCTCTACTTTGGGTCTATGTTTATATTGATGATGGATCGTTTAGGTGGTGGTCCGTCTAGCAGTCATCAGCTCCTGTCATGGCACGAGTGATGCACACATCCTTGCGATCCCTGGCTCGGACAATGACGTAATTGAGCAGGTGCCAGTGTTTGGAGCGAGGTTGTTGCCACGATGCCTTGTACTTGTCCCTCTGGCGGAACAGGGTGTTGGTGATGAGGAGTTCGGTTCCTAGACATTTTGTCAAGAGTACTGGAGTTGGCTTTCCCTACCCCCTCTCTGCCAATCACGCCTCCCCAGAGGGCTGTGTCTTTGCTGATCCCAGCATTAAAGCCACCTAGGAGGATCAATTTGTCCAGGAATGTCTCGAGGTTGGAATAAAAACCCCCTTTAGCCTCATCCGTTCCATCGAGTGTAGGGCGTACGCACTGATGACTGTGGTGCATTGGTTCCGGGATAGGGTAAGGCGAAGAGTCATGAGACGTTCATTGACCCCACAGGGGGAGTCTTTGAGGCAGTCGACTAGTTCATTTTTGACTCCATGAAGGCGGCGTTCTTTCTCTGGTTTTCCTTTCCAGAAAAAGGTGTACCCTCCACCATGTTCCTTGAACTAGCCTTCCCCTGCCCGCCGGGTCTCGTTTAGGGCGGCGATGTCAATGTCAAAACATCTAAGTTCCTGGGGAACTATGGCGGTGCAGCGTTCTGGCTTGTTGCTGCTGGAATTGTCCATGAGGGTCCTGACTTTCCAGGTCCCGAACTTCATACTGACGAAATGGAAGATGCCTGTGCGTGAGTTCTTTTAACATGGGGTGGCCGCTGCTCACTGGCAACCACATGGGCTTAGCTGAGCAAGGTCTTGATCCAGCGGCAAGGGGGTCCTAGACAACTGGAGACCAGGCACTGCTGTATGAGCCTAATTGCCTATGGCGAGATGTTGGCTGCAAGCTCGGCACTGAGTAATGCCATTGATGGTAGATGGCCCGAGGCTTGGTTGGGGGGCAGGCATTGGGAAGGTCAGCTGTCCGCTGGGGTAGTTGTTTTAAAAGTTTAAGAGTTTAAAAGTAGTTCCAAATTATTTTTTTTTAAGTTACGCAGGTTGATTGAAGGCTTAATAAATAGATTAAGAGTTGATTAAAAGTTATAGAAAAAACAAGTTCTCCAAGTTGATTAAAAATGTAAAAGTTTTCCCGAATTGTTTCAGAAGTTTAGAAGTTGATTAAAAGTTTAACAATTGAGTCCCTTCGGTCGGTTTAGCGCCAGCCCCGGAGTCCCTTCGGCCGGTTCAATGCCAACCCTGGAGTCCCTTCGGCCGGCCAGTTCAGCGCCGGCCCCAGAGTCCCTTTGGCCGGTTCAATGCTGGCCCCGGAGTCTCTTCGGCTGGTTGAGCGCTGGCCCCGGGCAGAATATTTCACAGTATTGCCGGAACACTTCACCCCAGCGTCTTCCTTGTGGCCGGCTCTTCCGAGGCCTGCCGACTCTTCTGGGACCCGCCAACACTTCAGGGCCTGCTGACTTTTCAAGGCCCACTGGCTCCTCAGGGTCCGCCGGGACCTGCCGACTCTTCCGATATATATATATATATATAATAGTTACACTCCACCAAAACCATGTGACCTCCTGGGAGAGGCAAAAAAAGATTAAAAACCCAGACCAATTTGGGGGAAAAAATCTGGGAAATTCCTCTCCAGGAGATCACTCTGGCCCTGAATGCCCTGCAGTACCTACCTTCTGTAAGAGATGATCTCCGCCTCAGCTAGAAACAGGTCCAGCGCTCACATGAAGGGAATCAGCATCCAACACACAAGATGGCAGCCTGTTCCAGAGGCCCACTATTCTCTAGGAAAAGAACCATCTCCTGACATCTAACCTAGATTTAGCCTTATACAACTTAAATTTGTGATCCCTGATACTATTGTTACAGTAAATAAACATTAAGCAACCCATAGGAGCCATACAGAAAGAATATGCTAGCATGGACTGTTTTAGTGATTCTGTTTTTATAGGTTATGTACCTGGGCCCACCTCCCCGATCCCTAACTGAGACAACTTCCTGCAAGAAATCATCAGAAGTTTGTCTAATGTCATGGGTGTCTAATTTCATGATTACTACAGAACTAAATTCAAAAATGCACGATCCAAGAATATATAAAGGATTATGAAAAACTTTATTATTGAAGGATGTAAATCCAAAACTAGTTTATTAATAATATCTGAAAGCATATATTTAATAATTGAGTAAAGGCCAACTTTACAGATAGTTGATGCAGATTTTTTATGTATAAGAATTATTTTCAATATCCATTCGAGAGAAAGAGGAAAGTCATTTGGCAGGAAAAGAGAGACCCTGTCCTGTGACCAATCTACTTGACTTCCCAGTTTAACAGTCTCAAATTCCCCAATAAAATCATTCAAGTTATGGTCACATTCTTTGACTGAAATTGCTGCAGATAGGAAATCAACCCGTGGTCACCTGTCAGGTTTGTCTGGACTTGCAAAGATCCTTTAAAATCAACTCAACTGACCAAAGTTGGAAGAAAAATGAACAACCTCAATCGAAGAGAACTTAGGCATTTATGGTAAAAGTAAAGGACGTGCTTATTAGTGCTGCCAAACTGTCCACCATGCTCCACCCTTTGTTTCTGATTGGTCCCCTTGGAGGATAAGCCACACCCTGAAGTTTCACTGGAATGTGCAACTGGAACCATCCATCCCAAGATCTCACTGACTTTGCAAATTGTAACTCGATCCACTTTGATTTTCTGAAGCGACAGAGGACAGAACTCCCCAGAAGATAGCAAGGGCCAGCCAAAGTGCCTTACCCCAGTGCAAGTGCATGCTTCCCCCAGCCAAAGTGCCTTACCCCAGCGCAAATGCATCCTCTGCACCCACCCCCTCCATAGTTGGGGCAGGCATTGTGTCGGGATTGTTAACAGGTTTATTGGGTATGAAGTGAATAGTGACAGTGTCGTGACTTCTGGATATCATCCACTCCAACAATGTCCCTTGTAGGGGGTTGGAAGAACATGATCCATCTTCCCTCCCACCCGTGTCTCTCTCACTCTCCCCCCAGCCTCTTTCTCTCTCCCCAGTCTCTCTCTCTCCCCTCCGCCCCCCCCCCCCAGCCTCTCTCTCTCCCCCCAGCCTCCCTCTCCCCCAGCCTCTCTCTCTCCTCCCAGTTCCACTCTTCCCCCAGTCTCCCTCTCTCCCACACCCCCCCCCCAGCCTCTCTCTCTCCCCCCAGCCTCCCTCTCCCCCAGCCTCTCTCACTCTCCTCCCAGTTTCACTCTTCCCCCAGTCTCCCTCTCTCCCACAGCCCCCCCCCCCAGCCTCTCTCACTCTTACCCCCAGCCTCTCTCACACTCCCCCGCCAGCCTCTCTCTCTCTCTCCCCAGCCTCTCTCTCTCCCCCCAGCCTCTCTCTCTCACCCCCGAGCCTCTCTCACACTCCCCCCAGTCTCCCTCTCCCCCAGGTCTCCCTCTCCCCCAGCCTCTCTCCCTCTGCCCCGGTCTCTCTCAGTCTCCCCCCGCCCCCCCCCCACAAGCCTCTCTCTCTCTCTCACCCCCCCAGCCTCCCTCTTTGCCCAGCCTCTCTCACTAGTATTCTACTAGTATGGCCACGATGACCATTAAAAGTCACAAACATTTATTTAAATATCATCCTAACATGTCAGTGCCACAAAGGAAAAATATATCTATTGACTATCAAAAATGCCCAGAGGCTTTATCACATTCAATTGTCAGAGTCATAATGCAACAGAGATAACTGTAGAATTCAGTGATATTAGAATGTTCCCTTTTGCTGAAACAATTGATTCATCTGAGCTCTTGCACAATAAACCATAATGACAATAATTCAACACGTTCATCATTATTCATAAAGCTGCAATATTTTAGTAAATCTCAACTGATGTCTACTCAAGAATGGTGGATCACAGGATCAGACATCTGATTAGTATTCCCACCTTTTAACTGTTACCAGATGCTTCATTATAAAATGATGTGTTCAATTGTAACCCCCATCCAACACCACTGGAACAATGCATGGAATGAGTTGTGCTTATGCCATCAACGGGCCTAATTTGAACACTAAAGTCATAGCCAGATGAAAGCACTGCACCACAAGGTTGTTTTTGCTGGAACTTACAGGGAGGCCAGCCTAGTTGCAAACTTAGCAGAGAAACCTGGCAGGAGACAGCAGAATGGCCAAGGTAAGTTAAGTTTTAAAAAAAAATTTTGGAAACATTCCTTTGGCCTTTCTAACTGGCATCTGCTCTGCAACCCTACTTCAGCGCCCCAGCACTTAACTTACACCGGACACCATTCCCTTACATCCCCAGTGGCATCCAGCTCCTGCTGCAATTCCCATTCCCACCCATCTGCCTTAACATCATTTCTACCAGCTTCAGGTGGGAGACAGATGTGCAATATTAAAATAAGGCGTGGCGGTTAAAATTAGCCAGGCCTTGCTCCGTTCTCTTCCTCCAGGTGCATCACCTGCTTCAGGCACCCATGCACCAATCCCATTGCAAATTAAAATTGAGCTCTGTATTTCTTGTATATAGTTCTCAATAAGTCAATAAAGATTCTAGATGTGACAATAACAGCTGTTTTCAATGTTTCTCCATGTATGACTGTTCACAAGGCTAATGCATTGAATGTCCTTACACAATGGTGACGCAACTGTATACTCGTAAGTATTCCATAAGTGATGCAGGGGGCAATTAAATGACACATGTAGGGGCCTTACAATGTCTTAAAGGGAACAATGTTCCTGTGATTCACTCCCCCCAACATTTCCCTTTCAATTGCTTGACGTAATAGTTGAGATGCAACTTTTGTGTCACTGCCATTTAATATCGTTATGTATGGATAAATGTGTGAACTCCTGTGTACCTTTTTTCTTCTCTTCTTCTGAAGTTTTGTTGTCTACTACTTTACTTATTGAATTTTTATCCAAGTTCTTGTTTTAAAATTTAAACAAAATGTTGGAAATACTCAAAAGGCCAGGAAACATCTGTGGAGCGAGAAATGGAGCTAACATTTCAAACCGGTGACCTTGTGTCAGAAGTGCAAAATCTTACAAATGTAACTGGCATTTAAGCAAGTACAGAAACAGGGAAAAAGAGGAAAGAACAAACAGAAAGGTTTGTGATAGGGTGGAAGGCACGAGTGATTAAATAGCTGAATCATTACCAGCACTTGCTGTCTGATAAAATGGGAGCAGTGTTTATGATCTGAAATTGTTGAACTCGATGTTGAGTCTGGAAGGTTGTAAAGTGCCTAATCGAAAGATGAGCTGCTGTTCCTTTGAGCTTCCATTGAGCTTCATTGGAACAGTGTAGAAGGCCAAGGACAGAGAGGTCAGAGTGGGAGTGGGATGGAGAATTAACCTGACAAGCGACCGTAAGCTCAGGGTCAGGCTTGTGGACTGAACGGAGGTGTTCAGCATAGCGATCACTCAATCTGCGTTTGGTTTCCCCAATGTAGAGGATTTATATTTATATCGCGTCTCTCATGTCCTCAGGATGTTCCAGCTCAGGATCACTTAGTTTAATGTCATCATTTTATTTACACCAACAGCAAAAATAGAAACATTTCCACATTATTAACATCTACATTTGATAATCCATTGAAAGTGCTTAGATTAATGTCTGACCTGAGTTATTCATCAGCAATATTTGGTTCATCTAATGAAACTTAAAAATGACCTAATAGCACTTCACGTTGTAGTCTCTTCTATGCTAAGCTAAATCTGTAATTAGTTAAAAAAAATCTTTGAGTTGTAATTTCATAAGTCAGTATGTGGCACTGCTAAAATGTATGATATTAGTCGTCTATGTGTAAACCAGAAACAAACATTCACATATAACTTCTCCATTTTATTATACATAACCTAAAATGTCCCAACTACTTTTGGCCTGAAGGTATTTTAACATAAAGCTCATATTAAATATAACAGAGCATATCTTACTTCTGTTTTCTAAATTATGATCAGATTTATTCTGTTGATGTACATTCATCTGTACCTTAGTTAATGGGGCTGCAGCCCCTACAGGCAAGTACGAGGTGCGCATGTGCCCGTAGGGTCCCTGCAAGTTCCAGATTTAGGTATGCACTGCGCACGCGCCTAAACCTGGAACTTGCGATCTGTCAAGAATCATCTTCACAGATCGTACGAATCTGACAGAAATGGGCATTCGCTGGCGGAAAGTTGGGCTATTTGTTCAACTTCCGCCCAGTGAAATTCTTACAACTGGGTAAAAGCAGGCGTAGGGCCTGTTTTTTTACCAATGTAAGAGTTTTAAAAAATAGAAAAATAATTTTTTTTCACTCATTTATATCTTAAAAACTCTGTCCATTGAGGTAAGTTTATTTTTAGCCCTGTTAAAACATAAACATTTTTTCAACAAATAATTTATAAACAAATATTTAATTAAATGTAATTTTAAATTCATTTAAAATGTGTTTTTAAAATGTATTTCATGTGTTTGGAAATACGCCCAAAAATACACATTCATACATATGGCAGCATCTGTAAAAACAGAACTCACCATTAAGTATGAATAGGGAATCCCCTACTTTCATTGGTTGGCCCAGCCCACGTGATCCCAGAGGCGCGTGCGAACTGCGATACATGGGCCTGTACACAGGCCTACGCGTAGAGGCCCAGGACGGCTAGTCTCCGAACCTCGGAGACCACCAGGTAAGTTCATAGATTTTTTGCAGGTCGGAGGCATTCCACCACAAATTCTACTCCAATAATTGTGTTGTTGGTAATATCCTTTCCTCACACTGCAATTTTAATATTTATGTTTTGTATTTCTTATTTCTAACCCTTGGCTTCCTTATTTCATTTATGCCAGCATTAAAGTGAACATGTGATGGTCACAGAAAATATTTTGTATGTTTTTTACATTAGTAATGCATTGGCACTATTTATATGAAGATGAGCGACAACAATTGTGCCACAACTAGCTCATGACCCAACAGAACTATATATTCAAAACCAAAGACCCAACAGAACTTTTTCTGACAAAGCTGAAAATCTTCAGGCCTTTTTTGCAGTATGCCTTCTCAATACTTTGGCTACTGAGAGCCTAATGCCAATGTCTGTCTCCACTGACATAATTTCTGCAGCACAAAAACAAAATACTGCGGATGCTGGAATCTGGAATAAAAACAGAAAATGCTGGAAATCTAAGCAGGTCAGGTGGCATCTGTGGAGAGAAAGCAGAGTTAACATTTTCGGTTGATGACCCTTCTACAGCAGTTTGGTTACTTATGTTCAGGTGCCATTACTTGCAATAACCACACACCAACAACAACTTGTATTTATATAGCACCTTTGACATAGTGAAACATCCCAAGGCACTTCACAGGAGTATTATGAGACAAAACATTTGACACCGAGCCACATAAGGAGAAATTAGGGCAAGTAACCAAAAGCTTGGTCAAAGAGGTAGGTTTTAGGGAGCGTCTTGAAGGAGAAAAGAGGTAGAGAGGTGAAGTGATTTAGGCAGGGAATTCCAGAGCTTAGGGCCTAGGCACCAGAAGGCATGACCACCAATGATTGAGCAAATATAATCAGGGATACTCATGAGGGAAGAATTAGAGGAGCGCAGGCATCTTGGGGCTTGTGGGGCTGGAGGAGGTTACAGAGATAGGGAGGGGGGAGGCCATGGAGGAATTTGAAAACAAGGATGAGAGTTTTGAAATTGAGGTGTTGCTTAACTGGGAGCCAATGTAGATCAGCGAGCACAAGGGGGATGGGTGAAAGGGACTTGGTGCGAGTTAGGACACGGGCAGCCGAGTTTTGGATCACCTCTAGTTTATGTAGGGTAGAATGTGGGAGGCCAGCCAGGAGTGCGTTGGAATAGTCAAGTCTCGAGGTAACAAAGGCATCGATGAGGGCTTCAGCAGCAGATGAGCTAAGGCAAGGGCGGAGACGGGTGATGTTACGAAGGTGGAAATAGGCAGTCTTAGTTATGCTGTGGATATGTGGTCGAAAGCTCATTTCACGGTCAAATATGACACCAAGGTTGTGAACAGTGTGGTTCAGCCTCAGACAGAAGTTGGAGAGAGGGATGGAGTCAGTAGCTAAGGAACAGAGCTTGTGACTGGAGACCAAAATCAATGGCTTCGGTCTTCCCAATATTGAATTAGAGAAAATTTCTGCTCATTCAGAACTGGATTTCGATCAAGCAATCTGACAATTTAGAGACCAAGGAGGGGGCGAGAGAAGTGGTAGTGAGGTAGAGCTGGGTGTCATCAGCGTACATGTGGAAACTGATGCTGTGTTTTCGGATGATGTCGCCAAGGGGCAACATGAAGATGAGAAATAGGAGGGGGCCAAGGATAGATCCTTGGGGGGGACATCAGAAATAACGATGCGGGGCCGGGAAGAGAAGCTGTTGCAGGTGATTCTCTGACTACGATTAGATAGATGTGAATGGAACCAGGCGAGTGCAGTTCCACCCAGCTGGTCGACAGTGGAGAGGTGTTGGAGAAGGATAGAGTGGTCAACCATGTCAAAGGCTGCAGACAAGTCAAAAAGGATGAGGAGGGATAGTTTGCCTTTGTCACAGCCACAAAGGTTGTCAATTGTGACTTTGAGGAGAGCCGTTTCAGTACTGTGGCAGTCGCGGAAACTAGATTGGACGGATTCAAACCTGGAATTGCGGGAAAGATGAGCATGAATTTGGGAGGCAATAACACGTTCAAGGACTTCGGACAGGAAAGGGAGGTTGGAGCTGGGGTGGTAGTTTGCAAGGATGGAGGGATCGAGGGTTGGTTTTTTGAGGAGAGGGGTGATGACGGCAGATTTCAGGGAGAGGGGGACAGTACCTGAGGAGAGCGAATCGTTAACAATGTCAGCAACGTAGGAGCCAGAAAAGGAATCAGTGGCAGTACATTAAAGGAAAATGTATACTGACGTGCCATGCAATAAGTTTCAGACTCAATTAAAGAGAGATCAGCTGAGCATCATTACTTAAAACAGTCATGTGATATAATTAGGGAGACTTCAGCTCAACAGCAACAATTAAATATCAGCAAACTACACAAAAAATATTTATTTCCTGTTTTCAAACATTTTCTTATCTTCTGCATCCAATTGCACTGCATATTCCTCTCAAAGATATATTAGGCTAGATCTTGCTGGAAAAAATGACTGTGTGTTAATGACACACACCATTATTATTGTGAAAATTGGCCAATAAATTTAGGAGATTAAGAGATACAGCATATGTTGAGAATCTCCAGAACTTGATGGTCGATTTATGATGCTCCACCATTTGCTTTGCATAAATGGCATCTCACTCGTAGTCTCCCCGTTATTGTTAAGAACTTGCTGGATTGGTTTCCCACTAAACTAGCTACAGAAAGTTAAGTCTGCTAAGAGTCTAAGTACACTTTTAATGACATGATAATTATTAAAGCAATGCCAATCAACCTCTATAGCCCAGAAAGGGAACAATTTAATGGTTAATTCTCATTCCTGCATGTAATCAATTGTTGGAGATTTTAAAAATGTCAAATTATTTTTTTTTAAATTCTTACTTTTCTTTCTAAGTGCAATATTTATTTCTGTCTCTTTATTGCTCTTTTTGTACCTGATTTGACTCTAATTCACCCTCCGCTGTTGTCATTCCGCTGTTTCTCAATCCTTACATTTCATTGGTTAAGAAGGTAGACTGATGTTCCCAGATGCCCCATTGCCCTCTCCACACTGTTAGCATCTTGCACTTCCAGCAAGTTATGGTGTAAAACCTTTTTGAGCTGAAGGGTACAGAAAATCGTCTAATTAGCAGGAATGGGAAGATCCGAGTGATGCACCATTCCAGCAAAATCCGGCCCATGTTTGCAATTCCCTTTGTTAATTAACCACACCTCCCAATTAGCATTGGCTTTGTTTCTTCTCAGTCATGCTGCCTGTTTGACCACACTTCCAACTGATCACCGCTGCTCGTTAGATGGTGTTTCCCTCTCACTGGATGTTGCTGGCTGCTGCTTGCTTGATATCACTCACAGAGCACTGCATGTGATTACTGTGGTTGCCCAATCAAAAGCACATTAATACAGGGTCAACCAATAAAGAAGGGGACCATGCAAAGATCCAACCTACAAGCCATTTGTTTCAAAAAGGAGAGAGCCATACTGCAGCAGCAGAAAGCAGCATGGAAAACATGAGATGCCAGTTGGCCACCCCTGGACTACTGTATTCTTGGATTTTCTTATAATGACTATTTATTGGATGGTGCAATTCTATGGCAGAGGGTTGTGCATTTGTTATTTAGTTATTAGGACTGGGAAATATTTTGAGATTTGTTGACAAGTTTTGAAACTAGTTTATAAATTAGTCATTGGGATTTGTCAACAGAAATCAGTCTGTCTCTGTTTGTATGGAGTTGACAAATTGTGGAAACTTATCACTAAACTAACGATCAGATATATTTTTGTACGTATATATTTGTGTTGATATTTTCATTTGATTTTCTGGTTTCTTGTACATTGCAAATATTGGAAATTCTAGAACTAGATACTTGTTTATGATGTGTTCAGCGAAACAATCGTTTATACAAAGGGGCCAATTTTCCACATGGCTGATTTTTGGCGCAGTTGTAGAGGTATGTCTGATTTTTTTTAGTGGCCCGACTGCGCCCAAAAAAAGTTGTTAGTTTCGCCGGAATAAACTTTGAATTTGGAGCAGCGCAGATTGTTGTGAAGCTCTGTGGGTGGAGCTTAAGGTCTGCGCCAAAAACTGAGGTTGTCAGGGTTATGAGGGACGCACTGAAGGGCTGAGGCTGTCAAGTGAAATATACGCCGCTCCTAACCCGGGCCGAATGGCACCCCGGTGCCGCTCCTAACCCGGGCCGAATGGCACCCCGCCCCCGGTGCCGCTCCTAACCCGGGCCGAATGGCACCCCGCCCCCGGTGCCGCTCCTAACCCGGGCCGAATGGCACCCCGCCCTCCCGGTGCCGCTCCTAACCCGGGCCGAATGGCACCCCGCCCCCGGTGCCGCTCCTAACCCGGGCCGAATGGCACCCCGCCCTCCCGGTGCCGCTCCTAACCCGGGCCGAATGGCACCCCGCCCCCGGTGCCGCTCCTAACCCGGGCCGAATGGCACCCCGCCCTCCCGGTGCCGCTCCTATCCCGTGCTGAATATCCCCCACCCCCAGCGCCGCTCCTATCCCGGGCCTAAAGTCCCCACCCCCGGTGCCGTGTCTTCAGCTCCGCTAAAACAATGGCGCCTTCTCTGCGCCGATTTCCTTAAGATCAGGTAAGGGTTTTCAGAATAGTGCACTGCGCCGTTTTTGGAAAAAAATCCCAGTTGGCTAAACTCGCTTAAATGGCCAAAAATAGTGCAGCCGGCACCCCCAGTGAGGTAAAAAAAAAATCGGGAACTAAAAAAATTGTCCGTAAGTAGTTTAGGATGGCGCAGAAACTTTGGCGAAACTTGCAGATTTTAGTCTGCTCCAAAAAAAACAGCATAGGCCAAAAAAACATTGCAGAATAGTGGCGAAAATTCAGCCGCAAGATAGTTGCTAGAATAGATGATTAATCAACTGGATTCAAATGGGTTAACAAGGAAACCAACATTATTGGTTTCACTTAACTTTTACTGCTTACTATCACTTGTTCCATATGTGTCACAAACTGCTACAGTATAAGATGCCCAAATAAAAAAGAGTTGTTGCTGCCTGGAGCATCAGTTAAAACTATTCAGGAATGACTTACTAAAAAAAAATAAAAGATTCACTTGCATTTTCATTGCTGAAACATTAAAAACAATGAACAGTTCTGATCAATAAAATGGAAACATACATTATGTGTGACTTTTACATAGATATATTGATAATGCTCAGACATAAGACAATAATAACAGTGTATTATCATTTGTTTTCAGTTTAATCAAGATTGAAGTATAACTTTGGAAACATCCCTGTTGTGCTAGGAGTTTGCATATTGCAATTTAATGACATTTTTAATATACTACCAAGAAGAAACAAAGTAAAGGAATCATCATTCTAACTTAATCTGCTTTTTCTCTGCATCAGACCTCTTTTTTGGGGTTATTCTTTACATAAAAGCTTGCAGCCTCACTTTACACAAGCGTCCAGAAAGAAATAATGGGAGTTTTACTGGACACGTAATCCACCGTTAAAGAAAATAAATGTCAATAGATTAGAGGTGAGGAAGAAACATGAAGGGAATGCTTGTGGTAGAGGCTTCTCTTCATGTGGAGATGAGGAGTACTATGGGTGAATGGGACTCGAACAACTCTTCAATGAAGCGGCTTCCTGATGAAAGAGTTTATGCGATACAAGCAAGAGGATTATGAGAATATTCATGACCCTTTTGGGCTAGCAGGTGAGTTTGGCCTCAACAGATCATCCTTTGGGTAAACAGTACAGAAAGAATTTGGTTACCAGGATGAAAGTGTAGCAACAGAGTTCCTGATCTACTTAAGCAGAACATATGACAGATTCTGACTCATTCTAAGCTGAGGCACAGACTATAGCTTTTAAGTTTGAAGTGTAGTATGTAGCCAAATCATAAGAAGTCATGTGATATTACTTGAAGGAGAGACTGGCTTATTTGCTGGTTCAATATCCTTGGGTACAATGTTGCAGTTAAAATAACTTCATGATATAATGTAGAATAAAATTAATTGTTTTTAATATTAAAATCAGTGCTCAGAATGTCTATATACTGGTAAAATAAATGACATTTAGTGATTAACTTATTAAAACATTGTGAGCAATAAGGAATGATAAAGAATTTGTTGCAAAGGTTTCATTTTTGATAGATTTCATGTAAATTATGGAAAGGTGCACAAAAAATATTGCAATGTGTCAAACAGTGAAACAATTTTAAAGTGCAGTCTATCTTGACCAATGAAAAGGTACGTTGTGTGAGGATTCAGCATAACCTAACCAATAACATGTCGGAACTCTTCAAACAACTGCTTTTGATTCTAAAGATGAGAAATCTTTATAGCTTAGGATCAATTGCTTCTTTTGAGTTTCAGTTCTGAAGATGCAAATGTAGTGTTACAGTTAGTACTGTTGCTATTATGGAACAGTAATAGCCTGAATATGATTTTACACATAAATAAGTACTAACCCACCTTGCAAAGATCATAGCATTATTTTGACACCTAAATTTAAAAAAAAGGCAAGATCACATTTTTAGAATGATGAGCTTGAGACCACCCAGGAATTACTCTTCAAGGATCTTGTAATTCTAAAAATAATTGCCTTGAATTTAAAATATTGATGTAAAATATGTCTTAAATCTGTTGCAAGAACCAGAAAAAACAGTCGATTATTGCAAAACTTACTGACTTTTACCCAAAGGATTAGGCTGAAATTGTTTTTAATTGTTCAGTTATAAGGATTAAGAAACATTCCATTGTCCGTAGTTTTGTTTTATACTTGGCATCAGAAATGTACATGGATCGCATATTTTAGCAACTTGTATAATTTGGAAATCCAAAAAGGAATGTTTATTTTACATTGGATTAATTGTAGATGCTTATGCTTTTATAAGAAGTACAAAATGCCAGTCTGAAAAATAAACCGTTTTACTTCTTCTGATGGGTAATGTTGAATTTTTGTCCTAGGGTTTGTTTCCAAGACCCTCCAAGGAACATTTAGCAGGTGTTGATATTGTAGGGTTAATGCTGGAGTTTCACTCAGGATTGGCAAATATTGAACTAATGTCTCCAGCAGCACAACAGTACTGCGGTTGTTGACAGCAAGCAGAAACCATCATTGTCTTCTTTGTCTTGATGGAGTGCATCGTGGTCTAGATTGTGGTAAGGACAGCAAATTCTGTGTCAATAAACATGGGTTTTGTTGTTAGCTGTGGAGAAAGTAGAACTTGGAATGTTTGCTCAGTCAATTTGAAGCTGTTACACCCTCTCCTAACAACTATTGTGTGAAGTGTCATTTTACTTTTGCATACTCGAAGCACAAGATTGATTAAACAATTAAGGAATTTTGAATTCCATCAGTTGATAAAATAATTGCTGATCACTTGTCTTTGATCTCTTCATATTGACAGTGATTTGCTTTTTGACGCAATTATGGAAATTGATGTACTATTTTTGTCAGGAGCACAACTTAATGAAGGGAATATGTCATTTTAATCAAGAAAATGGTGGCAATATTAAAATGGTAGAAGACTGTAAGGTATGTACTGCTTGAAGGTCATTAACCAGATTATTAATCAATTGCTTTTGAATAACAAGAGTTTTTTTTTAAACTTTTGCAACACCAATTATTATGCAGTGTTCCTCAGTAAATTTGTTAAGTTAAAACCCAGTTATGTTGTTGAAAGCTACAGTGGCCCAGTGGATGAAAGCATTAAGCCAGAATGTCTCATGATTGCTGGCTTGTAATGAGTGAGCTGGCGCCACATTTTGAGGTTTTACAATTGGACTCCGAGGGGTGAAATTGGTCTTGGTGACTTCAATGGGAACAAAAATTAGGCAGGGTGTAAAATGGGCTGCTGATTTGCTACCACCCATTTTGCACTACTGCCCAAAACCATTGTCACTCCCAGAGTCCGAGACTTAGAAGGGGAAAATGAGCTAGAATTCTCAAACGTGATTCCTATCTAATGACCCTTGCTGGAATGTTTGTATGTGTGGACATCGGATGAGGACAGAATCTACTTTAATGGCTTCCATGATGGAACAGCTTCCTGACATACACGCACAAAAAATAGACCATTTGGACAAGGTAGTCATAGAACCGAACCACAGCATAAGTCAGTGTATTTAGGCGAGAAGAGGAAAGAATTGAAAGCTAAACTGAGTCAGATCAGACTGCAGTATCTCCTTATCTGTTGAAAGGCTTGATGATGGTAATCTGAAAAAAGTCAGTCATTTTATGATTTTTCAGAAATCTGTGCACTTAAATATTCTGAGGCAATATTATTTGGCTCACATTCAACTTTCCCACAGATAAACATGATGATAAAAAGAACTATTCATTTAAACAGTGTAAAATCATCCTTCACCAGTTGTGGCTGTCATATCCCAGAGGCTCCTGTAAGTCAACAAAGTCAACTCTGGACTGTTGTGTTTATACCCCTGTTGGCTGTACACCCTGAAAAGGACTTTTGAAATACTGTGACACAAGATGGCTGGTCTGGATTAGGAAGAAACATGTTGCTGGGAGAATCACATGGGGGTGGATCTCTCCCACAGAAACTGGTGTGAGAAGCTAGGTCTATTTGAACACTGGCCTGCCAACGGCCAGTGACGTCAGAGCTAGGTGCTCTTAGTAAGGCCAAGGGACACTTTTGTGTGTGGAGCCAGGCTGTCGAGGGAGGAGAGCAAGGTACTAGGACAAGACCGACACCTGCATTGTCTCCACAACGGTCCAGCAATGAAGAGTGATGGGTCATTTAACACTCACTTGGGAAGCCTTCGAACATCGATCGGCTGGTTTTGTTCAGACCCCAGAACACAAAAACTGAAGAAGCCAGAAAGGTTCCCCAGAGGCAACAGAACCATCCAAACCCAGCCAGAATTGTAGAATACAGGAATATAACTGTCGAGCGTTTTGGAAGCTCGATCTTCGTTCTATCGCATCCTATGTGAAGGCACGTTTGCCCACCCCTCAAGGATAAGGACTGAGAGCGAAACCTCGCTTCTCCAACCCGACGGACTTCAACTTCAACCTGGATCTCGCATGCTTCAGCCAAGCACGGGGCCGTGGAGTCGAACCGCTGAGGAAGGACCAACGCTCAAGGAAGGGTGGATTGGGTGAGAACTCAGTATTTGCACGCTCACCAACTGATCCACGTAAGTGCGTGAGGGGGTGTCAGTGTGCCCTAACCAAACCAGAGCGGGGTTTAGAGTTAGGTGGGTCCCAGGAGGGTTTAGCCCACGGGAAGGGTTGGTCTGTTGTAAGGCTAACAAAGAGAAGTGCACTATTTTACTGGGTGTTACTGCACTGTGTGATTCTACTTCACAAGCATCTGGTGAGTGGAGTGGAGGTGGTGTTCTGTTGTAATAAACCTTGTGTGATTTTGAACTCGAAACATTGGTCCATGTCTCACTATAAGACAATCCGTTGTAACTCTTTTTGCACGAACATAAGGACAGGGTTAGTGTGCTTGCTATAAGCGGGTGTTAAATTGGCACCGGTCTCTGTGGAAAACCAACCCGTAGCGCAGCAAGCAAAGCAGGGCCGATTTGGCACCGGTCACTGCCAAGTAAAAACCCTTACGTATTTGGACTCTACGGCGAGGTCTCGCAAACCTCAGGAAATAACCGTAGACTGACCACTTACATTCCAGATGCTGGTCAACAAATAGTTACATTAAAGCTCTTTTAAACAAGTTCTGCTTAGAATTCTTCTCCTTTCCAATTAACTTTTAAAATATATTTTGATCTGTTATCTGTTATTGTGTTTTGTACAATTAATACTTTAATATCACCCAATTGATCTTAACAGGGTTATAATTTACTCTGTGTCTTTACTCTGTGTCATTCTTGTATATATTTTTGGAGACTACAAGCATTATTTCATCTGATTTGTAAAATCAGCAAATGGCCATTTTTTCAGCACGCTAGGGCTGGATTTTCAGCTCTTCCCCGCTCTGTCTTTCACCCCGGAATGGCAGCAATTGCGGCAGTGAAGTATTTTGGCTGGGCGGTCAGCCTCCAGTGCTGCGCAGCGATCCTCGAGTCCGGTTTAACAATGTCACTGAGCAGCACCGCCCGGAAGAGCTGCACCCGGTGCAACGCCCCTGGTTGCAACATCGGCGCAAGTTTTGATTCTTGCTCGACCCGTACATCGCAAAGCGCGCCTCGCACTGACTGCCTGAAAAATCAGGTGGTCCAGTGATCCAGATAGCGAAGAGGTATAATAATGGACTCCTAAGGTAAGTGTGATGGTTTTTTCTTTAATTTTTTTTGCGATTTGTGTGGTGGTGGTATATGCATTTTTGGAGTATTTTTTTTAGGTTTCCCCTCCACCCCACCACCCAGGCATCTCTCGGAGTGCTTCTGACCCGGCTCTTTAGCTCGGGAGTTTCCCATCCTAACGCCCTTCGAGAGATGTACATGCCTACCTTAGCGCTGCGCTTCCTGACTCTGGACCCAGCTGCCCAAACTTACCTACTGAGGTGGAAACTATTCCCGGGTACTAAATCCTCCCGCCCCTATTATCGCCCCAAAAACTTCAAAGCCAAAAATCCAGCCCTGAATCTTTTCATTTCATTTTAAGTTCTATGTTTTTTGAACTGCAGAGTGTCTGGCATTCACCATATCTAATAATAATTACCTTTAAAAGATTCTGGAGTCCAACATTTCAAGCAAATCGAAGTGGTATCATATTCTAATACCATGAACTATCTCAGTTAGTGATCATGTTTATGTCAATATTACCAAAGTTGTGTAATCAGAAGGATCTGTTGACCATAAAATTCACTGGGTGGTTTTCCTGTGAGAGTGGAACAAGATTATATTCCTTCAGACTTTGGGGCAGATCTTGAAGGCTGACCACAAGAGCTGACATGATTATGCAAAGGAATGCTCTGGTCTTCCAAATCAGCACCTCGGGCTCCTCTTAAGTGAGAATCGTGGCAGCACCACTCACTGGTACAATGCTGCAATAGACCTCAAACATTAACTACTTCACTAAATGATATTCGAGATGTCAGACAATGCTTGTTCTTCCCCTGACAGTCATTTTTAATTAATGCTGACTACCACAATTGATGCTCCAAGTTTTGTCTGACGCTGTCTCTACTCCCAGTAGATGTCCCAGGAACATAGAAACAGGAGTAGGCCATTCAACCCCTCGAGCCTGTTCTGCCATTCAATGAGATCATGGCTGATCTGCGACCTAACTCCATATCCCTGTCTTTTGCCCCTATCCCTTAATACCATTTGGTTAAAAAAAATCTATCAATCTCATATTTAAAATTAACAATTGATCTAGCTTCAATTGCCATTCGTGGAAGAGAGTTCCAAACTTCTACCACCCTTTGTGTATAGGATTGTTTCCTAATTTCACATCTGAAAGGTCTGACTCTAATTTTTAGACTATCCCCCCCCGAGTCCTAGACTCTCCAATGAGCGGAAATAGTTTCTCTCTATCTACCCTATCTGTTCCCTTTAATAGCTTGAAAACTTAGAACAAATCAGCCTTTAACCTTCTAAATTCAAGGGAACACAACCGTAATTTGTGTCATCTCTCCTCATAATTTAACCCTTGGAGTCCGGGTATCATTCTGGTAAACCTACGCTGCACTCCCTCGAAGGCCAATATATCCTTTCTATGGGTGTGATGCCTAGAACTGCTCACAGGTGTGGTCTAACCAGGGCTCTGTAGAGCTGGAGCATAAAATCTACCCACTTATATTCTAGTCTTCTAGATATAAAGGCTAGCATTCCATGAATCTTTTTGGTTATTTCATGACATTTTAATGATCTATGTATCTGGACTCCCGAATCTCTTTGGACCTAGGCTCTGAATACATAGAAACATAGAAAATAGGTGCAGGAGTAGGCCATTCAGCCCTTCGAGCCTGCACCACCATTCAACATGATCATGGCTGATCATTCACCTCAGTACCCCTTTCCCACTTTCTCTCCATACCCCTTGATTCCTTTGACCGTAAGGGCCACATCTAACCCCCTCTTGAATATATCCAATGAACTGGCATCAACGACTCCCTGCGGCAGGGAATTCCACAGGTTAACAACTCTCTGAGTGAAGAAGTTTCTCCTCATCTTAGTCCTAAATGGCCTACCCCTTATCCTAAGACTGTGTCCCCTGGTTCTGGAATTCCCCAACATCGGGAACATTCTTCCCACATCTAACCTGTCCGGTCCTGTCAGAATCTTATACGTTTCTATGAGATCCCCTCTCATCCTTCTAAACTCCAGTGTATAAAGGCCCAGTTGATCCAGTCTCTCCTCATATGTCAGTCCAGCCATCCTGGGAATCAGTCTGGTGAACCTTCGCTGCACTCCCTCAATAGCAAGAACGTCCTTCCTCAGATTAGGAGACTAAAACTGAACACAATATTCCAGGTGAGGACTCACCAAGGCCCTGTACAACTGCAGTAAGACCTCCCTGCTCCTATACTCAAATCCCCTTTGCTATGAAGGCCAACATGTCATTTGCCGCCTTCACCGCCTGCTGCACCTGCATGCCAACTTTCAATGACTGATGAACCATGACACCCAGGTCTCGTTGCACCTCCCCTTTTCCTAATCTGCCATTCAGATAATATCCTGCCTTCGTGTTTTTGCCACCAAAGTGGATAACCTCACATTTATCCACATTATATTGCATCTGCCATGCATTTGCCCACTCTCCTAACCTGTCCAAGTCACCCTGCAGCCTCTTAGCATCCTCCTCACAGCTCACACCGCCACCCAGTTTAGTGTCATCTGCAAACTTGGAGATATTGCCCTCAATTCCTTCATCCAAATCATCAATGTATATTGTGAAGAGCTGGGGTCCCAGCACTGAGCCCTGCGGTACTCCACCAGTTACTGCCTCCCATTCCAAAAATGACCCGTTTATCCCGGCTCTCTGCTTCCTGCCGGCCAAGCAATTCTCTATCCACGCCAGTACATTACCCCCAATACCATGTGCCTTGATCTTGTACACCAATCTCTTATGTGGTACCTTGTCAAAGGCCTTTTGAAAGTCCAAATACACCACATCCACGGGTTCTCCCTTGTCCACTCTACTAGTTACATCCTCAAAAAATTCCAGAAGATTTGTCAAGCATGATTTCCCTTTAAAAAACCATGCTGACTTGGACCGATCCTGTCACCGCTTTCTAAATGCGCTGCTATTTCATTCTTAATAATAGATTCCAACATTTTCCCCACTACTGATGTCAGGCTAACCGGTCTACAATTACTCGTTTTCTCTCACCCTCCTTTTTTAAAAAGTGGTGTTACATTAGCTACCCTCCAATCCATAGGAACTGATCCAGAGTCTATAGACTGTTGGAAAATGATCACCAATGCATCCACTATTTCTAGGGCCACCTTCTTAAGTACTCTGGGATGCAGACAATCAGGCCCTGGGGATTTATCGACCTTCAATCCCATCAATTTCCCCAACACAATTTCCCACCTAATAAGGATTTCCTTCAGATCCTCCTTCTCACTAGACCCTCGGTCCCCTAATACATCCGGAAGGTCATTTGTGTCTTCCTTCGTGAAGACAGAACCAAAGTATTTGTTCAATTGGTCTGCCATTTCTTTGTTCCCCATTATTAATTCACCTGAGTCTGACTGCAAGGGACCTACGTTTGTTTTCACCAATCTTTTTCTCTTCACATATCTATGGAAGCTTTTGCAGTCAGTTTTTATGTTCCCCGGCAAGCTTCCTCTCATACTCTATTTTCCCCCTCCTAATCAAACCCTTTGGCCTCCTCTGCTGAATTCTAAATTTCTCCCAGTCCTCAGGTTTGCTACCTTTTCTGGCCAATTTATATGCCTCTTCCTTGGATCTAACACTATCCTTAATTTCCCTTGTTAACCACGGTTGAGCCACCTTCCCTGTTTTATTTTTACTCCAGACAAGGATGTACAACTGTTGAAGTACAATAAATGTGATCCATAAATGTTTGCCATTGCCTATCCACCGTCAACCCTTTAAGTATCATTTGCCAGTCTATTCTAGCCAATTCATGCCTCATTGCCATCGAAGTTAGCTTTCCTTAAGTTTAGGACCCTAGTTTCTGAATTAACTGTGTCACTCTCCATCTTAATAAAGAATTCTACCATATTATGGTCACTCTTCCCCAAGGGGCCTCGTACAACAAGATTGCTAATTAGTCCCTTCTCATTACACATCACCCAGTCTAGGATGGCCAGCTCTCGCGTCGGTTCCTCCACATATTGATCAAGAAAACCATCCCTAATCCACTCCAGGAAATCCTCCTCTACCGCATTGCTACCAGTTTGGTTAACGCAATCTATATGTAAATTAAAGTCGCCCATGATAACTGCTGTACCTTTATTGCACACATCCCTTATTTCATGTTTTATGCTTTCCCCAACCTCACTACTACTGTTTGGTGCCCTGTACACAACTCCCACCAGCGTTTTCTGCCCTTTGGTATTCCGCAGCTCCACCCATACCGATTCCACATCATCCAAGCCAATGTCCTTCCTTGCTATTGCATTAATTTCTTCTTTAACCAGCAACGCCACCCTGCCTCCTTTTCCTCTCTGTTTATCCTTCCTAAATGCTGAATACCCCTGGATGTTGAGTTCCAAGCCTTGGTCACCCTGGAGCCATGTCTCTGTGATGCCAATTACATCGTATCCATTAACTGCTAACTGCGCAGTTAATTCATCCACCTTATTCCGAATACTCCTCACACTGAGGCACAGAGCCTTCAGGCTTGTCTTTTTAACACACCTTGCCCCTTTAGAATTTTGCTGTAATGTGGCCCTTTTTGTTTTTTGCCTTGGGATTCTCTTCCCTCCACTTTTACTATTCTCCTTTCTATCTTTTGCCTCTGTCTCCCCTTTTTTTCCCTGTCCTCCCTGCATAGGTTCCCATCCCCCTGCCATATTAGTTTAACTCTTCCCCAACAGCACTAGCAAACACTCCCCCTAGGACATTGGTTCCGGTCCTGCCCAGGTGTAGACCGTCCGGTTTGTACTGATCCCACCTCCATCAGAACCGGTTCCAATGCCCCAGAAATTTGAATCCCTCCCTGCTGCACCACTGCTCAAGCCACGTTTTCATCTGAGCTATCCTGCGATTCCTACTCTGACTAGCACGTGGCACTGGTAGCAATCCTGAGATTACTACTTTTGAGGTCCTATTTTTTAATTTAGCTCCTAGCTCCCTAAATTCGTCTCGTAGGACCTCATCCCGTTTTTTATCTGTATCGTTGGAACAACTAGCTGTTCACCCTCCCTTTTCAGAATGTCCTGCACTGGCTCCGAGACATCCTTGACCCTTGCACCAGGGAGGCAACATACCATCCTGGAGTCTCGGTTTCGCCGCAGACACGCCTTTCTATTCCCCTTACAATTGAATCCCCTATCACTATTGTTCTCCTACTCTTTTTCCTGCCCTCCTGTGCAGCAGAGCCACCCAGGGTGCCATGAACTTGGCTGCTGCTGCCCCCCCCGATGAGTCATCCCCCTCAACAGTACCCAAAGTGGTGTATCTGTTTTGCAGGGGGATGACCGCAGGGGACTCCTGCACTACCTTCCTTACACTGCTCTTCCTGCTGGTCACCCATTTCTTATCTGGCTGAGTACCCTTTACCTGCGGTGTGACCAACTTGCTAAACGTGCTATTCACGTCATTCTCAGCATCGTGGATGCTCCAGAGTCAATCCACCCGCAGCTCCAGTGCCGCAATGCGGTCCATCAGGAACTGCAGGCGGATGCACTTCCCGCATATGTAGTCGTCAGGGACACAGGAAGCGTCCCTGACTTCTCACATAGTACAGGAGGAGCATAACGCGTGCCCAAGCTCTCCTGCCATGACTTAACCCTTAGATACACTTAAGTTGGCAACAACAATGCTAAATGTTACTTACTGATAAAGAAAAAAAAGAAAAACTACTTAGCAATCACCAGCCAATCACTTACCCCCTTGGCTGTGATGTCATCTATCGATTTCTTTCTATTTCTTTGTTGCCGCCTTCCTGTAGCTGCACAAGCTGGCCTCTCCACGCACCTCCCAAGCCTCTCGCCGACGCACTACGACTCCCGACGACTCACGGAAGCTGGGCCTTTTTATAGGCCTCTCCACGCACCTCCCGAGCCTCTCGCCAACGCACCACGACTCCCCAATACAAGGAATGTTCCACTAGGTTGACTCTACGAAGTGATATAACTATTCTTGATGTGCCATTTTTCTTCCAGAATTACTTTAGTTTCATTTTATTAGCCTTATTAATCCAGTCATGTCTGTATTTGCAATAAAGTGCTAAAGTCTTCAGGGAAAAATGTTGTTGCACGCTGTTTGGGGGCGGTAACACGCACGAGGCTTTCCGCCAGGTGCAGGAGTCTTGCATCTCGCAAGAAATTGGGATTACCACCCCCGAAAGGAGGTATAGGGCAAAATAACGCATTCCAATTCCTTTCTGGGGCGGTAGTGGGGCTGACATGTTGGGAGCGGGGCGCCGGGCTAAGCACTGGGCCGCGTAGTACTGCAGCGTAGGAGGGGCGCTTTCCTTAATGTGAAAGGACCCAGGCTGCAAACTCTGCATTAATGAAAGAGTCCTACCTGGACCACCGGAGAGTGGGGGTGCCATGCCAACTGCCCGGCACTCGAGCAGAGTGCCGGGCTGAACGATTGCGACACGGATTCTGTATTCAAAACGCCAATGGGGCGCATGACAAAATCAGAATTTTTTTGAATATAAAAGGCCCACACCTCTCCTTCAACTTCCGTCCCCTGAAGCTGTCACTGTCATCGCCCTGCGTAGCTTTAGGGGCCGATACCCAATTTAGGTTTTGGGGCAATGTGCACGGTGATGACGTCATCATCACTGGCGCAGGGGAGCGGGGCGCTTCGGGTTCAACCACTGCTAAACTCCCGCCAAATTTAGTGGGAGTCGTTAGCGCTGTTGCACCCGTGCAAAAAGTCCCGGGGGCATTAACGGGAGATGGAAATGACCCGAATTCTCGACTTTATTTTTTAACATGGCTTTGCATAGCTAGAAATTAGTTTTTAATGATAAAGTTCAGAATGAATTATGATCTTCAGGCCAGATCCATGCCTATCACTAGAATGCACAGTGATGAATTACCATATGAAGTGATGTAATAGACAGATGCAATCATTTTTTGCTGATACTTCACAGCCCTTTGTTGATCAGGTATCCTTTACTAACACCCACCTGACACAGCCACAGCTAAAATTTCAGCCACAGCTAAAATTTGAGTCAGATTTCCTCTAATGAAATTCTTATATATTCACCAATTTGCAACCACAAGAGGTCAGTAAAGAACATTGGTTTATGTAGCACATTTTATGGCTAAAAATGGTTCGCAGTATGGTGAAAATGGTTGTCGAGTAGGAAGGTTATGTTAAAAATTTGGGAATCATTGCTGAAAAGTTTCATTCATATTGATGATGCCATTTATTTTGGAAACAATGATTACAAAATCCATCATAACTTTGCTTCCAATTTCCACCCTTCCCTCACCTTCACATGGTCCATCTCCAACCTTTCCCTTCCTCAACTTCTCTGTCTCCATTTCTGTGGATAGGCTATCCACCAATATCCACTATAAGCCCACTGACTCCTACAGCTACCTGGACTACACTTCCTCCCACCCCGCTTCCTGGAAGGACTCTATTCCATTCTCTCAGTTTCTCCGTCTCCATCGCATCTGTTCTGACGATGCCACCTTCCATGACAGTGCTTCTGATATACCTTCCATTTTCTTCAACCATTCCATTTCCTGCGCTTCTGTTCTCACCCTGTCCCCTCCTCCCATAATCACAACTGGATTCCACCCCACCAACCTCCACATTCAATGGATCATCTTCCGCCATTTCTGCCACCTCTAGCGTGATCCCACCACCAAACACATTTCCCCTCCTCTCCCCTTTCAGCATTCTGAAGGGACCATTCCCTCTGTGACAACCTGGCCCACTCCTCAGTCACCACCAACACCCTCTGCCCTTTCCTATGTAAGCGCAAGAGATGCAACACCTGCCCTTTTACTTCCTCCCTTCCTACCATCCAATGCCACAAATACTCCTTCCAGGTGAAACAGCAATTTACTTGCACTTCTTGTAATTTAGTTTACTGCATTCGTTGCTCACGATGCAGTTTGCTCCACATTGGAGAGACTAAACGCAGATTGGTTAATTGCTTCGCGGAACACCTTCATTCAGTCCGCAAGCGTGACTTTGAGCTTCCAGTTGCCTGTCATTTTAATTTTCAGCCCCACTTCCACTCTGAGCTCTCCTCAGCCTCCTACACCTGTCCAAGAAGCTCAAAGTAATCTCGAGGAACAGCACCTCATCTTTCGATTAGGCACTTCACAGCCTTTCGGACAATTTTATTTCCTATCCTCGGCCCCCATTTATCCTCTGCCCCCATTTTTTCGGACAACAGCTGTTGATGATTATTCCCATTTACACCTCTTCTAGACCCATCTTTTGGTTCTTTACTTGTCCTATTACTATCTCCTTTTGTCTTGCACAATCATCACTTTTGTCATTTAATCTCTCTTGCTTCCACACTATCACAGATCTTCCCTTCTGTTTTTTTCCTCCCCTCCCCCATTTCTTGCCTCTGTATTTGCTTAAAACTGGTTACATCTCTGATGAAACGTCATCGATCTGAAACGTTAATTTTTTCTCTCTCTGCAGATGCTGCCTGACCTGCTGAAACATTTTCTGTTTTTATTTCAAATTTCCGACATCTGCAGTATTTTGCATAAGTCTTTTGTTTTTACAAAATCCACGGCAGATTGTAATACGATACTGTATAGCTGGGAATCACCGCCCAGCTATCAAGGGTTATTTAGTATTACATGGGATGACGATGCTTCGTTAAACATAACCTTGATTTTTAACCTTTCATGCCTGATCTTTACAGTTTTTAAATGTAATTTTCTATTTTGCACCATTTGCAAAAATACTTTACTTTTCATGTGCTCCACCCTACACAAACTCCAACTCATCCAGCAATCTACCAACAACAACTTACATTTCTACAACACTGCTCAAATACAGAAAGACATCTCTTGCACTTTACAAGAAAACAAGGAATGCAGGGGAGTGATTTAGCACAAAGTAGAGGAGGTTTTTGAGTTTTGATGGAAGGGAAAGGGAGGAAGGTGGCAAGGTGAATGTGCTGTAGGAGGGAATTCAAAGGGTGAGGGTATAGTGAGTGGAAACGACAGCTGCTGACGGCGGAACAACTGCCAATCTTTCAGGCAGTGCATTCCAGATCCAAACCACGCTGCATAAAAAAGTTATTTCTCATGTTGCCTTTGGTTCTTTTGCTAATCACCTTAAATCTATGTTTCTCGATCCTTCTGCCAATAGGAACAGTTTCTCTCTATCTACTCTGTCTCGACCCCTCAAGATTTTGAATACCTTTATCAACTCTCCTCTCAACCTTCCTTGCTCCAAAGAGAACAATCCCAGCTACTCCAGTCTATCCACGTAACTCAAGTCTCTCATTCCTGGAACCATTCTTGTAAATGTTTTCTGCACCCTCTCTAAGGTCTTCACATCCTTCCTAAAGTGTGGTGCCCAGAATTGGACACAATACTCCAGTTGAGGTCGAACCAGTGTTTTATAAAGGTTCATCATAACTTCCTTGCCTTTGTATTCTATGTCTCCATTTATGAAGTCCTGGATTCCATGTGCTTTTTTAATCACTTTCTCAACCTGCCCTGCCACCTTCAATGATTGTGTACATATACCCCCAGGTCTCTCTGTTCCTGCACCCCCTTTAGAATTGTACCCTTTAGTTTATATTGCCTCTCCTCATTCTTCCTACCAAAATGTATCACTTTGCACTTTTCTGAGTTAAATTTAATCTGCCACATGTCCGCCCATTCCACCAGCCTATCTATGTCATCTTGAAGTCTATCGCTATCCTCCTCACTGTTCACTATAATTCCAAGTTTTGTGTTATCTGCAAATTTTGAAATTGTGCCCTGTACATCCAAGTACAAGTCATTACTATATATTAAAGAAAAGCAGTGGTCCTAGTGTCCACCCCTGGGGAACACCACTGTATGGGCTCAATTTTGCCCAAGTCCATTTTCTGGAGTATTGCCAAATTACGCCCGTTTTTCGAGGCCAGAAATGCGCCAGAAATGTTTAGCCAAAGTTTCTTCGATGTATAATTCAAATTTGGCACTGCGCAGCTTGTCCAGTCACCTCGGGGGGGGGGGTGGGGAGGGGCGTAGAACCTGCTGTCTGCACGAAAAAACTATTGTGTTCCTAACACAGATGAGGCTGCACACACGGAGGTTAAAGTAACAGTGGCCTCAGTCTTTATTCAGACACACCAGAGTGAGGAACAGACCTCAGGGGCCGGCTTATATACAGTGCTCCCAAGGGATGCTGGGATCCCTTGGGACTTCAGGGGATGCACTCCCTGGTGGCGGAACATGGGAGTGCATGCTTTACAGATACACAACATCACTCTCCCGCCAAAGTCAAAGTGAAAACTATTTACAAGGTGAGGCGGTCGGGAGTCTTTCTTTCCCTGGTAGACTGCCTCGGTACAAATGTCTGTTCTGGTGTGTTGGCTGTGCCCTCACTGGGCTGGCGTGTTGTTGACCCAGCAGGGTTGCTAGGTGAGCCTGGCCTTGCTAGGCTGTTGGGCGTGATGGGTTCGATTTCCTGGTCCGGCGTGGTGTCGTTGATCCTTTGGGTGTGTGTTGTGGGCTCGAAAAAGGTGGTGTGTGCTGTGGGTTGTTCAGGGCAGTCTGTGAACCGCAGCCTCGTTTGGTCCAGGTGCTTTCTGCAAATTTGTCCATTGTCTAGTTTGACTACAAACACCCTGTTCCCTTCTTTAGCTATCACCGTGCCCGCGATCCACTTGGGACCATGTCCATAGTTTAGCACATACACAGGGTCATTCAGATCAATTTTCCATGACACAGTGGCGCGACCATCGTTTACATTTTGTTGCTGCCGCCTGCTCTCTCCCTGATTATGCAGATTGGGGTGAACCAGCGAGAGTCTGGTTTTAAGTGTCCTTTTCATGAGTAGCTCACCGGGGGCACCCCTGTGAGCGAGTGGGATCTCGTGCGGTAGCTGAGCAGTACTCAGGACAGGCAGGTTTGGAGTGAGCTTTCTGTGATTCGTTTAATGCTCTGTTTGATGCTTTGTACTGCCCGCTCTGCCTGCCCATTGGAGGCTGGTTTAAACGGGGCCGAGGTGACATGTTTGATCCCATTGCGGGTCATGAATTCTTTACATTCGGCACTGGTGAAACATGTCACTGACCAGTATGTCAGGCAGGCCGTGGATGGCAAACATGGCCCTCAGGCTTTCAATGGTGGCGGTGGCAGTGCCTCCTGACATTATTTCACATTCAATCCATTTTGAAAAAGCATCCACCACCACCAGGAACATTTTACCGAGAAACGGGCCCACATAGCCGACATGGATCCTCGACCATGGTCTGGACGGCCATCACCATAAACTTAGTGGTGCCTCTCTGGGCACGTTGCTCAACTGAGCACATGTGCTGCATTGCCGCACATAGGACTCTAAGTCAGAGTCGATACCGGGCCACCACACGTGGGATCTGGCTATCGCTTTCATCATTACTATACCCAGGTGTGTGCTGTGGAGATCCGAGATGACCGTCTCCCTGCCCTTTTTTGGTCGCACTACGCAGTTACCCAACAACAGGCAGTCTGCCTGAATGGACAGCTCGTCCTTTCGCCGCTGGAACGGCTTGATTGGCTATTGCATTTCAATGGAAATGCTGGCCCAGCTCCCATGCAGTACACAGTTTTTTTTACTAGGGACAGCAGAGGATCTTGGCTGGTCCAAGTCCTAATCTGACGGGCCATGACAGGTGATTTATCATTTTCAAATGCTTCCATGACCATCAACAAGTCTGCGGGCTGCGCCACCATCAACAAGTTTGGAGGCTGCACCATTTCCACCCCCATGGTCGGCAATGGTAGTCGACTGAGAGCATCCGAACAGTTCTCAGTGCCTGGTCTGTGGCGGATGATATAGTTATACGCTGATAGCGCGAGTGCCCACCTTTGTGTGCGGGCTGAGGCATTACTATTTATCCCCTTGTTTTCAGCAAACAGGGATGTGAGGGGCTTGTGATCGGTTTCCAGCTCAAATTTGAGGCCAAACAGGTACTGATGCATTTTCTTTACCCCGAACACACACGCTAATGCCTCTTTCTCAATCATGCTGTAGGCCCTCTTGGCCTTAGACAAGCTCCTGGAAGCATAGGCGGCAGGTTGCAACTTCCCCGCAATGTTCGCTTGTTGTAATACACACCCGACTCTATACGACAATGCGTCACATGCTAGCACAAGTCTTATACACGGGTTATACAATACAAGCAGCTTGTTGGAGCATAAAATGTTTCTGGCTTTCTCAAAAGCAATTACTTGTTTTTTTTCCCCATACCCAGTTCTCACCTTTGCGCAATAACACACGTAGGGGCTCTAAAAGGGTGCTTAACCCTGGTAGGAAGTTACCAAAATAGTTGAGGTGTCCCAGGAACGACTGCAGCTCCGTGACATTCTGTGGCCTGGACGCATTCCTGATAGCCTCTGGCTTGGCCTCTATGGGCCGAATGCTGTCCGCCGCAATCTTTCTCCCCAAAAACTCCACTTCTGTTGCCATGAAGATGCAGTTCGACCTCTTCAACCGCAACCCTACGTGATCCAGTCACTGGAAGACCTCCTCCAGGTTTTGTAGGTGCTCGGCGATGTCCTGACCCGTGACCAATATGTCGTCTTGAAAGACCACCGTGTGTGGTACCGACTTGAGTAGGCTCTCCATGTTTCTCTGGAAGATCGCTGCAGCTGACCGAATTCTAAACGGGCATGTGTTGTAGATGAACAGTCCCTTGTGCGTGTTGATGCAGGTGAGGCCCTTCAAAGACTCCTCCAGCTCCTGTGTCATGTAGGCCGAAGTCAGGTCGAGTTTGGTGAACATCTTGCCTCCTGCCAGCATCGCAAATAGGTCATCTGCCTTCGGTGTAGCGGGTATTGGTCCTGTAGCGAGAAACGATTAATAGTTACTTTATAATCGCCGCAAATCCTGACCGTGCCATCGCTTTTGAGTACTGGAACAATCGGGCTGGCCCACTCGCTGAATTCCACTGGGGAGATGATGCCCTCACATTGCAGCCTGTCCAGCTCGATTTCCATTCTCTCCCTCATCATGTGAGGTACCGCTTGCGCCTTGTGGTGAATGGGTCGTGCCTCTGGGGCCAAGTGGATCCGCACATTCGCCCCGGAAAAGTTTCCAATGCCTGGCTCAAAAAGGGAAGGAAATTTGTTAAGAACCTGGGTACATGAGGCCTCATCGACATGATAGTGCTCGGATGTCATCCCAGTTCCAGCGGATTTTGCCCAGCCAGCTCCTTCCAAGCAGTGTGGGGCCAACGCCCGGGACAATCCAGAGTGGCAGTTCATGCACCGTGCCCTTGTAGGTGACCTTGACCATGGTACTGCCCAGGACAGTGATAAGCTCTTTGGTGTACGTTCTCAGTTTCGTGTGGATGGGACTCAGGGCTGGTCTGAATGCCTTGTTGCACCACAGTCTCTCAAATCTTTTTACTCATGATGGATTGGTTAGCGCCAGTGTCCAGTTCCATGGCTACGGGTAAGCCATTCAATTTTCTGTTTAGCATTATAGGTGGACATTTTGTCTCAAATGTGTGCACCCCGTGTACTTCAGCATCTGCCTCCGCGCCCTGAGGCTCGAAATTGCTTTGATCCACCATGGACCGATCTTCCTCTGCCACGTGGTGGTTAGCAGGTTTTGCTGAGCTTGCAGCTCGTTTGCAAGCTCGTTGCAGATGCCCCATTGTTCCACAGCTCTTGCAAACATACCCTTTGAAGCGGCATGAATACACTGAATGGAAGCCTCCACAATGCCAACAAGGTGTGAATTGCCTTGCATTCATCCTTTGTTGGGGACTCTGAGTCATCTGGGTCACCTGAGGCCTGCTGGCAGTTGCAGACTCGTGGGTTCTGCCCTGTACATTTCTGCTCGCAAACACAATTCCAGTTAATTTATGAACAGCACTTAGGCTAGCACTTGTGTGCTGAGAGATTTGTTTGGTGTTATCACTGGTGGACCTAAACGCCTGTGCTATCGCAATAGCTTTACTGAGGGTCGGTGTCTCTACAGTCAAAAGTTTTCGTAGAATAGTCTCGTGTCCAATGCCCAGTACAAAAAAGTCTCTGAGCATTTGCTCCAGGTAGCCATCAAACTCACATTGTCCTGCAAGTCGCCTTAGTTTGGCAATGTAGCCCGCCAGTTCCTGACCTTCAGATTGCTGGCACGTGTAGAACCGATACCTCGCCATCAGCATGCTCTCCCTCGGGTAAAGATGCTCCCGAACAGTTCCTCATACGACTTATCTGTGGGTTTCACCGGAGCCAGAAGATTCTTCATGAGGCTGTAGGTCGGTGCCCCGCAGACTGTGAGGAGGACCGCTCTCCTTTTTGCAGCGCTTCCTTCTCCGTCCAGCTCGTTGGCTACAAAGTACTGGTCTAGCCGTTCGACATACGCTTCCCAGTTCTCATCCTCCGAGAACTTCTCCAGGATGCCCACAGTTTGCTGCATCTTTGCGTTGGGTTCGTATTCTCATCGCCAGTTGTTGTGTTCCTAACACAGATGAGGGAGGTTAAAGTAACAGTGACCTCAGTCTTTATTAAGACACTCCAGAGTGAGGAACGGGCCTTAGAGGCCGACTTATATACAGTGCTCCCAAGGGATGCTGGGATCCCTTGGGACTTCAGGGGATGAGCTCCCTGGTGGCGGAACATGGGAGTGCATGCTTTACAGATACACAACAAAAACGATGCCGCACCTTCTGCGTATGCGCGACAAAAAAAGTGAAGTTTTTGACATTATTTCAATGGATGCCCATGGGCAGTACAGCTCCGGGTTGGCAATCAGCCATTTTAAAAGAGTGAGTTGTGTGAGAAGGAATGCTGTATGAGAGCATTGGAAAAACTGGATCTGCAGCAATACAAGATACAACGCAGTGCAAGGACCAAGAATTTCTTACAGGATGAAGTGGAGGCACTAGTTACTGTGAACGAGAACAGATGGCAGGAGCTGGACACCAGCAGAGGTCACATAAAAGTTCCATCAAAAGAAATGAAGAAACGCTGGAACCAAGTTGCAGAAGATTACTGTGCAATGGTGACCACCACAAGATCTGGAGGCCAGTGTAACAAGAAGCGGCAGGTAGTCAAGTAGTTAGTGTAAGTAATATTTTCATTTCTTCAATGGAATTGCAATTGTAAATGTGACCAGCTGTATATGTCCTACCCAGCAGAAAGACACCCTTTCTAAAAAGTTGCATTTTCATCTTTGCAAAGGAAGATAATAAAAGGGAAAGAACTCGAACAGGAGGAGACCTGGCAAATCTGATCCACTGACACCCTTGGAAGAGAGGGTTGCTGCTTTGATGGGACCTGTGCCCGGAGAAAAGCAACCACCACTGTATAAGATGGGCCCACACTCGAGGGAGAGGGTAAGTCCTGCAAATTCCACAGTCTGGCTTTGCTAAATGTTAAGTACTGCACGGGCTAGCCATACTTCGGTTCATGGGGATGTCTCCGTCAGCTACACTTCGGTTGATGCAATCATTCATCGTGGTCCTTCAAATCAGGCTGCTGCCTGCGCTGTGTGAGCCTACTCATGCCATCCATCCTGCCCCTTCCTCTGCTGCTAAACATTTGTCTGTGTTCTGTTATATTTTGCAGAACTTGAGGCCAACCCTGATGAAGCAGAAGAAGATTCAGACGAGGACGAGCCTGAAGTGGAGAACAGCTTCCAATCCCACTCTCCAGTCCAAGAGCAGGGGGTGAGGTGGAGGGGATGGATGAATCTCCCACTGTTTTACTGAATTTGGTGGAGGTGCAGGTGCTGCCCGTTGAGCTGCCAGCTCCTTCCGTGACTAGTGGTTTGAGTGTTTGTGGGACATTCCATGGTTTCTTACCATCTGAGGCTGTGGGTTCCAGTGGTGTGGTGCAGCGAGGCACACCCAGAGCCCCACCTTCCGAGGCTGCAGGTCCCAGGGGTTGGGTGCGAGCCACACCCGTGGGAAGGAGGGGAAGGAGAGCTCGACCGCGCTCGCCTGAGGTGCAGGATCTAACAGATGTGGTTCAGATGATGGCAATGAGTGGGGAGAGCATTGACCTTACGGGATCACTCCTGGACACCATCAGTGGGGTGGGTGATGAAGTAGCGGGACTGTCGGGAAAAGTAACAGCAATCTCACGAGCAATGGAAACGATGTCGGTGACCATGAGGCAGGGAGTGTCACAGGCAGGTGATGCGCTGTCAGTGAACATCAAGGAGGGAATGTCAGAGATGGTGCAAACACTATCTTGCAGGCCGGGACTGCGCCGACTTCAGGGCCAGGCTACCGCACGCTGCTCCCCCCAATGGCCCAGACCTGCTGATGGTCTTGCCACTGTGTCCGGGCACGGAGCCGATTCTGACAGCTGATGCTAGGACGCCCCCCTCCAGCCCTGCTTGAAGATGTTCGGTGGTGGCATGTGAGTAAAAAAAAAATGAAAACATCAGAAATCCAAGAAACTTCCATGTACTCCGTTGAAAGGTTAAAAAAAGTTGACATTTATTATGGATATTTCCAGTGTTAGAGACTCCCTCCAAAAACTTCGATGAAAAACAATGGCGTCATTCAGCGGCGATTTGTCTGTTAACTCACCAGAAGATTTTTCGGGTGCAAAATTAAATAAGATACAAAATGAGAGAGCATTTACACTATAAGATCACTTAAAAACCTGAAGATCACTTACAAGTTGTAAAGTTACAAAACTTACAAAACAATTTCAATTTGAAAAACGCTACTACAGCTACATCAAGAACAAGAACAAAAGCAGCAAAGAAAGGCTGCAACCATCTCTCATCCACATCTCAGTGAATGTTCACTTCTTCATGGGGGTGTCATTTGATTGGCCGGGCTGTGTGCCCTTATTGCAGCAGCTATCTCCATGATGGCCTGTGCCGTCACTTGCATGCCCTCCCTGACGGCCTGTGCCATCGATTGCACTCCCTCGGACATTCCCTCACTAAGTTCCCATGTCATTACTGCTACTTCTCCTGTCAGGATCGTCACCTCTTCACCCACTGCACTGACGTTACCGATGAGTGATTGGGTAAGCTCTTTGGTCTCCATACCCAATGCCACAACCTGAGCCGCATCTGTTGCATGCTGTATCTCAGGAGAGTGTGTCTCCAATCTCCTTCTCCTCTGCCTGGGTCTGCCTCGTGGCACCACTACACTGGGAGGCGCGGGCACGGACGGTGGGACGCTCGGTGTTGCAGACGGCAGTACTAGAGAGAGAGGCTGGGGCGGTGGGTGAATGGGTGTAAACTGCTCCATTATATCAGCAGCACCACTGGGACCCGCAACGTCGGATTCAAAACCATGGAAGGTGGAACCAGAACCTATGCAAGGGGTTGGAACTCTAATGCCCCTAAATGGGGGCTCATAAACAATAATTTGGAAGCTCTTCCCTGTAGACATTTCAGTCATCGCTGCCATCATCCAATCTGGATCGTCCACATCTGCTGTACTGGTTGTTCTGTATCTTCAGGATCCTCAGGGTTGGCATCATCATCATCATCATCATCATCATCATCATCATCATCATCATCATCATCATGTTCTGCAAAATACATCAAAACAATCAAATGTTTAACAGCAAGGGAGGGGGCAGGATGGGTGGTATGAGTACCCTCACACATAGCAGGCCAGGCAGCAGGTTGATTTGAAGGGCCATGATGCATTTTCAGGACTTACCCTCTTCCTCGCATGCGGGCCCAGCTTATGCTGTACTGATTGCTTTTCTCCATGTACGACTCATCATAGCAGCTACCCTCTGTTCCAAGGGTGTTAGTGGATGCAGATTGGGCGTGCCTCCTCCTGTTCGAGTTGCTTCCCTTTTGTTGTGGGCCAATTTCTTCTACAAAGAGTAAAAGATAACTTTTTACTGAGTGCGTCTTTCTGCAGGGTGGGACATACACATAGTCACATTACAATTACGATTACATTAAAAAATTAAAATATTACTTACACTAACTACTTGACCAAGGTCGTGCCATTTCTTTTTACACTGGCTTCCAGATCTCATGGTATGCACCACTGCGCAGTAATCTTCTGCAAATTGGTTCCATCGTTTCTTCATTTCTTTAGGTGGCACTTTTATGCGACCTCTGTTGCTGGTATCTAGCTCCTGCCATCTCTGCTCAATGACGTTGATTAATATGTCCACTTCCTCATGCAAAAAATTCTTTGTTCTTGGTGGACGTTGTTCCATTGCTGTATTGAATTGACACTCTTATTTTTCAAAACACACAGTCCTAATTTTGCCTGCACCTATGTAGCACTTGTTCTGGAAGTTTAGCAGTGAAAAGCAGCACTCACTGATTTCCGCAGGTGATTTATTCAATAGTGCTGCTAAAAGCACTCCTTCAGACACCAAAAAATCAACAAAATTCAATCCCAAGCCTTTCCAGAGGTCCACGAGACAAATCAGCACTTTTCTTCAAGTTCCTTTCAAAATGGCCAAGTGCCAATGTTTATGGGCTACTGCGTGTGCACACGTGCTCCAACGCGCATGCAAAGGGCTGCCGGCACGACATTCTCTCATTTGATTTAGCCCCGCCCCCCCCCTGCACTTGCAGAATTGGCGCGACTCTGTGGCTCCACCTCTGCTGATGTCTGCGCGCTGCGCCGAGCTCCAAGGGACCTGCAGGGAGCCCGAGAATTGCAAGTTACATTTTTGTCACGCTTTTAGGCACGATAAACGGACGTCCATGTCGGCGCCGCCCGAAACTTGATCCCATAGAAACATAGAAAATAGGTGCAGGACCAGGCCATTTGGCCCTTCGAGCCTGCACCACCATTCAATAAGATCATGGCTAATCATTCACCTCAGTACCCCTTTCCTGCTTTCTCTCCATACCCCTTGATCCCTTTAGCCGTAAGGGCCATATCTAACTCCCTCTTGAATATATCTAACAAACTGGCATCAACAACTCTCTGCAGTAGAGAATTCCACAGGTTAACAACTCTCTGAGTGAAGAAGTTTCTCCTCATCTCAGTCCTAAATGGCTTAGCCCTTATCTTTAGACTGTGACCCCTGGTTCTGGACTCCCCCAACATCGGGAACATTCTTCCTGCATCTAACCTGTCCAGTCCTGTTAGAATTTAACACGTTTCTATGAGATCCCCTCCCATTCTTCTAAACTGCAGTGAATACAGGCCCAGTCAATCCAATCTCTCCTCATATGTCAGTCCTGTTAGCCCGGGAATCAGTCTGGTGAACCTTCGCTGCACTCCCTTCATAGCAAGAACGTCCTTCCTCAGATTAAGAGACCAAAACTGAACACAATATTCCAGGTGAGGCCTCACCAAGGCCCTGTACAGCTGCAGTAAGATCTCCCTGCTCCTATACTCAAATCCCTTAGCTGTGAAGGCCAACATGCCATTTGCCTTCTTCACCGCCTGCTGCACCTGCATGCCAACTTTCAATGACTGATGAACCATGACACCCAGGTCTCGATGCACCTCCCCTTTTCCTAATCTGCCGCCATTCAGAATATATTCTGCCTTCATGTTTTTGCCACCAAAGTGGATAACCTCACATTTATCTACATTATACTACACCTACCATGCGTTTTCCCACTCACCTAACCTGTCCAAGTCACCCTGCAACCTCTTAGCATCCCCCTCACAGCTCACACTGCCACCCAGCTTAGTGTCATCTGCGAATATGGAGATAATACTCTCAATTCTTTCATCTAAATCATTGATGTATATTGTAAATAGCTGGGGTCCCAGCACTGAGCCCTGCGGCACCCCACTAGTCACTGCCTGCCCGTTTATCCCGACTCTCTGCTTCCTGTCTGCCAACCAGTTCTCTATCCACGTCAATACATTACCCCCAATATCATGTGCTTTAATTTTGCACACCAGTCTCTTGTATGGGACCTTGTCAAAAGCCTTTTGACAGTCCAAATATACCACATCCATTGGTTCTCTCTTGTCCACTCTACTAATTACATCCTCAAAAAATTCTGGAAGATTTGTCAAGCATGATTTCCCTTTCATAAATCCATGCTGACTTGGACCGATCCTGTCATTGCTTTCCAAATGCGCTGCTATTTCATCTTTAATAATTGATTTCAACATTTTCCCCACTACTGATGTCAGGCTAACCGGTCTATAATTCCCCGTTTTCTCTCTCCCTCCCTTTTTAAAAAAAAATGGTGTTAGATTAGCTATCCTCCAGTCCACAGGAACTGATCCAGAGTCGATAGACTGTTGGGAAATGATCACGAATGCATCCACTATTTCTAGGGCCACTTCCTTAAGTACTCTGGGATGCAGACTATCAGACCCTGGGGATTTATCGGCCTTCAGTCCCATCAATTTCCCTAACACAATTTCCTGACTAATAAGGATTTCCTTCAGTTCCTCCATCTCGCTAGACCCTCGGTCCCTAGTATTTCCGAAAGGTTATTTGTGTCTTCCTTCGTGAAGACAGAACCAAAGTATTTGTTCAATTGGTCTGCCATTTCCTTGTTCCCCATTATAAATTCACCTGATTCTGACTGCAAGGGATCTACTTTGTCTTCACTAATCTTTTTCTCTTCACATATCTATAGAAGCTTTTGCAGTCAGTTTTTATGTTCCCTGCAAACTTCCTCTCATACTTTATTTTCCCCCTCCTAATTAAACCCTTTGTCCTCCTCTGCTGAATTCTAAATTTCTCCCAGTCCTCAGGTTTGCTGCTTTTCTAGCCAATTTATATGCCTCGTCTTTGGATTTAACACTATCTCTAATTTCCCTTGTTAGCCATGGTTGAGCCACCTTCCCCGTTTTATTTTTACTCCAGACAGGGATGTACAATTGTTGAAGTTCATCCATGTCATCTTTAAATGTTTGGCATTGCCTATCCACCGTCAACCCTTTAAGTATCATTCGCCAGTCTATTCTAGCCAATTCACATCTCATGCCATCGAAGTTACCTTTCCTTAAGTTCAGGACCCTAGTCTCTGAATTAACTGTGTCATTCTCCATCTTAATAAAGAATTCTACCATATTATGGTCACTCTTCCCCAAGGGGCCTCGCACAACAAGATTGCTAATTAGTCCTTTCTCATTACACATCACCCAGTCTAGGATGGCCAGCCCTCTAGTTGGTTCCTCGACATATTGGAAAACCATCCCTAATACACTCCAGAAAATCCTCCTCCACCGTACTGCTACCAGTTTGGTTAGCCGAATCTATGTGTAGATTAAAGTCGCCCATGATAACTGCTGTACCTTTATTGCACACATCCCTAATTTCTTGTTTGATGCCATCCCAACCTTACTACTACTGCTTGGTGGTCTGTACACAACTCCCAATAGTGTTTTCTGCCCTTTGGTATTCTGCACCTCTACCCATACAGATTCCACATCATCCAAGCTAATGTCCTTCCTTACTATTATGTTAATTTCCTCTTTAACCAGCAACGCTGCCCCACCTCCTTTTCCTTTCTGTCTATCTTTCCTGAATGTTGAATACCCCTGGATGTTGTGTTCCTAGCCTTGGTCACCCTGGAGCCATGTCTCCGTAATTCCAATTATATCATATTCGTTAATAGCCACCTGCGCAGTTAATTCATCCTTATTACGAATACTCCTCGCACTGAGGCACAGAGCCTTCAGGCTTGTCTTTTTAACACACTTTGTCCCTTTAGACTTTTGCTGTACTGTGGCCCTTTTTGATTTTTGCCTTGGGTTTTTCTGCCCTCCACTTTTACTTTTCTTCTTTCTATCTTTTGCTTCTGCCCCCATTTTACTTCCCTTTGTCTCCCTGCATAGGTTCCCATCCCCCTGCCATATTAGTTTAACCCCTCCCCAACAGCACTAGCAAACACTCCCCCTCGGACATTGGTTCCGTTCCTGCCCAGGTGCAGACCGTCCGGTTTGTACTGGTCCCACCTCCCCCAGAACCGGTTCCAATGTCCCAGGAATTTGAATCCCTCTCTCCTGCACCATTCCTCAAGCCACGTATTCATCTTATCTATCCTGCAATTCCTACTCTGACTAGCACGTGGCACTGGTGGCAATCCTGAGATTACTACTTTTGAGGTCCTGCTTTTTAATTTAACTCCTAGCTCCTTAAATTCAGCTTGTAGGACCTCATCCTGTTTTTTTACCTATATCGGTACCTATATGCACCATGACAACTGGCTGTTCACCCTCCCCCTCCAAAATGTCCTGAAGCCGCTCCGAGACATTCTTGACCCTTGCACCAGGGAGGCAACATACCATCCTTGAGTCTTGATTGCGGCATCAGAAATGCCTATCTATTCCCCTTACAATAGAATCCCCTACCACTATAGCTCTCCCACTCTTCTTCCTTCCCTCCTGTGCAGCAGAGCCACCCATAGTGCCATGAACTTGGCTGCTGCTGCCCTCCCCGATGAGTCATCCCCCCCAACAGCACCCAAGGCGGTGTAACTGTTTTGGAGGGGGATGACTACAGGAGACTACCTTCCTTCCACTGCTCTGCCTGATGGTCACCCATTCCTTATCTGCCTGAGTAACCTCTACCTGCGGTGTGATCAACTCACCAATTGTGCTATTCACAACATCCTCAGCATCATGGATGCTCCAGAGTGAATCCCTGTGCAGCTCCAGTGCCGCAATGTGGTCTGTCAGGAGCTGCAGCAGGATACACTTCCTGCACATATAGTCGTTAGGGACACTGGAAGCGTCCCTGGCTTCCCAAATAGCACAGGAGGAGCATGACACGGGTCTGGGCTCTTCAGCCATGACTTAACCCTTAGATTAACTTAATTTGGCAACAATGTCAAAGGTTACTTACTGATAAGGAAATAAAAAGAAGAAAACATTTTTTTAAATTCAATCTTAATTGAATTATTATAATGCTTTGCAGCATCTTATGCTGTGACAAAGGGTATTT
The DNA here is from genome assembly GCF_044704955.1 of Pristiophorus japonicus. Classification (NCBI taxonomy): domain Eukaryota; kingdom Metazoa; phylum Chordata; class Chondrichthyes; family Pristiophoridae; genus Pristiophorus; species Pristiophorus japonicus. The sequence continues at coordinate 184,671,126 of NC_091982.1, read as the reverse complement.
GGCATGAACTGGAGAACAGTAGGGAAAAACAGGAGAGGCTTTGGTCAAAGAAAAAAATGCCAGAAAAGAACAGGAAATATTAATGGCAGAGACATAAATGAGAAAGACAAAGATAGATAGAGAGCAGAGTGAAAAATTTAATGAAGAAAATGGAAAAAAAAATGCAGTGCCAAGTTTAATATGAAAAGTCAGGCCACAAAAGATGTTTGGGTAGAGCTGACCAGGACAGAAGTCTGAGGATGATTTAAGGTAGAGTGAGGAAGATATAATTGGGGAGGATGAGGGCAGAGCCAACCAACCCAAAGTTAATCTCAGGTGAGGCCAGGAGAAATGATCAATTTAGCCCTCACTTTCTCTTGGTTCGGTCCACAACCATGAACCTCTTTTAAGATCAGGATTAGAACAGCAGCTGCCATTATTATTTTCATTATTTGAATGGTCAGCTGACCCTATTTCTCCCCATAAGCTGAATGCAAAATATCATCATACAAGTAGCACGATAAGGTGAGCTTGCGTGGGGTTTCTCTCACTCATCTGCTGTAACTTTGGAAGAAGGGATGTGGAAATCCTTGTAAACTGTCTAAACTGGGGTTTCTGCATCTCTTCCACCGACGTTACGGCAGACATGCGGGAGAACTTCTGTGGAAATTCACGTCCTTCCCACCCACATATGTCATACAGTATTGTGCCAATGTTAGGTGTGATGTCAAAGAGATACGGCTTTGTTCTTATTGGATATTTGTTTGCTCTGTTCCATCTTTCATGAGATAAAACCTCAAGCCTAAAGCCACTGATTCATATGTGAGTCAATTGACCCTATTCCTGTGTTCCGATTGTCTGCTGATGATATCATGCACTGTAATGCGTTAGCTTAGGGACTTGCAATGATCATAGTGGTCTAAGTAAACATACAGCATCTTATTTTTCGCATTAGTTGGCTACTATTCTAAGGACTGGTGTTCAAACTTCCCCAAAATACCCTTGATATGGAAGTTATTTTCTGTTTAATGTTTAATTCCTTTGGAGACTTACCAAAAGATTTTTAAAAAATCTTTTCTAAATTACCTTCAATTAAACACAGCATGGGGCATAATTTACAACTTTGCAGCCTGGTAGGTAATCGGGTGGGAGTGGATCGGATCGCCCATCCATTGTAGAATCCGTCTGATTTTCATCCCATTGAAATCAAGTTGAAACTTTCTCCCATCTCGGCATCATTCACAATTCCTCATCTCCGGAGGAACTATTTTTAAATGAGATTGCTGCATAAAAATGATATGTAGGCAGGGTTCTTTATTTGTCATTGTGCTCAACATATCACTTACTCAGAAAATTAGTTGGTGGGGGTAGAGTTTCAAATATACTATTTGATAATGACCTCTGGGACATTTTTTGGATTAAAGCTTCTGCTGTTCATCAAATTATTTAGGAATATGAAAATAACTCAGATCAATATCAAATAACACTACTGGAAATTGATCCATCGAGTGTGCATCTATCACTCTTCAGATACCATGGCCAGAATCTTCCCAGCTCTGCGAGTGCGGGTTTGGAGGCCGGCCCACTATCAAAATGGCTTTGATTGACAGCGGGCCAGATGCCGCTCTAAACCCGCCTCAGTGTGAGTTTCTTAGCTGTCAGATGTACATTCAGATAGCAGACATGGCAACAAGCAGCGGGACAGGTAATTAACATCATTAAAAGGTACTTAAATGCTAGTTAAGAGGCTTAAAAACAAGCACTTACAATTTTACCAAGTTTTTGAGGGGTTTGCCGTCCCTTGGGTTTCAGGCCAGGTAAGTGTGTCGGGTTCTCAGTGACTCTCTATTGCTTTGGTTAGTTGACAGCTGCAGAAGTGGTATAAAAACTACCATTTCACAGCTGTTCACTTTCCAATGTCAGAAGCTGAAGCCTTCAGGATTTGGAAGATATTTTTGAGCTGTATGCACTTTGGAAGTGTTTGCAGTGAATTCTCCATTCACTGTGACCGACTTGGAGCAACCTTTCTCACCATTGACAAGGCACTTCTGTCATCTCAACCTCACCTGCCATCTATTCCAGCAGTATTGGTGCCCTTGAATAAATCTCACCTTGGTACCTAGAATCCCAGCATGATCAGTCCCAACACCAACATCACTAAATACACCAGCATTACCACCAACACCAACCTTCTCCGCAATCACCTGATGCTGCACAGTATACAGGACATCAGCACCTGAGCACGTTGCTGCCCAGGAGGCCAGTGATGGCCTCACCATGGCCACATTTACTTCACTTCACGCTGTACACCCTGACTACCACATGATGCACCAGGTTAGCACCAACCCACACCAGCTCCATAAAGCATCCCTGCAATGTCCAACCCATTCCTTTCACACTCATCACCATTGTGGGGGGTGGCCTTATGCCTTGCCATTCACTACAACTCACTAAGTCACTTCCAAAGGTACTCACAAATCTGTCCATGAATGCAAAGTCCTGGAAATAAAGATTTCAATATTTGACAACACATCAACATTAACTATAGATGAACATTGGCTAAAGGACCCAAGTGCTTACCCTTGCGTATTGTTAGTTGGTATGATTGGACAAGGATGAGGGTGAGTGTAAGGGGTGGCTAGTGAAATGGGGAACTGATAATGTAGAGAGAGAGAGGGATGGGTGAAGGTGCAAGGTAAGTTGGTGTGAGTAATGATGTGCAGAGGTAGAGTAGGGAAGGCAGAGTGATGGGGATGTGATGCCGGGCACAGCAGGATGAGGTTGAGTGTGGCATTGCAGTAATGTTTCGTGATCTACTGAGATCATTGAAAGGTTTGTGCCACTGCAGCCAGGTCCTCCTGACGACATCCCTGCTTGTGCCCTCATGTGCAATGTGCAACCAGGCTGCGTTGATCTCCTGGAGAGGTCTCTTTGAAGACATTTGGAGAGAGTCATGGTAGAGCCTGGGTGCAGTGTTTGTCAGTGTTTGCAGTAGCTCAATGCTGCCAAGCACTGACAGATGAACTGTCAAAAAATAGTTGTGAATGGTCCCTTTAAGGAAACCAGCTGATGCCGTGTCATCAGACCCACTTCCAATTAATTGGCCGTAAACCCGCAGGGCGGGCTCAACAAGCCCCAGCCAAGGAAGATTGCTGTCAGTGGGCGGGCTGCAGCCAGGAGCGTGTTCCCCGCACACCATCGATGCCACCCGCATCCAACTCGCACCTGTTGCCGATATTGCAGCCCATGCTTCAAAGCCTTATACTGGGGGTCACCAGCTGATAATGGATGGGGTGGTGATCTTGTGAAGTGAGGGATAAGAATATATAAAAAAGAAAAAAAGCTGGTAATTTGCTGTTGTTTTTTTTCTGACCCTGGGGAGGACCTAGGGATTGGAAAGAGCTGTCCTGTGCTCCGTTTCTTCTCGTAGCATCTCCACTGCTGCATGAGGAATCTTTTGCACATGCCACTACACCATTCTCACATTTATAGCACTGGTTGATCCCATTCTTGAGCAGTGAGCTTCCAATCACTGGCAGATTACATGCTGGAAGCATGCACTGGGGCCTGACCCAGGAAGAATCAGCAGGGTTGACCTGCACAACTCTGATGCACACAGTGCCAGCACTGCAATGTGTTACTGCCTCCGTGCTCACTTCAAAAACCAGTTCGGAAGCTTTATTGCTTAAATAAAAGGCATTACAAACAGAAATCTCGATTAATGTTGTGGGGCTGTAGTTTGTTTAAATTTGAAAAGGTTAAAAAGAAGATAATGGAGTTCATTCCAGGAATGGATTCTGCAGCAGAGTTGAACAGGAAATCATTTTGTGTTCATATTTGAACAGGTTACCATTAAACAAGAACTGAGAATTTAATGAAAAGGATCCATTGTGTTTCTTTCTTGAACCTGTTCTATTTTGTCTGCTGGATGGAAAATTCTTTGCTAATGAATCAGTCAAGCTGACAGGTTTTCACATTTTGTCTGTGCTTAGAGATAAATTTCAGTCTCAATTTTCAACTCAGTTGTTTGGTCCTGGTGAGATGTAATGGCAATTAGATTGCTGTAAAATGAGTCATTTTCATTTGGAGCAAACAAAATGGCCTAATTGTGAATTACATTTTAAATATTCTTCGACTCTGAAAATCAATACAGTATTTACAGTATATAAATAGGATTGAAAATACAGATCTCAGTTGCAAATGCCACTAAATATTTATCAATAATAACTAAAAATGGTGCTGTAGATACTTCTACTCTCAGTGATTTGTTACAGTGTCGACCACTTTTCCCTGGATTTAATATCTTTTGTGGCTTCGGCTACAGTGAAATCATGCTGTTCTTTTAGGTCTGCTAGTCCTGTTCATGTTTGAAATATCCAGGTTACTCTTTCATGAAACAGTCCTTGTGAGGACACGCCAGTGGATTACATGCAACGCTCACATCCAGCTACATACGAAAATAAGTGACCTCAACTAGAGCAATGATTCAGTGGACTCCATATAAACATTACTGTGTCAATAAAAGATGACACAATACTACAAAATACTATTGAAATGAGTGGCCAATTTGCTTTGCCAGTCTCCATTCCAAGCAGTGAGATTGAAAATAATTCTCATTGTCTTAAAAGAACACTGTCCCCTCAGTGTAGCATGACTTTGGCTGAATTCCCAAATTCCTTTTACCGATCTGTTCTAATGAAGTCATCCCGCAATATAAATAAAAGAAACAATGTTGCAATATTTCCTCAGAGTTCTTGCAAAGTGGAAATTGTGGGGTTGATTCCACAATTCTGAAAGAACAGAAAATAAATGGACAAGCGCAGTTCATGACTTTGTTTTTGGTTGGGGCAGTTATGTATAGCACAAAATTGCATTCATGACCCTTATAGTCAAGTTAAGCAGTTTGGCTCACCAGCAGCCAAAATAACAACAGCTTGTGCCAATGGTGGAAATGTTTATATTGCAATACTACAGGGGAGGAGGGAGGGTGAACACCTCTGCTTTCGGAACCTCTGGTGAAAACCACCTCTGAGGATGCTTTGTTCATTGAGCTGCTAAAGTTAAAGCTGGTGTATACGGCAAAGCTGTAAGATAAATGCTGCATCAGCAATCATGCTGAATTAATGTTAACTGTGTCAGGGCTGAGGACCACTTTTTGCTATAAGAGCTGCTTCTCAAGATGACTTCTCAAAGCCCAGTCAATTAAGAAGGTCCTTAACAATCTCAGAGACGGGAACTGTTCCTGCCTTCAGTCTGTGCTGGATTAAAACTGAATTCCCAAAGTTGGAAGGATATCATTCATGGAGCTGTCTGAGACTCCAGTGTGTTATCTTTTCAGTGCTACGTGATTTAAAATAAATACTATTTCAGTGAAGTATATGTGTATCTATGTAACAAAATAAAAAATAACTAATGTGTAGTCAACTTGGAGTATGGGCTATTTTTCAGCAAAACAAACTTTGTGTTATTTTACTGGAGAATGAGAACAACCAAATTTATAGTCTTTATCTAAGTAAATCGATTCTAAGAACTCTTAAAAGGCTTGCTGTTATTTGGTGCAACCTGTAGCTTTAAGAGTTAATTTCTGAAAGCACTTGTTTTAAAGAAGAAATTCACTTTGCATTCATGGGAAAATACTGCCTGCTTGAGACAGACTTCGGGAGAACAATTGCAGGGGTTCTACCTGCTTCATGTCTGCTGTCCCCTGACACCTGGCACAGACCAAGTGCTGAGTGACAGCACTCGAGTGCATCCAGCTGAAACCACAGCCCCTATACAGGAGTAGGGGGTGAAAGGCTCCCACTGAGTAACATAGCTCAACTTGCTAAACAAACCTGCAGAGAAGGAAGAAAGAAATATATGCTACATTGAGCAAATACATACGGGTATATGGGAACCAGAGAACTCTGGATATGTATTTGAAAGAATCTATTCAGGTTAAATTATGCCAATCTATGTGGCCTACAGCAATAAAGAAAGTGTTTACTACAGCTTGCTTTAGCATGTCACTGTCAACCTTGCACTCAGCACACTTGATTGATACTTTTTTTGACTTAATTATGTTACAATATTATTATTATATCTGTTTTATTTTTCTGTAGAATTCATTACTACACGCTGAAAATTTTAGCAATTTGTCACAAGGGACCCAAACATGAAAGTGTTGGGGAGACTGTGATACTGAGATTTGACAAACTAAAGTAATTCTTGGATGGCACTTTGGAAAACTTCTCTGGCAGATGAGATATCAAAATTCAGTCATTTGTAGGATGATCCACTCCAGTGAATAGGTAATATGTTGTACCTCAACTCAGGAGCAATCTGATTGTTGATACGCAGAATAAAATATTAAGAAAAATGTAGCTGTACTTAAATCATGAATTAAGTTGTCTACTCTAGCTAATATGTGACATCCTTTCCATTCAGCTATATTCTTTCCATACAGCTATGTTTGAAAGATGTCTATCAACACATAGGCATACTTTGTTGCAATTTTTTTAAGGTTAGAGTTTCCTATACCTGAAGACGGTCTGTCAATTTCTTCAGTGAAGTCCATCTTCTCCAGGCATTTGAGTTCCTTCTTTTGGATATGAAATGGAATTTGGTGTGACTACATTACTGGTTTTACTATTGTGCCAATATGCAGTTGGAACTGGAAATCTTTGAGTTTGCCTATGCTTTGGAAGAAGTCACCATGTTAGGCAATGAGTTGGTCTATTGTTGAGGTATTTAGTACATCATTTGCAGTTGAATCAAGTTAATTATGTCGAGCACTCCCAGTTCCGATGCTTGCTGGATGACTCAGTAGGGATCCAGTGTCTTCTTGTACTAAGAAGAATGTTGCTTGTGTGAGTTTCGTTTTTGATTTAACTTTCTCATAATAGGTTTGTAATCCATACGGGATAGGAAATATACTAGACAGTAAAACTTTAAAAGAATCAGAGGCTTAAGGGGCTCAGATACACAAATCTTTAAAAGTGGGAGAAAAAGTTGATAAAGCTGTAAAAAAATAAGCACATGTGATCTTATGTTTTATAAATAAGAGCATAGATTAAGAAGCAAAGATGTAATACTAAACCAATAGAATATTGCGGCCAGTTTTGGCCACCCTATTTTAAGAAGGATGTCAAGGCCATGGAAAAGGTGCAGAAGAAATTCACTAAGATGATAATGAGGATGAGAGACTTAGGGCCCGAACTCGGTCGAAGCCAAGGTCTGCTCAAGTGTCACCCAAAGGACCGCCGATGGCTGCCAAGAGACCGGACGGTACTTTGCCTGGAAGATTCCTCTAAAAGAGGTGGCAGTACCGCCCGGCAGCCAAACAACGGTTTATGCCATCAATCTGGGCGGCAGCAGGCAGGAGCTCTCAATCTTGGTGGCAAATGCGCTTGCTGCCCAAGTGCCGCCGAGGATGGAGTCGGGCCCAGGGAGCGTGGAAGACCTGCAAATAAAAATCATAGCAAAAAAAAAACCCACCGCAACACCTACAGGGGACCCCATCCAGGTAAGTCGCAGTAAATGTTTTTTTAATATGTTCACTAACCTTTTTTTCCATTCTTCATACTTACCGTTGGGTTTAGAACAGCCTCCATGCAGCGGTCCTTCCACCTGCTGGCGCCGACTCCTGCCCGCACCAATCTAGCAGCTCGGCGGGAGGGAGGCCACTTGCGCTACTTGGCCACCAGAGGACGTCAGCGGGTGGTTCCCAGCAGTACTCCCCTCCCGCCCACTCCAGCCCAAGTGGAAAATGGCAAAGAGGGGAGACTGGCAGCAAAACTTGACGGCAGTCGGCGGCGGCAGTGGGTGGTAAGGCCATCAATATCAGGGCCTTAAAGTATGAAGAGAGATTGGAATACTGGGATTCTATGATTTACAACAGGGAAAGTTAAGATGAGATCTGATGGAGGTGTTCAAAATGAGAAAGGGTTTTGATAAATAGGGAAAGCTGTCCACAGGTTTGATAATACAAAGATTTGTGCACGTATTAGTACCTTAGATTTAGAAAACATGAGTACAATCAGATCTAGATGTGATGGGGGAATGAACCCGCACCTGTAGCATTATTCATGTGGATAGGGCTAATGCCAATCATGTGAATATCATGCAGGACTCCAAACTAAGGTCTGAGCAGGAAGGAGATCGAGGTGTTCTAGTGCATGAATCTTTAAAGGTTCATGTCCAGTGCTCTGAGGGTATAGCAAAACCAAGTAGAGGATTAGGATGCATTGTTACCATGATTCAATATAAAACAAAAAGCACTATATTGTCCTTGTATAACACCTAGGTTAAGCCTCATCTGGAATACTGTGTTCAGTTTCAGTCCTCTCACATTGGTGGGTGATATTGAGGCTCTGTTAAAGATTCAGAGGAGGGCCACAAGATTGATATCTAGCTTAAAAGCCCTTAGTTACCATCGTAGGCTTAGAGAGCTGGGTTTTTGTACTCTAGAAAAGTGTAGATTTGGGAGAAGTTGAAAGGACTAAAATATGACCATGTTGCTGGACTATTTGAATTAAATCGGTTAAGAAGCGTCATGTAAAATGTGTATTAGTGATGCAAGTATAGAACGAGGTTAGATGACCCCGGCGGAGTTTGCAGGATCAGTGAGAGGGCACCTAATTTACAAGGGTTTCTTCTGGCACAACTCTGCTGACTGCCTGTCCATTACTGCTGGAAATTCTGGCACCCATATGCCCTTGAGGGAGTATTACTCAGGCCTCCGCAACCTTGGCCATGGTACCTCTCAGCCCGCTGTATATGGGGCAGGTATGTGAAAAAATATTAAATAACAATCTTTTAGGGTGGGTAGGGTTAATGGAAGCCACTTGACTGGCATAGACTCCATCACAGTGGCCCACATCCGCCATTCTATGTTGAGCATTTAAGATGTAATCTGTTTTCTTATGCCATTATTTGACAGAAGAATGAATGACAGCATTTTGCAAAATAATATTTGCTACATCACCTCTGTAGTCTCAAACCCAGGAAACAGGTATGTTGAGGCAGGGTCCTGGGTCTAGGAGACAGGTATGACAGAGTTCCAGACATAGGAAGTGAGTGCAGCAGAATTCCAGAACATATGGTCTTTGAAGAACATCATAGCCAACCCTGATCTTGTTTTCAATCAGTGTCCACACACGTACATTCAAGCAATGGTCATGGTATAGAAATCACAGCATGAGCCCTGGCCAATTTATCCTTCGTTCCTCTACAGCTGCCTGGCTGACATCAGTTAACTCAGTACATTACCTTCTTGATCTGTATGGCTCAGAGATGGAACTTGGATGACTGGATGCCTTTGTCCCATGAGATTTTAAATTGTGGATTAAATTTGACAGGCAAAAGAAAAGCCTATTCTCTTATGAATTCATCAAATAAAATGACGTATGGTCTGATAGCCTCCAATATCTCCCACCTGTGGAAGAACTGCAGGACATGTAAACAAACTATGAGTGATGATCATAGATCTATCATAATAGGTAGTCAGTTAGCATTCAAATTTTGACATTTAGATTGAATGTACCTATTGAGGAGATTTGACATTATCCCTACTTAGACCTTTGGCTAATGCCTGTTTTAATTGAAAGTCAGCTCACTGTGGGAATTTATGAATGCTCCCTCAGCTGCTAGATAGGAGTGGCTACCCTTGAATTGAGAAGGAGCTTTCCCAGAAGATTTGTAACTTTCCCTGGCATGTTGTTTAGTTAGCTAACTCCTACTTGTAACCGAGTAGGAGGAATGATAAAGTGCCGATAGTTTTTCTGTCATTATAGTTGTCTTAGATGAGTTAGCATTCTGTAACATCTGGCCCTAACTGAACTTTTTAGCATTAGAAATTAATAATATTGTTTTATCTGAAAATGTATCATGCTGAATAAACTAGAGGTAGAATAATGCATGGATTATAGAACCTCTGCAATTTACATTCTCATTTAGTTATAGACCATTTGGAAGGAGCCATGGTCAGGTAGAGAAATGCTACGCCAGTCCTCAGAGAAAGGACGGTTTTAACAATGATTTTGTCAAAAGAATATCTTGTTTCTGGAATGCTGGTGTTGCCACTGCTTCAGCCTCCCATTTAAAGCAGGTAAAGATAGATTATAAAAGCAGGTAGTGGAAATCATAGCTGTCTCCATCTTTTATGTTCTGATTAGGTGTGTTAAGCTTTATTCTTTAGCTTGTGCAAGCAATGACTGTGATTTTAAATCAACCTTTAGGTCTTGGTGGTCTGTGACCTTGCCTTTATTAGTTCACCGTCTCCACCATTCTTCATAGAAAAGCCAAAAAGATCGAAGGAATCTGTATGGCTCTATTCTAATCTTTCAGGACAGTTCAGGGTCCCCGATAAAGATATTCATTTTAACCCCTTTATTTTTAAGTCCTCAGGGATTGGGTTGAGGCTGTTTAGAAGCAGGTCATCATTCTTGCGTGCGCTTGTCTAACCTTGCTGAGTAAACTGACGGCTTGACTTTGGGCTCTGGCTGGAATAAACAATCCCTTCAGGGAAGGACCAAAGCTTCAATGGGATTAAACAGGATCAGGTAGGTTCTGCTTCACTTAATTTTGCATCTGCAAACAAATAAACACTTTATGCTTGTATCACTGATGAATGACAAGTGCAGTAGCGCTGGCAAATATTTTCTTTGTATCTTAAGATATTATAAATCTTCTACAAATTTTAAACTGTAGTCTGCTTTCCGGGAAAGAATACTGGCATTATTCTGAGGAAATAGGTTTCAGAAATGTATTAAAACAATAAAAATATGACAGTTTTGCCTCTGTTAAGTAATAGATATGAAATAATGGGCTGGAATTTGTAGTGGGCAATAACGGCGAACTAACCCCTTTGAAACTGACCACTACTTCAGCATGTAGCACATGCAGATTCAAATGTTGAAATCCTGACATTGTGGTCAGTCATTCACTGCTCTGACACCGGCTGCACTGTGGCAACCCCAGCCTCCCCTTTCCCCCATCAGCCCCACAGTCGTAAATCAGGGAAACTGACGAAAACTTGGGCTTTTCCACGGTAATATCGCTGTTAAATACCCCATTAAATGTTAGACCTTTTTGGATTAAGTATAACTGTAGTTTTAACAGCGTATTGACTGATAACCCAATGTTATAGCCTGGAAAAAAACAGTGTTTATTGTGTTGTGTCAAATTTATCCGTTATGATAAAAATTACAATTTTTAAGAAACTTAAAAAAAAATTATATGCAGATTTTTGTGCACAAAATGAAATGTCAATTTATTTTAAGGGCATAAAATAACTGGCAACCTTAAGAAGATATATTAAAATTCTTCAAAAAGCAGCAATACTGCAGAATACACTGTGATATTAGTGTGAAGTCTTCCTGATGAAGTATGAATAGGTTAATGATGCATGCACAAGTAACCATTATTTTTCACCTTGCCAGAACTGGAGAAGAAGCAATGAGTATCAGAGTCAAAGTGTCAACTGATACTGGCACTCTGGTTTCGGCTGGGTCATCTGGAGGAGAAAGGGAAAAGTGATTCATGAGAACAGTACGGCACTTATAGACTGCTGTTTGAAATGGCAGTGGTCTGAGCAGGTTTTATTTACACTGGTAGCTGGTAATGAACTTCAAAAGATACTTTTAATGTTTACTAGGGGATCTCCTCGAGCATTGCTCAGAGGCACCAACCATAAGCCGAGCCAATGTACTCTTTTTCAATGAATCTTTTTCAATAACATGAACTGGAACAGTCAGCTGGAGGGCTGGCATTTCACGGGGCACTGGGATACATATCACAGAGGCCTGAAAGCCTTTGCACGTGTCACAGGAGGATGAAGATACTTCCATTTTTATGCTGCGAAAGCAGACTCTTGGCCTTCACATGGGTACTCTGGATTGAGTTCGGCAGCTTTTTATTTTAGCACAATATGGGCTAGAAATTCAGTTTTTGGCTATCGTTTTTTTCCAGTTATTTTAAGGAAAAAATACCAATAGAAACTTCACCATTTTTTAAGGGGGTAAAATTGGCAAAAGAATGCATCCAACGGTAAAAATCGGTGTTGCACGAGGAATCGCGGTGGAAACCGGGGTCCTCATCAACTTTAGCCCGAGGCCTATCACCACCAAAAATAAAGGCCCTGGGAGGGGAGAAAACACAAAAAAAATTCCAAAACTAAAAAAAATAGATAATCAGAAAACGTTCACTATACACTTAACTAATGAATCGCTGAAATAGAATTTAAAAATAAAAACTTCACTTACCTTTTTTGTAGGTCTTCATACCTGCTACTGTTTCTGGGACTTCACGCAGACTTTTTCCACCCTGAGTACGGGTTCGCTGAACGGCCAATTTTAAGCAGTGCGTTTTTTTTTGGCGTTGCACGTCGTCAATCTGCTTTTCAGCGATATTTCAAAGCCGCCATTCGTTAACTGACCAATTTAGGTGAGTACTTTTTACCGGTAAAAAAGGCGAAATATCACTGAAAAAACGTGCACAAGGCTGGCCAATTTCTCCTCCTATGTCTGTCGGCCTTTCTTTCTCCATCAGGTATGGGAGTTAGCTAGATGTGTTAAAACAACTGCTTTATTCACCACACGGGTGATATCATCGAGGCCAGGCCAACACTACCGTCCAAAATTCAGATAGTCAGACTGTTATATATGTAAACCTGTAAATACCTTGTTTAACCACCAGGGGGCTCATCCCCTGGAGTCCCAAGGGATCCCACAATCCCTTGGGAGCACCTGTACGTAAGGAGGCCTCACAGGCTGGAGAGGCACTTTGGAGACCTGTAATAAAGGACTACAGTCACACATTACTTTGAACTTACAGTATCTGGTCAGATTCTTTATTCAAGATGTAACACAGACTGTTTTGCACAAAAATAGACATTTTCTCAGGAAACCAAATGTCCAAGATATGATGCAAAATCTACTTTTATAGGATGGCACTGAAAATGCAATAGTTTTTCATTTGGTTTCAAACACACCAATATTTTGCCTTACAGTTTCTTCTATGTTCCCTCAGTGACCGAGGTATAAAGGCTGATTTCACAATCACAGACAAAATTGTCCTGGGCTTGCTACATGTGCAAGCGCACTTGAGCAACTGGTGTTGGAAGTTGATCTTGATGGATTCAGTATGGTCAGCTAATGAAAGTAATTTACGTGTCTTCCTTTTGCATTATCCTAGTGTGTTAGTAAGACTATGGCTGCATATGGTCAGGGATGAGGGGGGACAGCAGCTATTCAAGTGCTATTGCTCTTCCTAATTTTGATGCACATTTTGCCTGATTGCACGTGGGACAATGGAATCTTCCTGAATGGCAAGTGCAAAGCTGCCCCCTTTGATGAGGAGATATTGCCATAACTTTGGAGGAAGCTCAGCAGTAACCCTAGTGAGAGGGTGTAAATTTTCCAACTCAAATTAAATGCCCATAGTATATATGCCACAAGCAACATGATGCAGCATGTCTTTCTTGCAATAGTGCTGATTCGGTGGACTGCTGCAAGTAAAGGCATTGCACCTGATGCCAGGGTTATTGTTAAGAGCCTTGACAGCTGTGTGTCTTTAATGAAGCCCATGCTTTCGCTCAAATTATTGAAGCGAAACCTGAGGCCTGATTTCAGGTGAGCCCCGTGCCTTCCGGTTGGGGCATGCACTGTCTGAGCGCCTGTGGTTAGTCCCGATAACAGGCCATAACCAATTTTTACCCCTGATTATTTATTGAGGGAACTGTGCAGGGTGTGATACAGAATGCAAAATGAAGAGTGAATTTTCACTTTCACCACTGGACAGAAAATGGGTGGTAGCGAATCGGCTGTTTGTTTTACACCCCACTAGATTTTCAGTTCCATTGAAATGAATAGAAACGGAAATCAGGCGGGATTTATAACAGGCAGCTAATCAGCTACCACCCATTTTCTGTCCTGTTGTAAAAGTGAAAGTTTATCACACAATTTCTAACTTCTTTCTAATATTGTTAATTGATTGCAAGGTTACTTTTAAGTCATGGGCTAAAGACATTGGACTCCTGTGTTAAAGTGGTATTTTCTATGGTTGGGGAAATTTCTGCAGTAATTCTAAAGACAGTTTTTTCTTTTTTTGTTTTTAAACCTGCATATGAACCAATCAACTGCTAGAAATCTGCCTGGACTAAATGTACCTGTCATTAAGAGTGACAGAAAACAGTAACATGCAAATGGAATGGGCCCAAGTTTCCACCCTCTGTAAAAACAGTGCACCTCCATAAGGTGCGCCGACTTTCTGCAATAAAAAGGGCGCCGAAAACTTACCTTGTGATTCTCCGGTCTCCTCAGGACGTCTTCGTGCTCGGCGTGGCGCAGCACAAAGGGTCGGAGGCGGAGCCAGGTCCCGGCGCTGAAAACAGTGCCGGGACCTCTGCACATGCGCATTAGAGTCTGCGCGCATGTGCAGTAGCTCCAGGCCCCCGAGGCTGCGTGAGAGGGGTCCGAAGCATGCCGGCCCTAGCCCTGGACGAATGGGCTCCCGGGGCAAAGATCGGGACTCGGGACTCGGGCCTCCCTCCCTCCCGTTCAGCTCCACCCTCCCTCCCGTTCAGCCGCTTCCTCCCCTCCTCCCATTCAGCCTCTTCCCCCCCCTCCTCCCTCCCGTTCAGCTCTTCCCCCTCCTCCCCCCTCCTCTTCCCCCTCCCTCCCCATCGTCGGCGTGGCCCACCCACCTGGCATCTCGCTGGGGGCGGGCCTCGCCCAAAGTGTCGTTGTTGGCGACCTGGCCAGTTCAGCCTCTCTCCCCCTCTCTCCCTTTCAGCCTTCCCCCTCTCCCACCCCCCCTCCCGCCCCGTAGTCGGTGGGGCCCGCCCGCCCGACATCTCACTGGGGGCGGGCCTCGCCCGAAGTGTCGGCGGCGGCCAGGCTTCTTCTTCATCGTCAGCAGCGGGGCCCATTCAGCCTTCCCCCCTCCCTCCCTCCCTCCCGTTCAGCCTCCCCCCCTCCCTCCCATTCAGCACTCCCCCTCCCTCCCTCCCGTTCAGCCCACACTCCAGTTCAGCCCTTCCCCCCACCCCCTCTTCTCCTCTCCCCCTCCTCTCCTCCCCCTCCTCTCTCTTCCCCCCTCTCTCCCCCTCCTCTCCCCCCCGCCTCTCCCCTCCTCTCCCACCTCCCTCCCCCTCCTCCTCTCCCCCTCCTCTCACTCCCGCCCCCCTCCTCTCCCTCCCTCCCTCTCCTCCTCCACCTCTCTCCCCCTCCCCCTCCCCCTTCCCCCTCTCCCCAACCCCCCACCCCTCGCTGTCAGAAATATAAAGAGACACTGACAGAGACACAGAGAGAGACACTGACAGAGAGAGGGAGAGAGAGAGAGAGAGACACTGGAGGGGGGGGGGGGGGGTGGCATCCCAGCATGCTGTTGGAGGGCTCCTGGTGCTGCAGTAGGTGAGTAGAAACGTTATTTTTTATTTATTGATATTTTATTATTGTTTTTAATTTTTAATTTTTTAATTTTTTGATTGTGTTATTGGTTGATTTATTGATTTATTTATCATTTATTATTGATGATGGCTCTTTATTTGTAAAAGTGAAGTGTTTAATGTTTGTAAACCCCCGCCCCCATCTCTTGTTCCCTACGCCTGATTTATAAGTGTAGGCAAGATTTTTCTGAGCATACAAAAATCTACTTATTCCATTCTAAGTTAGTTTGGAGTAAGTTTTCGCTGCCTAATTTGCAAAACAGGCGTAAGTGGCTGGACACACCCCCTTTTGAAAAAAAATCTGTTCTAAAATGAAACTATTCTAACTCACTTGAACTGGAGCAAACTAAATGCCGAGAATTGCAATTTCTAAGATGCTCCATTCTAAACTTGTATCTCCAAAAAAATAGGAGCAACTCAGGCTGAAATTTGAGCCCATTGTGTTGATGGGAATTGTGTGTAGATATTTGACATGAGCCTTTTTTAATTTCTCTTCCTTCCCAGAAGGTTAAAAAAAGGTTACTTTTCCTATGTGCTTAGCGCCGGGAAAAAATATTACCGCCCGCCCTTTTTTTTGGGCGGAATCATCAGAATGAGCAAAATCAACACCCATAATATCGGCCAGCATTAATTTTCGCACTGATTTAATGCTGAGATTCAATATTAACGCCCGCCCACATTTTTTTTGTTTACCGAAACTAACGTCCAGCAGATTGCCCACCGTCAATTTCACCACCTCGCACACAATATCCCGCGCACAAAGAAAACGCCCACAAAAAGTGGAACTGTTCTGAACGAATGCCAGCGGTGTGGCTGGCATTTTTAAAACCACACTGTTACGTGAGGAGCTGATATCGGAACGATTTGCCTGAAAGAGCGTTGATGTGAGTGACAACGCTGACACACTGTTGTGTGTGTGCAGCTCAGGCATCAAAGGTGCCCATCGCCTTGGTGCCAGTTAAAGTTTACATTCATTGATGTTAAATTGTATTTAATCCTTTCATGTTAAGGAATCACCAGTGTGTTACGGTGCAGTTATCTGAGACAATGCGCAACAAGGCTATGTTCAATAACAAAAGTTTTATACCAACATTGATCTGAAATCATAAGCATCACAAGCAATAACACCCAACCCCTGCCCACACCCCACTTTTTCCACAATTGACATTAATCACATGTTCAACATGTCCAGCAACACAGAAAACAAAGGCAAAGCATGAGCGTGGTCCCCAGCCTCCAGACATTGCAACAAATTGGAGATATAACACAGCCATCATCTGCGCATACGCACCTCACTTTCCTTCCCCCCTCCCCTTCTTCGCCCCACCTCTACCCCTTCCCCTCCTCGCTCCACAGCGCCTGGCCGAGGAGCTCCTCAGGCGGTGCCTCATTAGGGGGGATGAAGACAGATGCGGTGGTTGGATGGGTACGGGAACGGGGGGTGCTGAGGGGGCAACATTCTCCGATGCAGAAGCAGGATCTTGGTCCTTGCACTCATCTGTCGTTTGCAGTGGTGGTGCAGAACCTAGGGGTGGAGTGCCGTGCTCAGGGACCACTGGGAGGCCTGTGGCAACATTGTTCCTGGCTATCGCATCCAGGGACTCCGCCATCCGCGGAATGTACTCGGTCATGGTGCCAGAGATGGTGACCAACTGTCGGGATATGCCCCCTAGTGCTTCGATGAGCTGGTCACCAATGTCTACAGTCCTCCTGGACAACTGTACTCTCTCTCCGCTGTCATGTGGTGCTCATGGAACAGACTTGCCGCATCCACGAGACCTCCGCGGGGTCGGCGCCGTCCTGGGGACAAATGGGGTGCCCTGTGGCGAGGTGCTTGGAGCCGGTACCTCCAGAGTGGAGGCAGGAATGACCAGAGGACCACTAGATGGCCTTGGGGTGGAATGGTTTCTGGAGCGTGGCGATGCAGGTTACTCAAAGTCCGCGCTCTCAGCCATGGAGAACAGACCCAGCAGATTGACGGGCGAGAATCGGACCTCCTCAGCACCAGATGTAGGAGGATCGTTCGCCGACTCCTTCCCCACGCCCCCACCTTCTGGCCTCTGTGGTCTTGCCTTGGGACACGCTGCTGGCTGAGCTGAAAAACACAAATGAGGTTATTAGAGGAGAAGGGGCTGCTAGGGTCACAAGGTGAGTCCAGCGCTACACACAGCATTTGCACAACAAAAGCACCACCGCTCTCAAAATCATCGCAGACATCACATTTCATGACCATCAACACATTTGCATTGCAATGATTTTCATTAGGCCATCATTATTTATATGACAATTTTAGACATCATCTATCATATATGATTGTTCGGATATGAGTGGGTGTGGCATCTATTGACTTTACATTACGCAATGGCGTAAGCTTTATTCACGTGGCATCACTTCAGGGTCTGCAGATGCGTCCGTGGCTGTCCGGGTGTGCTTCCCCACGAGTGCGAGCACCCGCTCCTCCATCTCAGTGATGTCGCTGGGGACTGGTGGCCCCTCCCGCCCATTCGCCTCTGCACGGACCTCATCATCGATAGCTTCTTCTGCAAAAGGTGACGGGATGACATGGCATGAAATCATTGCGTGATATTATTGCTAGGTACTGTCACAGAGACTGCTACAACACATAACCGACAGATGTAATCATGATTATTATAATAATTATCATTCTTTACCTAAAGATGTGCACCGTGACCGCAGGCTTTGAGTAAAACATTCCCGGTAAAAGTGAAAGACCTCACATCTGATGATAGTCACTCATGACTGTTACAAATCAAATTATATAAAAACATAAGTACATGTAAATCAATGTAATACTTACTCTTGCGGATCCCACAAGGTCGTTCCGTCGTTTGTGGCATTGGTGCCCTCACGCACCTCGTTGGCCACCTCTGCTCTGTCAGTCCATATCTTCTGGTATGCCTTTGGGGTGGGCTTCCCACGCTCCCCCTGTGTCAAATCACCCCAGTGTAACTCGACTTCCTGCAGGAAGGAGGCATTTGAACCTCCTGGCTCGTCCAAGAACCTCCTGGCTCTTTTGCGCCCTCCAATGTGCTCCTCTCCCACCTGACTGTTCTCTCCAGCATCAGTCTCCACAGCGTGCTACAAAGCCTCCTCCTTTCTCTCCATTATAGGCCAAATTCTGTCAAATATGTGGCTGGTAAAGTTTCCCTCCTTCCTCCCAAAGCAGCCACACCGCACCCAGACACACCTTCAGCCCCTCTGAGTTCCCTCTCTCTCTGTCTCCTCTTCTGCTCATGTCATGATGACCCTTGACCTCCAGAATCATGGGAATCGAGTGTTGCCATGCCGTTGCTAAGGACGGCCACACTTTACGCAGAAGGTCAAAAAAAATTAATGCTACCACCCATTTTATATCGCTCACGGTAACGCCCATTTTCAAAAGTGGAAAGTATTAGCTTTGAGAATGGGCGAGAAGCCGGCGATCTGAAAACCCTTTTTTAACACCCACACCGGAAATATCGCGATAACCACAAAATGCAGGTTCTAGCCGCAGATGTGGTCTCACCAAAGCCCTGTACAATTGTAGTAAGACTTCCTTACTCTTATACTCCAACCCCCTTGCAATAAAGGCCAACATGCCATTTGCCTTCCTACTTGCTTGCTGTACCTGTATGCTAACTTTCTCTGAACACCAACATTTAAGAGTTTCTCACCATTTAAAAAATATTCTGTTTTTCTATTCTTCCTACCAAAGTGAATAACCTTACATTTCCCCACATTATATTCAATCTGCCACCTTATTTCCCACTCCCTTAACCTGTCTGCATCCCTTTGCAGAGTTTTTGTGTCCTCCTCATAGCTTACTTTCCCACCTAATTTTGTATCATCAGCAAACTTGGATGCATTGCACTTGGCCCAAGTCATTAATGTAGCTTGTAAATAGCTGAGGCCGCATCACTGATCCTTGCAGCACCCCACTAGTTGCATCCTGCCGACCGGAAAATAGTCTGTTTATTCCTACTCTCTGTTTGCTGTCTGTTAACCAATCCTCTATCCATGCTAATATATTAGCCACAATGCCATGAACCCTTATCTTGAGTAGCAATCTTTTATGTGGCACTTTATTGAATGCCTTTTAGAAATCAAAATATACTACATCCATTGGTTCCCCTTTATCAACACTGCTAGTTACATCCTCAAAAAACTCTAATAAATGTGTTAAACATGATTTCCCTTTCATAAAACCATGTTGGCTCTGCCTAACCATATAATTTTCTAAGTGCCATGTTACCACTTCCTTAATAATGGCTTCCAGCATTTTCCAGATGACTGATGTCAGGCTAACTGGCTGGTAGTTCCCAGTTTTCGCTCTCCCTCCTTTCTTGAATAGTGGGGTTACATTTGCTACCTTCCAACCCACTAGGACCATTCTAGAATCTAGG
The DNA here is from genome assembly GCF_044704955.1 of Pristiophorus japonicus. NCBI lineage: Eukaryota > Metazoa > Chordata > Chondrichthyes > Pristiophoridae > Pristiophorus > Pristiophorus japonicus. Next base: position 184,651,317 of record NC_091982.1, on the reverse strand, counting down.
AAATTTTGGAAGATAACAACCAATGCATCTCTGCAGCCACCTCTTTTAGAAACCTAGGATGTAGGCCATCAGGTCCAGGGGAGCATAGAGTGCACAAAAGAACAAGTCAGAGGACAAAAGGGTGGGAGAGGTTGCAAAAGTAGGGTGAAGTGAGGTTGTGGATTGGGTTGAAGACGAGGAATGAAAATCTAATATGTTGTGGGCCAAGCGGTGTGGAAAGGGGTGATGGGCAACTTGGACACAGTGCAGGAAATGATGGAGGCAGCTGAATTTTTGGAGGACCAGCAAGGTTAGCACTGAGGAGAAAAAAATCAAGTCAGGAAATTACAAAAGTGTGGATAAGGATTTTGATGCCAGAAAGAATGAGGTTGGGGCAGAGATGGGCAATGTTGCTGAGGTAGAAAGAAGTGATCTTGACTTGGGTAGGGAGGGCATGGGGTTTAAGCTCCGCTCTGGGTCAAATAGAACACCAAAGCTTTGTAGTCTGGTTTAGCCTGACCAAGTGGCCTGGGAGAAACGCATTTTCAGTGGCAAGGGAGTGAAATTTATAGCGGGGGCCTATAGCCAAGGCTTTGATTTTTCTGATGATTTTTAAAAAATTCATTTCAGGATGTGGGCGTCGCTGGTAAGGCCAGCATTTATTGCACATCCCTAATTGTCCTTGAACTGCCGCCTTCTTGAACTGCTGCAGTTCTTCTAGTGAAGATACTCCCACGGTGCTTTCACTGAAGGAGTTCCAGGATTCTGACTCAGTGACGATGAAGGAACAGCGATATATTTCCAAGTCAGGATGATGTGTAACTTGGAGGGGAACTTGCAGGTGATGGTGTTCCCATGCGTCTGCTGCCCTTGTCCTTCTAGGTGGTAGAGATCATGGGTTTGGGAGGTGCTGGAGTGTTGTTGCAGTGCATCTTGTAGATGGTACATACCAGTGCTTTCGGATGAGACGTTAAACCGAGGCTCCGTCTGCGCTCTCAGATGGACATGAAAAATCCCATATCACTATTTGGAAGAAGAGAAGGGGAGTTATCCCCGTCTCCTGGCCAATATTTATCTCTCAATCAACATCACTAAAAAACAGATTATCTGGTCATTATCACATCGCTGTTTGTGGGAGCATGCTGTGCGCAAATTGGCTGCCACGTTTCCCACATTACAACAGTGACTACACTCCAAAAGTACTTAATTGGCTGCAATGCGCTTTGAGATGTCCGGTGGTCGTGAAAGGCGCTATATAAATGTAAGTTTTTCTTTCTTTCTAAATAATATAACTTCTATTCCAGATTATGGTGGGAATGCAGCTTTTGGCCTTTGGAAGCACAGAGCTGGGTGAAAGTGAGAGGAAGTGGGTTGGGTTGGGCTAGGTCAGGAGAGGGATATCAGTATGTATTGGTGAGTGGGGGAAAGCCATTTTGAAGGAGAAAAATGGCAGCCTAGGTCTTTGGGCAGCTGAAGAAACGGGAAGAGAGCGTGGTGGAGGACCCATTGGGTGACAGGTCTGAGTTTTGTAGGCTGTAGATAATAGCATCACACAACCATTTGACTTGGAGGTGGATATGGAAGAATTATTTGGGAGAGAAATATAAAACATAGGTAAGTTTTAAAGCGTAATAGGCAGGAAGTAAGTATAACACAGGAAGTATGCACTATGCGCAAGATTTTTAATAAAGCTAAAACTCCATACGAACTCAGTGATTCACTGATGAAACGTATCATTTAGGGGTGGGATGACCTGACAAGGCAGAGTATAAATCAAGAAATAATGGGGGCTTATAAGAAAGGTACTGCAATAATCATGGGCGATTTTAATCTTCCTGTAGATTGGACAAATCAAATTGACAAAGGTAGTCTTGAGGATGTGAGGAAGAAGAACTGGGTGACCCCCAGACAGAAGAGACATACCAGGTAAGTAGTGCAGGAGTCCCTTGAGTGCATCTCGCTCTCCAACCAGTATTCTGTTCTGAGTACTGTTGGGGGTGATGGATCCTCTGGGGAGTGCAGCCAGAGCCAAGTCCACAACACCAAAGGTAGCTCAGCTGCACAGGGGGGGAGGAAGAAGAGTGGAAGAGCAATAGTGATAGGGGATTCAATAGTTTGGAGAGCAGAAAGGCATCTCTGCAACCACAGACGTGACTCCAGGATGGTTTGTCGGGGTCAAGGATGTCACCGAGCGGCTGCAGGGTATTCTGAGGACGGTGAACAGCCAGAGGTCGTGGTCCATATCGGTACGAATGACATAGATAGAAAGAGGGATGAGTTCCTGCAGGCAGATTTCAGGGAGCTAGGAGAGAGATTAAAAAGAAGGACCTCAAAGGTAGTAATCTCCGGATTACTCCCGGTGCAATGTGCCAGTGAGTATAGAAATAGAAGGATGGGATAGATGAATGCATGGCTGGAAGGATGGTGTAGGAGGGAGGGCTTTAGATTCCTGAGACATTGGGGCTGTTTCTGAGGGAGGTGGGACCTGTACAGGCCGGACGGGTTGCACCTCATCAGAGCTGAGATTCTCGTGGGAGAGTTTGCTAGTGCTGTTGGGGAGGGTTTAAATTAGTTTGGCAAGGGGATGGGAACCTGAGAATAGATTCAGTAAGGAGAGAAGCAAAGCTGGAATTGGAAAGCAGAAAAGTACAAAGTGAATTTGGAAGACAGAGGAAACAAGGGCTAGAAAATAGACAACAAGGAAGTTTGGCAGTGCTAAATGGTATATACTTCAATGCAAGGAGTATAGGCAATAAGGCAGATGAGCTGAGAGCACAGTCAGACACTTGGGAGTATGATATTATAGCTATTACTGAGACATAGAAACATAGAAAATAGGTGCAGGAGTAGGCCATTCGGCCCTTCAAGCCTGCAGCACCATTCAATATGATCATGGCTGATCATGCAACATCAGTACCCCATTCCTGCGTTCTCTCCATACCTCCCGATCCTGTTAGCCGTAAGGGCCACATCTAACTCCCTTTTGGATATATCTAATGAACTGGCCTCAACAACTTTCTGTGGTAGAGAATTCCACAGGTTCACAATTCTCTGAGTGAAGAAGTTTCTCCTCATCTTGGTCCTAAATGGTTTACCCCTTATCCTTAGACTGTGACCCCTGGTTCCGGACTTCCCCAACATCGGGAGTATTCTTCCTGCAGCCAACCTGTCCAATCCCGTCAGAATTTTATACGTTTCTTTGAGATCCCCTCATTCTTCTAAATTCCAGTGAATATAAGCCTAGTCGATCCAGTCTTTCTTCATATGTCAGTCCTGCCATCCTAGGAATCAATCTGGTGAACCTTCGCTGCACTCCCTCAATAGCAAGAATGTCCTTCCTCAGATTAGGAGACCAAAACTGTACACAATATTCAAGGTGTGGCCTCACCAAGGCCCTGTACAACTGCAGCAAGACCTCCCTACTCCGATACTCAAATCCTCTCGCTATGAAGGCCAACATGCCATTTGCCTTTTTTAACGCCTGCTGTATCTGCATGCCAACTTTCAATGACTGATATACCATAACACCCAGGTCTTAGTGCACCTTTTCCTAATCTGTCACCATTCAGATAATATTCCGCCTCCCTGTTTTTGCCACCAAGGTGGATAACCTCACATTTATCTACATTATACTGCATCTGCCATGCATTTGCCCACTCACCTAGCCTGTCCAAGTCACCCTGCAGCCTCTTAGCATTCTCCTCACAGCTTATACTGCCACCCAGTTTAGTGTCATCTGCAAACTTGTAGATATTACATTCAATTCCTTCATCCAAATCATGAATGTATATTGTAAATAGCTGGGGGCCCAGTACTGAACCTTGCGGTACCCCAATAGTCACTGCCTGCCATTCTGAAAAGGACCCGTTCATTCCTACTCTTTGCTTCCTGTCTGCCAATCAGTTCTCTATCCACGTTAATACATTACCCCCCATACCATTATTGTGTTCCTAACACAGATGAGGCTGCACACAGGGAGGTTAAAGTAACAGTGACCTCAGTTTTTAATAAGACACTCCAGAGTGAGGAACAGGCCTGAGGGGCTGGCTTATATACAATGCTCCCAAGGGATGCTGGGATCCCTTGGGACTTCAGGGGATGATATCCCTGGTGACAGAACATGGGAGTGCATGCTTTACAGATACACAACATCACTCCCCACCAAAGTCAAAGTGAAAACTGTTAACAAGGTGAGGCGGTCGGGAGCCTTTCTTTCCCTGGTGGACTGCCTCGGTACAAATGTCTGTTCTGGTGTGTTGGCTGTGCCCTTGCTGGGCTGACGTGTTGTTGGCCCTGCAGGGCTGCTAGGTGAGCATGGCCTTGCTGGGCTGTTGGGCGTGATGGGTTCAATTTTCTGGTCCGGCGTGGTGTCCTTTGATCCTTTGGGTGTGTGTTGTGGGCTCGAAGAAGTTGGTGTGTGCTGTGGGTTGTTCAGGGCAGTCTGTGAACTGCAGCCTCGTTTGGTCCAGGTGCTTTCTGCAAATTTGTCCATTGTCTAGTTTGACTACAAACACCCTACTCCCTTCTTTAGCGATCACCGTGCCCGCGATCACCTTGGGACCATGTCCATAGTTTAACACATACACAGGGTCATTCAGATCAATTTCCCGTGACACAGTGGCGCGACCATAGTTTACATTTTGTTGCTGCCGCCTGCTCTCTACCTGATCATGCAGGTTGGGGTGAACCAGCGAGAGTCTGGTTTTGAGTGTCCTTTTCATGAGTAGCTCAGCCAGGGGCACCCTTGTGAACGAGTGGGGTCTCGTGCGGTAGCTGAGCAGTACTCGGGACAGGCGGGTTTGGAGTGAGCCTTCTGTGACTAATTTAAGGCTCTGTTCGATGGTTTGTACTGCCCGCACTGCCTGCCCATTGGAGGCTAGTTTGAACGGGGCCGAGGTGACATGTTTGATCCCATTGCGGGTCATGAATTCTTTAAATTCGGCACTGGTGAAACATGGCCTGTTGTCACTGACCAGTATGTCAGGCAGGCCGTGGGTGGCAAACATGGCCCTCAGGCTTTCATTGGTGGCGGTGTCGGTGCTTCCCGACATTATTTCACATTCAATCCATTTTGAAAAAGCATCCACCACCACCAGAAACATTTTACCGAGAAACGGGCCCGCATAGTCGACATGGATCCTCGACCATGATCTGGAGGGCCAGGACCACAAACTTAGTGGTGCCTCTCTGGGCGCGTTGCTCAACTGAGCACACATGCTGCATTGCCATACACAGGACTCTAAGTCAGAGTCGATACCGGGCCACCACACGTGGGATCTGGCTATCGCTTTCATCATTACTATACCCAGGTGTGTGCTGTGGTGATCCGAGATGAACGTCTCCCTGCCCTTTTTGGGTAGCACTTTGTGGTTACCCCACAACAGGCAGTCTGCCTGAATGGCCAGCTCGTCCTTTCGCTGCTGGAATGGCTTGATTAGCTCTTGCATTTCAATGGGGATGCTGGCCCAGTTCCCATGCAGTACACAGTTTTTTACTATGGACAGCAGAGGATCTTGACTGGTCCAAGTTCTAATCTGGCGGGCCATGACATGTGATTTATCATTTTCAAACGCTTCCATGACCATCAACAAGTCTGCAGGCTGCGCCACCATCAACAAGTTTGCAGGCTGTGCCATTTCCACCCCCGTGGTGGGCAATGGTAGCCGACTGAGAGCATCTGCACAGTTCTTGGAACCTGGCCTGAGGCGGATGGTATAGTTATACGCTGATAGCGTGAGTGCCCACCTTTGTATGTGGGCTGAGGCATTAGTATTTATCCCCTTGTTTTCAGCGAACAGGGATATGAGGGGCTTGTGATCGGTTTCCAGCTCAAATTTGAGGCAAAACAGGTACTGATGCATTTTCTTTACCCCGAACACACACGCTAATGCCTCTTTCTCAATCATGCTGTAGGCCCTCTCGGCCTTAGACAAGCTCCTGGAAGCATAGGCGGCAGGTTGCAACTTCCTCGCAATGTTCGCTTGTTGTAATACACACCCGACACCATACGACGACGCGTCACATGCTAGCACAATTCTTTTACACTGGTTATACAATAGAAGCAGCTTGTTGGGGCATAAAATGTTTCTGGCTTTCTCAAAAGCAATTACTTGGTCTTTTCCCCATACCCAGTTCTCACCTTTACGCAATAACACATGTGGGGGCTCTAAGAGGATGCTTAGCCCCGGTAGGAAGTTACCAAAATAATTGAGGAGTCCCAGGAACGACCGCAGCTCTGTGGCGTTCTGTGGCCTGGACGCATTCCTGATAGCCTCTGTCTTGGTGACTGTGGGCCGAATGCTATCCGCTGTGATCTTTCTCCCCAAAAACTCCACTTCTGTTGCCATGAAGACGCATTTTGACCTCTTCAGCCGCAGCCCTACGCGATCCAGTTGCTGGTGGATCTCCTCCAGGTTTTGTAGGTACTCAGCGGTGTCCCGACCCATGACCAATATGTCGTCCTGAAAAACCACCATGTGTGGTACCGACTTGAGTCGGCTCTCCATGTTTCTCTGGATGATCGCTGCAGCCGACCGAATTCCAAACGGGCATCTGTTGTAGATGAACAGTCCCTTGTGCGTGTTGATGCAGGTGAGGCCCTTCAAAGACTCCTCCAGCTCCTGTGTCATGTAGGCCGAAGTCAGGTCGAGCTTGGTGAATGTCTTGCCTCCTGCCAGCGTCGCAAATAGGTCGTCTGCCTTAGATAGCGGGTATTGGTCCTGTAGCGAGAAACGATTAGTAGTTACTTTATAATCGCCGCTAATCCTGACCGTGCCATCGCTTTTGAGTACTGGAACAATCGGGCTGACCCACTTGCTGAATTCCACTGGGGAGATGATGCCCTCACGTTGCAGCCTGTTCAACTCGATTTCCACTCTCTCCCTCATCATGTGAGGTACCACTCGCGCCTTGTGGTGAATGGGTCGTGCCTCTGGGACCAAGTGGATCCGCACCTTCACCCCGGAAAAGTTTCCAATGCCTGGCTCAAAAATGGAAGGAAATTTGTTAAGAACCTGGGTACATGAGGCCTCATCAACATGTGATAGCGCTCGGATGTCATCCCAATTCCAGCGGATTTTGCCCAGCCAGCTCCTTCCAAGCAGTGTGGGGCCATCGCCCGGGACAATCCAGAGTGGCAGTTCATGCACCGTGCCCTCGTAGGTGACCTTGACCATGGCGCTGCCCAGGACAGTGATAAGCTCTTTGGTGTACGTTCTCAGTTTCGTGTGGATGGAGCTCAGGGCTGGTCTGAGTGCCTTGTTGCACCACAGTCTCTCAAACATCTTTTTACTCATGATGGATTGGCTAGCGCCAGTGTCCAGTTCCATGACTACGGGTAAGCCATTCAATTTTACGTTTAGCATTATAGGTGGACATTTCGTCAAAAATGTGTGCATCCTATGTACTTCAGCATCTGCCTCCTCTCTCTAAGGCTCGAAATTGCTTTGATCCACCATGGACCGATCTTCCTCTGCCACGTGGTGGTTAGCAGGTTTTGCAGAGCTTGCAGCTCGTCTGCAAGCCTGTTGGAGGTGCCCCATTGTTTCACAGGTCTTGCAAACATTCCCTTTGAAGCAGCCTGAATAGCTGAAAGGAAGCCTCCACAATGCCAACAAGGCGTGAATTGCCTTGCATTCATCCTTTGTTGTGGCACTGAGTCATCTAGGTCACCTGAGGCCCACTGGCAGTTGCAGAATCGTGGGTTCTGCTCTGTACATTTCTGCTCACAAACACAGTTCCAGTTAATTTATGAACATTGCTAGCACTTGTGTGCTGAGAGATTTGTTTGGTGTTATCACTGGTGGACATAAACGCCTGTGCTATCGCAATGGCCTTACTGAGGGTCGGTGTCTCTATCGGCAAAAGTTTTCATAGGATGGTCTCATGGCCAATGCCCACTACAAAAAAGTCTCTGGGCATTTGCTCCAGGTAGCCATCAAACTCACATTGTCCTGCAAGTCGCCTTAGCTCGATGACATATCTCGCCACTTCCTGACCTTCAGATTGCTGATACGTATAGAACCGATACCTCGCCATCAGCACGCTCTCCCTCGGGTTAAGATGCTCCCGAACCAGTGTACACAGCTCCTCATACGACTTATCTGTGGGTTTCACCAGAGCCAGAAGATTCTTCATGAGGCTGTAGGTCAGTGCCCCACAGACTGTGAGGATCGCTCTCCTTTTTGCAGCGCTTCCTTCTCCGTCCAGCTTGTTGGCTACAAAGTACTGGTCTAGCCGTTCGACATAGGCTTCCCAGTCCTCACTCTCCGAGAACATCTCCAGGATGCCCACAGTTTGCTGCATCTTTGCGTTGGATCCGTATACTCATCGCCAGTTAATGTGTTCCTAACACAGATGAGACTGCACACAGGGAGATTAAAGTAACAGTGACCTCAGTCTTTTATAAGATACTCCAGAGTGAATAACAGGCCTTAGAGGCTGGCTTATATACATGCTCCCAAGGGATGCTGGGATCCCTTGGGTCATCAGGGGATGCGCTCTCTGGCGGCGGAACATGGGAGTACATGCTTTGCAGATACACAACATCTGTAATGTGGCCGTTTTTGATTATTGCCCTTGATTTCTCTGCCCTCCACCTTTCCTTATCTACTTTCCACTTTTTGCTTCTGCCCCCATTTTACTTCCATCTGTCTCCCTGCATGGATTCCCATCCCCCTGCCATATTAGTTTCAACCCTCCCCAACCGCACTAGCAAACACTCCCCCTAGGACATTGGCTCCGATCCTGCCCAGGTGCAGACCGTACGGTTTGTACTGGTCCCACCTCCCCCAGAACCGGTTCTAATATTCCAGGAATTTGAATCCCTCCCTCTTGCACCATTCCTCAAGCCACGTATTCATCTTAGCTATCCTGCTATTTCTACTCTGTCTAGCACATGGCACTGTTAGCAATCCTTAGATTAATACCTTTGAGGTCCTGCTTTTTAATTTAACTCCTAGCTCCTTAAATTCAGCTTGTAGGACCTCATCCCGTTTTTTACCTATATCGTTGGTACCTATATGCACCATGACAACTGGCTGTTCACCTTCCCCCTCCAAAATGCCCTGCAGCCACTCCGAGACATCCTTGACCCTGCCAACATACCATTCTGGAGTCTCGATTGCAGCCGCAGAAACGCCTATCTATTCCTGGCTGAAAGACGGGCAGGTATGACAGTTCAACATCCGTGATTACAGGTTTTTCAGACGGGATAGAGAGAGGGAGATAAAAAAAAGAAGGGGTGTTGCAGTACTGATTCATCATCAAAGACAGTCCCTCGAGATCGAGGAAGACTTGCTTCCACTCTAAAAGTGAGTTCTCAGGTGACTGTACAGTCCAATACGGGAGTAACAATTTCTGTCACAGGTGGGACAAACAGTGATTGAAGGAAAGGGTGGGTGGGGAGTCTGATTTGCCGCATGCTCCTTCCGCTGTCTGTGCTTGTTTTGTGCATGCTCTTGGCGATGAGACTCAAGGTGCTCAGCGCCCTCCCAGATGCTCTTCCACCACTTATGGTGGTCGTTGGCCAGGGATTCCCAGGTGTCAGTGGAGATGTTGCACTTTATCAAGGAGGCTTTGAATGTGTCCTTGAAACATTTCCTCTGTCCACCTGGGGCTCGCTTGCCGTGTAGGAGATCCTAGTAGAGTGCTTGCTTTGGGAGTCTTGTGTCGGGCATGCGGACAATGTGGCCTGCCCAACGGAGCTGGTTGAGTGTGGTCGATGCTGGGGGTGTTGGCCTGGTCGAGAACACAGACATTGGTACGTCAATCCTCCCAGTTGATTTGCAGGATCTTGCGGAGACATCGTTGGTGGTATTTCTCCAGCGATTTGAGGTGTCTACTATACATGGTCCACGTTTCTGAGCCATACAGGAGGGCAGGTATCACTACAGCCCTGTAGATCATAAACTTGGTGCCAGATTTGAGGGCCTGATCTTTGAACACTCTCTTCCTCAGGTGACCGAAGGCAGCGCTGGTGCACTGGAGGCGGTGTTGGATCTCGTCTTCGATGTCTGCCCTTGCTGATAGTAGGCTCTCAAGGTATGGAAAGTGGTCCATGTTGTCCGTGGATTTTGATGACTGGACTGATTAAAGAAACAATTACAGCTATGAGGAGGAATGATATGTTGGAAGGATTGTCAAATCATATGGGTCGAATTGAAAAACAAAAAAGGGGCGAACATGCTGCTTTGAGTGTACTATATACCCGCAAACAGTCAGAGGGAGAGAGAAGAACAAATATGTGGGCACATTTCTGAGAAGTGCAAAAACTATAGGGCAGTAATAGTAGAGAATTTCAACTACCCTAATATTAACTGACATAAAATTAGAGTGAAAGGTATCGAGGGTGCGGAATTCCTAAAATGCACCCAGGAGAAGTTTTTTAGCAAATATGTAGAAAGCTCAATAAGGGAGGAGGTGGTTCTGGACTTAGTTTTAGGGAATGAAGCTGGGCAGGTGAAAGGGGTATCAGTGGGAGAGCATTTTGGTTCTAGTGATCATAATTCAGTTAGATTTAGGGTAGTTATGGAAAAGGACAAAGATAGACCAAGAATAAAAGTTCTCAATTGTGGAAAAGCCAATTTTGCTAAGCTGGGAGGTGATTCAGCCATAGTGGACTGGAAACAGCTACCTGATGGTAAATCAGTGTCAGAGCAATGGGAGGCATTCAAGGAGGAGATCCGGAGGGTTCAGAGCATAAGAACATAAGAACATAAGAATTAGGAACAGGAGTAGGCCATCTAGCCCCTCGAGCCTGCTCCGCCATTCAACAAGATCATGGCTGATCTGGCCGTGGACTCAGCTCCACTTACCCGCCCGCTCCCCGTAACCCTTAATTCCTTTATTGGTAAGCAAGTATGGCTGCTTAAAGAAAAAGGGTGGGACTAACAAATCTAGAGCCCCCTGGATGTCAAGAGACATACAGGGCAGGATAAAGAAAAAATGAAGGCTTATGACAGATGCCGAGGGCTCAATACTGCAGAAACTCTACAGGAGTATAGAAAGTGCAGGGGTACAATTAAAAAGAAAGTTAGGAAAGCAAAGAGAAAGCATGAAAAAATGTTGGCAAGTAAAATCAAGGAAAACCCAAAGATGTTTTATAAATTCATTAAGAGCAAGAGGATAACTAAAGAAGAGTAGGGCCTATTAGAGACCATGAGAGTAATCTATGTGTGGAGGTGGATGATGTGGGTATGGTTTAATGAATACTTTGCATCTGTTTTCACAAAAGAGTGCAGCAATGCAGACATTGCAATCAGGGAGTAGGAGTGTGAAATATTAGATGAAATATACATAGTGAGAGAGGAAGTATTAAAGGGTCTAGCAGCTTTGAAAGTGGATAAATCCCCAGGCCCAGATAAAATGTATCCCAAGCTGTTAAGAGAAGAAAAAGAGGAAATAGCAGAGGCTCTGACCATCATTTTCCAAAAGTCTCTGGCTGCAGGTGTGGTACTGGAGGACTGCTAACGTGGTACCTTTGTTTAAAAAGGGAGAAAGGGATAAACCGAGTAATTACAGACCAGTCAGCCTAACCTCTGTGGTGGAAAATTATTGGAAAAAATTCTGAGGGACAGGATAAATCTTCATTTAGAAAGACATGGATTAATCAAGTACAGTCATCATGGATTTGTTATGAGAAGGTCGTGTCTGACTAACTTGATTGAATTTTTTGAGGAGGTAATAAGGAGGGTCGATGAGGGTAGTGTGTTTGATGTAGTGTATTTGGATTTTAGCAGTGGTTTTTGATAAGATCCCACATGGCAGACTGGTCACAAAAAGTAAAAGCCCATGGGATCCAGGGCAAAGTGGCAAGTTGGATCCAAAATTGGCTCAGAGGCAGGAAGCCGAAGCTAATGGTTGATGGGTGTTTTTGTGACTGAAAGATTGTTTCAAGTGAGATTCCGCAGGACTCATTACTAGATCCCTTGTTTTTTGTAGTATATAATCAATGATTTAGACTTGAATGTAAGGGGTATGATTAAAAAGTTTGCAGATACTAAAATTGACTGCGTGGTTGATAATGAAGAAGAAAGCTGTAGACTGCAGGAAAATATCAATGAACTGATCAGGTTGGCAGAACAGTGGCAAATGGAATTCAATCTGGAGAAGTGTGAGGTAATGCATTTGGGGAGGTCTAACAAGGCAAGGGAATACACATTAAATGGTAGGATACTGAGAAGTGTAGAGGAACAAAGGAACCTTGGAGTGCATGTCCACAGATCCCTGAAGGTAGTAGGCCAGGTAGATAATAAGGTGGTTGAGAAGGCATACGGGAATACTTGCCTTTGTTAGTCGAAGCATGGAATACCAGAGCAAAAAGGTTATGCTTGAAATGTATAAAACACCAGTTATGCCACGGTTAGAGTACTGCATGCAGTTCTGGTTAGCACATTATAGGAAAGATGGGATTGCAGTAGAGAGGGTACATAGGAGATTTACGAGAATGTTGCCTGAGCTGGAGAATTTTAGCTATGAGGAAAGATTGGATAGGCTAGCTTTGTTTCCTTTGGAACAGAAGAGGCTGAGGGGCAACCATATTGAGATGTATAAAATTTTGAGGGGCCTAGATAGAGTGGATAGAACTGACCTATTTAGCAAAGGGGTCAAGAACCAGGGGGCATAGATTTAAAGTAATTGGTGGGAAGTTTAGAGGGGATTTGATGGGGAATGTCTTCACCCAGAGGGTGATGATGATCTGAAACTCACTGCCTGAAAGAGTGGTAGAGGCAGAAACCTGCATCACATTTAAAAATTACTTGGATGTGCACTTGAAGTGCCGTAAACTACAGGGTTACGGACCAAGAGTTGAAAAGTGGGATTAGGCTGGATTGGTCTTTGTTGCCCAGTGCAGACACGATGGGCCAAAATGGCCTCCTTCCGTGCTGTAAATTTCTATGATGGTTCTATGATGATGACAAGTTCATAGAGTATAGTTGGGATAGTTTATTAGAACAATATGTTGTGGAACCAACCAATGAGCAGGCTATTTTAGATCTGGTACTGTGTAATGAGATAGGATTAATTAATGATCTCATAGTAAAGGCTCCTCCTGGGAAGAATGATCATAGCATGTTAGAATTTCAAATTCAGTTTGAGGGTAAGAAACTTGGGTATCAAACTAATGTCTTGAACTTAAATAAAGGCAATTGCAAAGGTATGAAGACAGAGTTGGCGAAAGTGGACTGGGAAAATAGATTAAATGGTAAGATAGTAGATAAACAATGGCAGACATTTAAGGAAATATTTCATAACTCTCAACAAAGTTATATACCTGTGAGAAAGAAAGACTCAAAGAGAAGGATGAACCATCCATGGCTAACTAAGGCAGTTAAGGATGGTATCAAATTGAAAACAAAGACTTACAGTGTTGCGACGATTAATGGTAGGCCAGAGGATTGAGAAATGTTTAGAAACCAGCAAAGGACAACTAAAAAAAAATGCTAAAGAGGGAGAAGATAGGTTATGAGAGTAAACTAGCAAGAAATATAAAAACAGACAGTAAGAGCTTCTACAGGTATATAAAAAGTAAGAGAGTAGCTAAAGTAAACATTGGTCCCTTAGAGAATGAGACTGGGGAATTAATAATGGGAAACAGGGAAATAGCAGAGACTTTGAACAAATATTTTGTATTGGTCTTCATGGCAGAAGACACTAAAAGCCTCTCAATAATAATAGATAATCAAGGGACTATAGGGAGGGAGGAACTTAAAACGATCACTATCATCAGAGAAAAAATACTCGGTAAAATAATGGGACTAAAGGTGGACAAATCCCCTGGACCTGGGGTTTTAAAAGAAGTGGCTGCAGAGATAGTGGATGCATTAGTTGTAATCTACCAAAATTCCCTGGATTCTAGAGAGGTCCCAGCGGATTGAAAAACCGCAAATGTAACGCCCCTATTCAAGAAAGGAGGGAGACAGAAAGCAGGAAACTATAGATCAGTTAGCCTAACATCTGTCATTGGGAAAGTGCTGGAGTCCATTATTAAGGAAGTAGTGGCAGGATATTTAGAAAATTATAATACAATCAAGCTGAGTCAGCGTGGTTTTATGAAAGCAAAATCGTGTTCGACAAATTTGCTAGAGTTCTTTGAGGATGTAACAAGCAGGGTGGATAAAGGGGACCCAGTAGATGTAGTGTACCTTGGATTTCCCGAAGGCATTCAATAAGGTGCCACATAAAATATTACTGCACAAGATAAGAGCTCACGGGATTGGAGGTAATATATTAGCATGGATAAAGGATTGGCCAACTAACAGAAACCAAAGAGTCGAGATAAATGGGTCATTTTCAGGTTGGCAAACTGTAACTAGCAGGGTGCCACAGGGATCAGTACTGGGACCTCAACTATTTACAATCTATGTTATTGACTTGGATGAAGGGACCGAGTGTAATGTAGCCAAATTTGCTGATGATATAAAGATAGGTGGGAATGCAAATTGTGAAGAGGACACAAAGAATCTGCACATGGATATAGATTGGTGAAGTGAGTGGGCCAAAATTTGGCAGATGGAGTATAAGGTGGGAAAATGTGAGGTTATTCACTTTGGTAGGAAGAATAAAAAAGCAAATTATTATTTAAATGGAGAGAGAGACTACAGAATGCTGTGATACAGAGAAATCTGGGGGTTCTTGTACATGAAACACAAGAAGTTAGCGTGCAGGTACAGCAAGTAATTAGGAAGGCAAATGGAATATTGGCTTTTATTGCAAGTATAAAAGTAGGGAAGTCTTGCTACAACTGAACAGGGCATTGGTGAGACCACACCTGGAGTATGGCTTAGCGTTTTGGTCACCTTATTTAAGAAGGGATATATTTGCATTGGAGGCAATTCAGAGAAGGTTCACAAGATTGATTCTAGAGATGAAGGGGTTGTCTTATGAAGAAAGGTTGAGCACGTTGGCCCTATACTCATTGGAGTTTAGAAGAATGAGAGGTGATCTTATTGAAACGTATACGATTCTGAGGGGGCTTGACAGGGTAGATGCAGAGAGGATGTTTCCACTCATGGGGGAATCTAGAACTAGGGGGCATAGTTTCAGAATAAAGGGTCACCCATTTAAAACGAAGATGAGGAAGAATTTCTTCTCTCAAATAGTCGTGAATCTTTGGAACTCTCTATCCCATAGAGCTGTGGAGGGTGGCTCATTGAATATATTTAACGTGGAGATAGACAGATTTTTGAACTATAGGGGAGTCAAGTGTTATGGGGAGCGGGCAGGAAAGTGGAGTTGAGTCCAAGATCAGATCAGCCATGATCTTATTGAATGGTGGAGCAGGTTCGAGGGGCCAAATGGCCTAGTCCTGCTTCTGTTTCTTATGTTCTTATGACATAGAAACATAGAAAATAGGTGCAGGAGTAGGCCATTCGGCCCTTCGAACCTGCACCACCATTCAATAAGATCATTCACCTCAGTACCCCTTTCCTGCTTTCTCTCCATACCCCTTGATCCATTTAGCTGTAAGGGCCATATTACAGCTACTAGTTAGAGTAACAGGATTGAGTCAGCAGACTGACCAAAGCAGAGGTGGACACTTTGGGGAGGTACAGAGGAAGTAATAAATTTGATATCATATTTATGTAAAGTAACCAAGATTTGTCATAGAGAAAATATAAAAACACTGTCAAAATGTGATTGCACAATGAATGATGATGAGCAAAATTGTGTATGGTGCACAGTCACTGATGACTTGATGCTGAAGAATGCCCGTTAATGTTAAAAATTACCACTGAGCCAACTGCAAATATTATAGAAATGGACTGATTTCAAACAAATTGCCAGCAAAATCATTACATAAACCATGACACTTCACCTTCCAACAAACCCGCGACTTACTTTTGTCATTTATGAATACTGATGTCCACATTTATTCAATAACAATGCTGTCTCTTGTTTTAATGAATAGAATTGTCTCTCTGTTACATAAACATGCAAATAAAAAGTATCATCAAGAGGAAGGATATTGTATAAATTCCTTTTATCTGGTGTGTGATGAGATGGAAAAACAGATGGAATAATGACCTGGCACAATATAAATGTAAAACAGATCCTCAACATGAGAGTTTATTTACTATATTTAGAAAATTAGTTTCTTGTTCTTGAACAAGGAAATATGCATTCCAAAGGAACCGCATCTATCACCACATTAAAGCCCACATCCTGAATACTTGGAGCTGTGGTTTCTACAAGCCAGAGCTTTCCCACTCAGAATAGCTGAAGCCTTGAGTAATGCATAATTTCTCTGATAGAAAGCAATGTGAAACTGAATCAGACACATACTGAATAGTGCCGGAGGGAACAATCTTCTACTTGCAATGAATACAACTTTCAAAATTCAAATCTTTTACTTTTAAATTTCTCTATCAGTAAGATAGTTGAACAATGAGTTTGACACATCAGTTAACAACATATGGATTATATTCTAATTGATATTCTAAATTCTGAATAACACAATTGGGTTCTTACGAACAGTTGGTTATGTTTTGTATTAAACAAACATAAAGATATGAGCCTAAAAACTGTGCTATCTTGAGGGCAGAAATTGGGTGTAATGGGAGTGGAAGGCCATGATCGTGGGGCGGAGTCCATTTCCACCGGGTTTCTAACACTTTCTGGTTTCATCTGCTGCCTCATTCTCCGACAACGACTTAACATTTGGAGACAGGACTGGTGGGATCTCTGTCTCCCTGTAAGTTTCACCGGTTCTGCCTTCCGTGTGGGCAGTAGAAGTGCATCTGCATGAAGCAGACATTCTTATTTTTCTGGGCTATAAGTGAGATGCACAATGCCGTTTCTACATGGTAATCCATCCAAAAGAGATTGATTGATGTTTGACAGCAGACCATTGAGGGAGCACTTTTCCAAAACTTTCTTCAGCTTTTCTGACTTCTGACTTCTGCAATTCCTAGATTTATTTGGGACGGGGTGAAAAGGAGGCCAAACAAACAGGTGAAAATCTAGCCCCGATGCCCTTCTGGTGCACCAGGACCATGATTACTAGGCTATGTTGTATCTCATGCACCTTTCATTTTGATCCTTTTAATAAACAATAGGCTGGATTTTCGAGGTCGACCTAACCAGAAGTGGGCTAAAGCATGATTTCTGAACATTAACTCCAAGTGTCATCCTTTCGCCTTTGAGTCAGAAGAGTGTGGGTTCAAGACTCAGTTGAAAGATTTCAGTGCTGTTCTGAGGAAGTACAGCAATGTCAGAGATGCCATCTCTTAGATGAGACATTAAACTGAAGACCTATGTGTACTCTCAGGCATACATAAAAGATCCCGGGGCACTATTTGAAGTAGGGGAATTCACCTGACGTTCTGGTCAACATTTATCCCTCAACCAAAACCAGTATATGGTCATTTATATCATTGCTGTTTGTGCGCCCTCTCTGTGTGCAAATTGGCTGCCATGTTTCCCTACAAAGTACTTCATTGGCTATTTTATGCTTTAGGATATCTCGAAGTAATGAAAAATACTATATAAAAATAAGTTATTTCTTTCATTGTAATTTACAAGGTCAGCCTCATTCTACTATATTAAACAAACTCAAGAAATGCCTCAGATAGGGAGCTTTCCCATTGAATGGATAGGAAATAGCCTGTAGTAGCTTCAAGGTGTAGACATCATCACAATTATTTTTGCAGTGGAAAGCAAAATTTAGAGATTAAAGGAATCTCTGAGGGAAAGACCCCTTTTCTGAGATGGAGCAATGCAAGTATTGTTGGATGAAGTGAGGCAGGGGAGGGATAACCTCTTTGGCACAGAACACTGCAGGTCCCTAAGAAATGAAAGTAGGTGACTGGGACAGTGTCCTAAATCAAACAACCCCATATACAGCCAAGAAGAAGTTTAATTACCTTATCACGCCCGCCGCTCACCTGCAATAACCTTCCCATCACACTGTGCTTATGTGTTTTCATTGCTTACCATCAATGCCCATGAGACAGCATGATGCCATTGATACCTTGAGCCTTCACCTGGAAGTGTCCCTTCACTTAGATCTTTGCATGCATTCACCTCAGAAAAAGCCTCGGATGAAATAAAATTGTTTTCTGCATCCATCTATCATTGTAGAATCGTTGGCACTGTAAATCTGAATTTCTGATATGCTCTCTTGCCAGCAGAGGCACCCCAATTCATGGTGTACCAAATTGCTTAACCTACTGCTCCATCTAAGACTGTATTGAATGTACCCTGATTGGGAGAAGAAACTGTGGAAGGCTGCTGGTGGCTCATTTGGGATTGTTGGTGCCTTGAATCTCTGGTACAACCTCATACAATGTCTCTGCAACAGCTAGTGCCACACACAAAGACACCTACACAAGACACCGCTCCTGGCACCACTTCAATCCTTTGAGGAGCATGGCTAGAAGGGTGTGCAGACATCTCGAGAATATACTGTCTCATTGGATAAACTCCTACTATAAGTCCGACCATAAAATCAGTGCTGGTTAGCCTAGTTGGATGGCATGCAATGTGCATGACAGCAGTCTGTAGGGTGTCTATTTTCCAAACAATTTTGTAGTATTTATAATGTAGGAGCAACAAACTCCTGTAAGAAGTTGTGCAAAGTCTCAATGATGTTATTCGTGGCACTTTTGAGGAAGCACTGCTCCGCACTTGTTCTCTCACAACTTGGGCACCTCTGCAGATAGCCAATATGTCAATCCGTGCTGTAGGACTGCAATGAGGTCAGAGATGTCACACTCTTTGTGAACTGAACTTTGAATTTCCATGTGCAACAAAACAACAACTTGCATTTATATACCACCTGTAATGTAGTAAAATGTCCCAAGATGCTTCATAGGAGCGTTATCAAATAAATTTGGCACCGAGGAGATATTAGGACAGGTGCCCAAATGTCTGGTCAAAGAGGTAGGTTTTAAGGAGCAGCTTAAAGGATAAAGAGAGGTGGAGAGGTTTAGGGAGAGAATATCACAGTTTAGGGACTGGCAGTTGAAAGCACGGCCGCAAATGGTGGAGCAATTAAAATCGGAGAGCCAAAATTGGAGGTGCGCACAAATCTTGGAGGATTGTAGGGCTGGAAGACGTTATGAAGATAGGGAGGAGTGAGGCCATGGAGGGATTTGAAAACGAGGATAAGAATTTTAAATTTAGGACGTTGCCGGACCGAGAGCCAATGTAGGTCAGCAAACACAGGGGTGATGGAAGAATGGGACTTGGTTTTAACGTACAGCTCTGCTATTGCGCTGGGATATCTGAGATAGAATCAGCCGCCTGTGGTCCCAGTGACCACAACCCCAATTCTCCTTTCAACATTAGTCCCACACCTTACCTTCTCTCTGATACTGACCATCACAGCATCCTTTTTTAACTTTATACATCTATCCATCAATGTGACATCAAGAAATCAGTTCATCATCCTTATGCATTCCCTTAGTGACTGTCTTGTATGTGTTTTTGCCTATCCTACTGATGTCACGCAGTGCTACCCCAGTGGCTGTAGCATTGCTGGTGGAAAGCAGCTGAGTTCCAGTGGGGGAAACTGCAAATGGCCTTGCTGGTCAATCTTGAGGAGCTGATGGCTGGGAGTATCAAATCAATCTTCTTCTTCTTCACTCTGTTCTCTTTCTTCTTGACGAACCACTGAATGGGCAGGCTACATTTCATGGGTGTCTGAAATGAGGAAGACACAAGAGTGGAGTTGTAGTGATGGGAGGGCGAGAGAGCATGAGGTGCATGCCAGAAGAAGGATAATGTATGAGGATACCAGCATCTTGTATACTTTCTGCCCTGCTGCTGGCCAAGGGCTCAGCCATGCCCCTGCCAAGAATGACCTGCACCAAAGGGGTGAGGCTAGGAATGGAAGCTGTGCCTCGTGATTGGTACAGATTGTTGGTAGGTGAGTGATAGTGGTGGGACTGGGTGGGGGTCGTGCATTGAGCAGTGTGTGAGGTTAGTGGTGCAGTTGGTAGGAGACGGCACTTGAAGATGCATTCACTGTCCTTGACCAATGGTCTGAGGTTATGAAGCCTCTGTGGATACTGGTGTCAGGTGGTGGGGGGTGACACTGCTGGTAATGACTCCCTTGGTGATCTGATCCCACATCGTTCTTTCTGGATGGCCTCCTAGCCCCTGTGGGTAGAGGACCTGTCTTGCAGTGTTAACAAAGTTGGAGTACTGCGTGTGAGACCCTGGTGCCCCTTCCCTGCCTTGCTGAGCCATCTGTGTTAATACTGAAGCACTTTTCCCATTTTTTTAGCTGTGGATGGGAACTCAGCTTTAAGAGCTGAAGACTACCATTTGGGAATTATTTTTAATGTTTATGTTTTTTTGAAAGGTAGTAAAAGGCATTTTTTCACTTGATTCTAATTTTTATTAGTTCTGAATGCATTGTCCCTTTAATTGGCCACATTGCCTCACTCCCACAGGCTGTAAGAAGCTGCAACGCCAACTGTGGACAGGAACTTTGGGTCAGAGGCCTCCATTAACGCCACCAGGGAGTTGCACAGTAAGTTAGCGATGCGCTCCACATTGCCAACCTCCAGTGCGAATTTTTCAATGGTAGCGCTGTGGCCATCAACTCAAGTTGCCAATGACACCGGCAGTTCTCTTGGCACGTACCAATTTTTCCCCTCTGTTGCTCGTGCTTCTGTGCCATGGGTAAGAACTGCTCTGTTTGCTTCCATCACCAAACTGAGGCTTCAGACTCAGTATCAGCTTTGGACTCTGCTTTGCCTTTGGATTCAGATTTAGATTGGGCCTGAGATTAGGATTGACTCTATTGGATTGAGATTCAGATTTGGGTTCTAATTCAGACCTGATTTGAATGTTCTGCATCCAAATCCATTAACATAGAAAATGCTGAGTTTATATTTGCAGGGATTGCTTTTTTTCTTCATATTCATTAAAATTAAACATTGCATTTCAATAGATGGGAAAAATTATTAAATGGATATTTTATGTAAAGATATTGATCACTTTAATTGATTATTTTATTCAGTGTGGTTTTACTGCATATTACAAACGGCTAAAGAAAGTGAGATTCACTATTTATAGTCCTTCTACATGTTTCGAGCCTTTCTCTACAATGTACTTTGAAGCAAAGGATAGCAGTATATTTATGCTTACTGCTCTATGTTTTCTCCCAGTATATGTTCGTGCAAACCAAGTGCCATTTCTCAGCTGATACTTATAATGGAGAAAGAATGAAACTCTTTTGAGTTTACCTGCGAAAACATAAAACATTAAAGAGTGCCACCCGACCTGGGTGACACTCCAGACATTTACAAGGCCCTTTTTTTCCCCCCTTTTTTTTTTTTTTTTTTTGTGTTTTTCTTTTTTTGGTTTTTTTTTTTTGGGCACTAAAATCACAATTTTCCCCAGTGCCCCCTATAAAAGGGAAGGGGGACACTAAAAGCACCGGCAATTAAAACAAATTAAACTTTAAAACGTAAAATCAAATTAAAATTTGGTTGCCGGGCGTGATGATGCACTCCAGTCCCTCCGGTGCCCACCTCTCGCGGAAGGCCGCGAGCGTACCGGTGGACACCGCGTGCTCCATCTCCAAGGACACCCTGGACCGGATGTAAGAGCGGAAGAGAGGCAGGCAGTCAGGTTGAACGACCCCCTCGACCGCCCGCTGCCTGGACCGGCTGATGGCACCCTTGGCCGTGCCCAGGAGCAGTCCTACGAGGAGGCCTTCGGACCTACCCGCTCCCCTCCGCACAGGGTGCCCAAAGATCAGGAGAGTGGGACTGAAGTGCAGCCAGAATTTCAGGAGCAGCCCCTTCAAATAGTGGAACAGGGGCTGCAACCTCGTGCATTCAATAAAAACATGGAACACGGACTCCTCCAGACCGCAGAAATTGCAGGCGGCCTGGGAGTCCGTGAACCGGCTTAAAAATTTATTGCACGGCACTGCTCCGTGCACCACCCTCCAGGCCAAGTCCCCGATGAATAGTGGGAGGACCCCTGCGTAGAGTGCCCTCCATCGGGGACCCCCGCCTCCTCGCTTTTTTTCTTCATATTCATTAAAATTAAACATTGCATTTCAATAGATGGGAAAAATTATTAAATGGATATTTTATGTAAAGATATTGATCACTTTAATTGATTATTTTATTCAGTGTGGTTTTACTGCATATTACAAACGGCTAAAGAAAGTGAGATTCACTATTTATAGTCCTTCTACATGTTTCGAGCCTTTCTCTACAATGTACTTTGAAGCAAAGGATAGCAGTATATTTATGCTTACTGCTCTATGTTTTCTCCCAGTATATGTTCGTGCAAACCAAGTGCCATTTCTCAGCTGATACTTATAATGGAGAAAGAATGAAACTCTTTTAAGTTTACCTGCAAAACATAAAAACATTAAACGGTGCCACCCTACCTGGGTGACACTCCAGACATTTACAAGGCCCTTTTTTCCCCCCTTTTTTTTTTTGTTTTTTTTGTGTTTTTCTTTTTTGGTTTTTTTTTTGGGCACTAAATTCACAATTTTCCCCAGTGCCCCCTATAAAAGGGAAGGGGGACACTAAAAGCACCGGCAATTAAAACAAATTAAACTTAAAAAACGTAAAATCAAATTAAAATTTGGTTGCCGGGCGTGATGATGCACTCCAGTCCCTCCGGTGCCCACCTCTCGCGGAAGGCCGCGAGCGTACCGGTGGACACCGCGTGCTCCATCTCCAAGGACACCCTGGACCGGATGTAAGAGCGGAAGAGAGGCAGGCAGTCAGGTTGAACGACCCCCTCGACCGCCCGCTGCCTGGACCGGCTGATGGCACCCTTGGCCGTGCCCAGGAGCAGTCCTACGAGGAGGCCTTCGGACCTACCCGCTCCCCTCCGCACAGGGTGCCCAAAGATCAGGAGAGTGGGACTGAAGTGCAGCCAGAATTTCAGGAGCAGCCCCTTCAAATAATGGAACAGGGGCTGCAACCTCGTGCACTCAATAAAAACATGGAACACGGACTCCTCCAGACCGCAGAAATTGCAGGCGGCCTGGGAGTCCGTGAACCGGCTTAAAAATTTGTTGCACGGCACTGCTCCGTGCACCACCCTCCAGGCCAAGTCCCCGATGAATAGTGGGAGGACCCCTGCGTAGAGTGCCCTCCATCGGGGACCCCCGCCTCCTCGCTTTTTTTCTTCATATTCATTAAAATTAAACATTGCATTTCAATAGATGGGAAAAATTATTAAATGGATATTTTATGTAAAGATATTGATCACTTTAATTGATTATTTTATTCAGTGTGGTTTTACTGCATATTACAAACGGCTAAAGAAAGTGAGATTCACTATTTATAGTCCTTCTACATGTTTCGAGCCTTTCTCTACAATGTACTTTGAAGCAAAGGATAGCAGTATATTTATGCTTACTGCTCTATGTTTTCTCCCAGTATATGTTCGTGCAAACCAAGTGCCATTTCTCAGCTGATACTTATAATGGAGAAAGAATGAAACTCTTTTTAGGAGTCTACCTGCAAAACATAAACAACATTAAACTGTGCCACCCGACCTGGGTGACACAGCAGACATTTTCAAGCCCCTTTTTTTTTTTGGTTTTTGGTTTTTTTTTTTTTGGGGCGCTAAAATCAAATTTTTCCAGTGCCCCCTATAAAAGGAGAGGGGGACACTAAAAACACCGGCAATTAAAACAAATTAAACTTTAAAACGTAAAATCAAATTAAAATTTGGTTGCCGGGCGTGATGATGCACTCCAGTCCCTCCGGTGCCCACCTCTCGCGGAAGGCCGCGAGCGTACCGGTGGACACCGCGTGCTCCATCTCCAAGGACACCCTGGACCGGATGTAAGAGCGGAAGAGAGGCAGGCAGTCAGGTTGAACGACCCCCTCGACCGCCCGCTGCCTGGACCGGCTGATGGCACCCTTGGCCGTGCCCAGGAGCAGTCCTACGAGGAGGCCTTCGGACCTACCCGCTCCCCTCCGCACAGGGTGCCCAAAGATCAGGAGAGTGGGACTGAAGTGCAGCCAGAATTTCAGGAGCAGCCCCTTCAAATAGTGGAACAGGGGCTGCAACCTTGTGCACTCCATAAAAACATGGAACACGGACTCCTCCAGACCGCAGAAATTGCAGGCGGCTTGGGAGTCCGTGAACCGGCTTAAAAATTTGTTGCACGGCACTGCTCCGTGCACCACCCTCCAGGCCAAGTCCCCGATGAATAGTGGGAGGACCCCTGCGTAGAGTGCCCTCCATCGGGGACCCCCGCCTCCTCGCTTTTTTTCTTCATATTCATTAAAATTAAACATTGCATTTCAATAGATGGGAAAAATTATTAAATGGATATTTTATGTAAAGATATTGATCACTTTAATTGATTATTTTATTCAGTGTGGTTTTACTGCATATTACAAACGGCTAAAGAAAGTGAGATTCACTATTTATAGTCCTTCTACATGTTTCGAGCCTTTCTCTACAATGTACTTTGAAGCAAAGGATAGCAGTATATTTATGCTTACTGCTCTATGTTTTCTCCCAGTATATGTTCGTGCAAACCAAGTGCCATTTCTCAGCTGATACTTATAATGGAGAAAGAATGAATAGCTCTCAGGAGGCTCCAGCTGTTCAACATTATTATCTACAGCCTGGCAGTTCTATAGGCTTACACTGGACCATGTATCATTTTTGGGGGATAACCAGTTAATTACCAAATAGAAGCTCCTGAAACAACGTGCCTTTCATCCTGAATTGCTGCAGATTAATGACCAGCAGCATGTTTCACTCTTACCAGCAATTCATCATCGAACCCAACTAGAGCTTTAATGATTAAACTGTCAAGGTTGTGGAGCCCCTCTCTTTTAATTGCTCTTCTCAGTCTATGACCTGAAAAACCTAAGTGACAGGTTCCATCAGTGAGCCTAGCTTGCGAATGGCTTCACTTTATTTTTCCCTCTTACAAGGTTCATTGAAATTGCTGCTCTGTTAACTTCATTAAGAAGATATATAGAGGTCAGGTGGCATTGCTGCATGCACAGGAACTATGTGGTTAATCAATGCAAACAGGTTGAAGCAACCTTTTTATTTCACTAATTTGTTGGATAACTCAGTCGACCATGAGACATGCTCCTGTACCAAGACTGAATCCCAGTTTTAACTAACTAAACTCCAGTGTTCTTGCCTCTACATTTGGTTGGATTGGGTTAGCTGTGAACTAGCATTGTGTATCAGGCACGGTCGATTTTGAGGTGGGGTGTGGGTCAGTTTATTGGTATTGATTTTTATTTACTGTCATGTGTCAATTCTAAATGATGAAGAACGTGGTGCAAGTCTCGCCAAAATGGTAATGTGGCAATAGCATCTCATTTTTCAAATCAAGTTCGTTTTCATTATTATTCACAAGTCCCAGTGTTATCGCGGACAGCTGCAGCGAAGACACCAGTGGGGAGTGGAAAACTGTGTATCAGTGAATTTTTTTAGGGGAAAGGACAATGAAAAGAAAATGTCCCAATAGGGAGACATAATTCCGAAAGCTATTAAAAAGGTCCAAAAAGGCATCTCCCCAACCACCCCCCACTCATCTATAAGCAGCCTTTGGCAATGCTGAAGAGGTGGCAGGCTAAAATGAAATGAAATGAAATGAAAAGAAACCCCCAGGTGCGGGCGAGTGACAGAGCATTTTAACATCTATAGCAGTTGTGTTTCAGGAAGTGGTTGTGAGGAGGGTGATCCTCTGTGTCATTGAATGGCACCATTCCCATGGGCCAGCATATCTGCAAGGAGGTGAACCAACTTTCTGCCTATTACTCCCAGTCAATCTGTCAGCTCTATGCTGCATGGTAGCTACAACTCTTTTGGGGGGGGAACAAAATACACGTTAGATCAAGTGCCCCCTGATCTGGAGGACACTCCAGACTCTTAACTGCCCCTTGCATGGTAGCTACAACTCTTTTAGAGGAGACAAAATAAAACATTTAAATCAAGTACCCCCCCAATCTGGGGGGCCACTCCAAACATTTTCCAATGCCCTTTTTTTTGTTGTTTTTTTTTGTATTTTTGTAGGTTTTTTTTGGGCATTAAAATTGTATATTTTACAAGTGTCCCCTATAAAAGGGGAGGGGGACACTAAAACCCAGCATTTAAAACAAATTAAACTTTAAAACATATAAATTCAAATTAAAATTTGGTTGCCGGGGGTAACGATGCACTCCAGCCCCTCCGGCGCCCACCTCTCGCGGAAGGCCGCGAGCATACCGGTGGATTCCCAAGTGTCAGTGGGGATGTTGCACTTTATCAAGGAGGCTTTGAGGGTGTCCCTTGAAATGTTTCCTCTGCCCACCTGGGGCTCGCTTGCCAAGTAGGAGTTCCAAATAGAGCGCTTGCTTTGGGAGTCTCGTGTCAGGCATGCGGTCGATGTGGCCCACCTAACAGAGCTTGTCGAGTGTGGTCAGCGCTTCGATGGCGGGGAAATTGGCCTGATCAAGAACACTGACGTTCGTGCGTCTATCCTCCCAATGGATTTGCGGGATCTTGCCGAGGCAGCATTGGTGGTATTTCTCCAGCACTTTGAGGTGTCTATTGTATATAGTCCATGTCTCTGAGTCATATAGGAGGGCGGGTATCACTTCAGCCCCTGTTCATAGCCACTGTTCATAACCTTCTTACCTGTGAGGAAAGTAATCCTGACATGATAAGCTTCCATTTTTTATGAACACAATTCAATAAAAGCAAAAGACTTGGGCTATTTATTTGTAAAACGAGAACAAATGTTTGGAGATATGTTACAGATGTGCATAGGATCTTTCACCAGCTCTCCGTTATATATGTTTGTCAGCAGTTACAATCTCCAAATGGTTAGAAATAGCTAAAAGCAAACACTAGCTCTATCGTTATCGAGGACCAAATCACTATCGACATGGGGGTTATTTTAAAAGCTAGCGTGGCAGCCCCGACCTGCGTGGGAACATCAGCGGCAGGTCGGGGCCTTAAAAGGAGTGGCAAGCGGCGGCCCCTGGACAGCGTGGTGGCGTATCACTTCAAGGAGCAACGCGAGCTGGTGCAGGAGGGCGACGGCAGTGAAGAGGGTGTTACTATAACCCAGGTCGGTGATTGGAGCTTGGGCAGGTACAGCAGGAGCGGCGAGGTCGGGGCGCAGGAGCGACGAGAGATTACAGAATGATGTGATCGGGGCCCAGGAGAGGCGTGAGTTCGGGGGCCAGGAGAAGCGCAAGAGGCATGGGCCCAGGGGCAGCACGGGTCAGTCCACACTGCGATATGTGTGCTCACTAGGTCCGTGCAGCAGAGCTGGTCTCCAATCGTCTTGGTTAACCCTTGCCACTGGACCAAGACCAAGCTCGGTCAAGCCCATGTGGTGGCTGGTGTGCAACAGCCACCACACGTTTAAAAAAAATCTACGCACAGGCATCTTCCACCCTTCAATATGCAGTTTGGACCTGAAATATTAGGTCCTTCATTGAAACACCTGTGAACTCATTGAACACATCCCTTTTTGGCGTGGAAGCAAGTCATCCTCGATTCGAGGGACCGGCTAAGAAGAAGATTATTTTATAAGTTAATGTAATCCAAGTCAAGCCCAAGTGTGAAATGGACCTTTATAGCCTTCCTAGAAATCCTGTTGGAGGTTTTTGGCTGGACTTGACAATCAAAGATTCAAATGACATTGTGTAATTTTCTGTTCAGAGCAAGCCTCAGGAATGTTTTCTTTTCTCCTCCTCTCCCTCTGGGTAAAAGCAAGCCTCAGGATATTCTGAATGCTACCTGCAGCTGTGCTTCATCACCACTGGATTTGGAACAGATGAGTCTTAACAGTTTCAAACGGACTTATTAAGAGTTAGCTCATCTCAGCTGGGGCAGCGATGGGAATGTTACAATCAGCCTCAATGTCTGAGTGTTAGTTAGGGAAATAATCAGACAGGGTTTCTACTCATGATTGCTGTCCAAAAACACCTACTAAAGAATGTATGCGTGTGGACTTCAGATGAGGACAAGATTTGACTCTATTGTGATTTTATTCTGCCCCACACCCACCCCAAATATAGCCTGTTAAGGCTCATGTCTAGGCTCACACATGAAGATTGGCCACTTGAATGAGGTTTGCTGACAACCATGGAATCACACTTCAAAATGAAGAGGAGCGAAAAATAGGAAAATAAAAAGACATTTGCACCTTTTGAGCAGTTGCAAACTAAAGTCTTTAGGAAATGATCAGTTTTCCATTAATAACCATTTCCAGCTTTATTTAAAGCTGTTCATTAACTTTGCTAGTCTCCACTAATGAAGGTCCCTGGTGAGAGGCTCATTCTCATAAATAGCCTGTCAGAGGGCAAGGACTGGCCTAAGTGATTGTAGCAGAAGAAATAATGAGAGGATTACAATGGTATGCATCCTCTGCAGTGACAAGGTATCACCAGTGCTGCTCCTGGATAATTAGCAGTACACAGTAATAAACTGACTCACTGAACTACTGTGTCAGCCAATGCGTTGCATGGGAAAGTTTTTACAATAAAAGCAGCATAAAAATAGGGCAGATTAGTACTCGGAGAGCTGTAAAGCAAGACAATGAGGTACAACACCTTGACATATCCATATGGTGCTTTTGTTTTCTTTCAGCACTTGGGCAACTTTATCCATTCAAACAGCAATAGCTACAGATGAAAAAGGCTGAAGGAGGTTAGATACAAGAATGTTCTTTAAACGCACTACACATTCAGTGCATCTTGCTGCTCTACGGAGCATAACAATGCGTTCAGTCTTTTGAATTGTATGGGTGCATTTGCAGTTTTGTGATTTTTGCAGATGTATTTGTGTATAAAATTGTTGCAAACATTCCCATAGGAAGCACATCTTTTATTAGTTAAACATAGAGTGACATTGGTCTAAACTCCATAATTAATTTGCGAATTATTTGTGCACTTTTCCAGTTAAAGGAGGATTAATGAAGAAAAATAGCTCTGATGGGGAAGTGGAAAACAGAAATGGTAAAAATACAAATTCAAAAAAAATTGTTGGAAGTACGGAGAGAGATATTCCTCTTCACCAATTGGGCAGTAATCAGGCAGAGCCCTATATGGAACCCACCTAATTTCCATTGAAGGGGTAGGTGAGCTGCTCTGCCAGATTGTCATGCAGACGGGGAAAAGGAAAGTCTACCCCATTGTTACTTAACTTTCTATATGCCACAGAAAACACTTCTTGTGATGACAGTGAATTGAAGACTGAAATATTTATATCTTTGTTACACTATGCTGTTCAAAGCCACAGAACAAATGTTTTCAATGGAATTTACCTTTTACGACAGCAGATGAAGAGACATCTGGGTACTGATCAGCATCTCCAAGGATGGAGAGTTAAATGCAATGGTTAAATCTTCACTTGACATTTTCCCACTAACATATTTCAGTACTTCGACATGAAAATGTTTTTTCTTTACTAATTCATTCACGGGATGTGGGCGTTGCTGGCCCATTCCTAGTTGCCATTGAGAAGGTGGTGGTCAGCCAACTTCCTGAACTGCTGCAGTCCGTATGGTGAAGGTACAGCCAAAGTGATGCTAGGGAGGGAGTTCCAGGATTTTATCCCAGCAACATTGAAGGAATGGCAAAATATTTCCAAGTCAGGATAGTGTGTGACTTGGATGGGAACTTGGAGGTGGTTGCGTTCATATACGCCTGCTGCCCTTGTCCTTGTACCAGCAACGGCTTCTCTTCCCGTTCCCGCATCATTACCTCTGGTGTCCCCGAAGAATCTATCCCACCCCTGCCCTCCTATTTCTCATCAACATGTTGCCCCTTGGCATTTTCATCCGGGAACACAGTGCCAGTTTCTACATGTGTGTTGATGACACCCAGCTCCACCTCACTACCACTTCTCTCGACCCCTCCACGGTCTCCACTTTGGCATTCTGCTTGTCCGACATCCAGTTCTGGATGAGCAGAAATTTTCTTCAATTAAATATTGGGAAGACCAAAGTCATTTTTTTCAGTCCCCGCCACAAACTCCACTCCCTAGCCACTGACTCCATCCCTCTCCCTAACATCTGTCTGAGGCTGAACCACACTGTTCACAACGTGGTGTCATATTTGATCCTGAAATGAGCTTCCGACCACATATCCGCAGCATAACTAAGACCGCCTATTTCCACCTTGTAACATCACCCGTCTCCGCCCTTGCCTCAGCTCATCCGCAGCTGAAACCCTCATCCGTGCCTTTGTTACCTCTAGACTTAACTATTCCAACGCACTCCTGGCTGGCCTCCCACATTCTACCCTACGTAAACTTGAGGATCCTACATTGGCTCTCGGTTAAGCAACGCCTCGATTCCAAAATTCTCATCCTGGTTTTCAAATCCTTCCATGGCCTCGCCCCTCCCTATCTCTGTAATCTTCAGCCCCACAACCGCCCCAAGGTATCTGCGCTCGTCTAATTCTGCCCTCTCGAGTATCCCTGATTATAATTGCGCAACCATTGGTGGCCGTGCCTTCTGGAATTCCCTGCCTAAACCTTTCCGCCTCTCTACCTCTCTTTCCTCCTTCAAGACACTCCTTAAAACCTACGTCTTTGACTAAGCTTTTGGTCACCTGCCCTAATTTCTCCTTATGTGGCTCGGTGTCAATTTTTGTCTCCTAATACTCCTATGAAGTGCTTTGGGATGTCTTACTACATTAAAAGCGCTATTTAAATTCAAGTTGTTGTTGTTGTGGGTTTGGGAGGTGCTGTTGAAGAAGCCTTGGTGAATTACTGCAGTGCATCTTGTAGATGGTACACGCTGCAGCCACGGTGGTGGAGGTAGTGAATGTTTAAGGTGGTGGATAGAAACATAGAAACATAGAAAATAGGTGCAGGAGTAGGCCATTCGGCCCTTCGAGCCTGCACCGCCATTCAATATGATCATGGCTGATCATGCAACTTCAGTACTCCATTCCTGCTTTCTCTCCATA
This sequence comes from Pristiophorus japonicus, assembly GCF_044704955.1. NCBI lineage: Eukaryota > Metazoa > Chordata > Chondrichthyes > Pristiophoridae > Pristiophorus > Pristiophorus japonicus. The sequence goes on along the minus strand of NC_091982.1, from coordinate 184,620,454 downwards.
CCCCTTGATCCCTTTAACCGTAAGGGCCACATCTAACTCCCTTTTGAATATATCTAATGAACTGGCCTCAACAACTTTCTGTGGTAGAGAATTCCACAGGTTCACAATTCTCTGAGTGAAGAAGTTTCTCCTCATCTCGGTCCTAAATGGCTTGCCCCTTATCCTTAGACTGTAACCCCTGGTTCTGGACTTCCCTAACATCAGGAACCTTCTTCCTGCATCTAACCTGTCCAATCCCGTCAGAATTTTATATGTTTCTATGAGATCCCCTCTCATTCTGGTGAACCTTTGCTGCACTCCCTCAATAGCAAGTATGTCCTTCCTCAGATTAGGAGACCAAAACTGCACACAATACTCAAGGTGTGGTCTCACCAAGACTCTGTACAACTGCAGTAAGACCTCCCTGCTTCTATACTCAAATCCCCTTGCTATGAAGGCCAGCATACCATTTGCCTTTTTTATTGCCTGCTGTACCTGCATGCCAACTTTCAATGACTGATGTACCATGACACCCAGGTCTCTTTGCACCTCCCCTTTTACTAATCTGTCACCATTCAGATAATCTGCCTTCCTGTTTTTGCGACCAAAGTGGATAACCTCACACTTTTCCACATTATACTGTCATGGAGTGCAGATCAAGCGGACTACTTTGTCCTGGATGGTGTTGAGCTTCTTGAGTGTTGTTGGAGCTGCACTCGTCCAGGCTGGTGGACAGCATTCCATCACACTTCTGGCTTGTGCCTGTAGGTGGTGGAAAGGCTTTGCGGAGTCAGGAGCATTGTTCCCTTTAAGCTGCATGCCGTGAAGCTCGCGGGACCTCCCACGCAGCCGGCTTGCCGACTTTCAATTGTGAAAAACCACGTATGCGTGATATTGTGAATGGGCCCCGCAGCTCCTTAAAGGGGCACTACACCCAAAAAGAAAATGAGGAAACATTGGTCAGGAGATGAATCACTCGCTGCATGAATGCCCAGTCTCTGACCTGCTCTTGTAGCCACAGTATTTATGTGGCTGGTCCAGGTATGTTTCTATTTAATGGTGACCCCCAGGATGTTGATGGTGATGATTTTACAATGGTAATGCTATTGAATATCAAAGGGAGATGGTCATTGCCTGGCAATTATGTGGCACAAATGTTATTTGCCACTTATAAGACCAAGCTTGCATGTTATCCAGGTCTTGCTGCACATGGGCATGGACTGCTTCATTATCTGAGGAATTGTGATTGGAACTGAAGACTACACAATCATCAGCAAACATCCCCACTTCTGACCTTATGATGGAGCGAAAGTCATTGATGAAGAAGTTGAAGATATTTGCGCCTATGACACTGCTCTGAGGAACTCCTGCAGCGATGTCCTGGGGCTGAGATGATTGGCTTGCAACAACCACAACCCTTTCCTTTGTGCTAGGTATGACTCTTGCCAGTGGAGAGTTTTCTCCTGATTCCCGTTTTAGTTTTACGAGGACTCCTTGGTGCCACTCTTGGTCAAATGCTGCCTTGATGTCGGACAGTCATTCTCACCTCACCTCTGGAATTCAGCTCTTTTGTCCATGTTTGGACAGAGGCTGTAATAAGGTCTGAAGCTGAATGATCCTAGTGGAACCCAAACTGAGCATTTGTGAGTAAGTGCCGCTTGATAGCACTGTTGACGAAACCTTCCATCACATTGCTGATGATTGAGAGTAGACTGGTGGGGCGGTAGTTGGCCGTATTGGATTTGTCCTGCTTTTTGTGGACAGGACATACTTGGGCAATTTTACACTTTGTCTGATAGATGTCAGAGTTGTAGTTGTGCTGGAACAGCTTGGCTAGAGGCACGGCTAGTTTTGAAGCACTGGTCTTCAGCACGACAGCCAGGATGTTGTCGGGATCCATAGCCATTGCTGTATCCAGTGTGCTCATCTATTTCTTGATATCATGTGGAGTGAATCAAATTGTCTGAAGACTGGCTTCTGTGATTGTGGGGACCTCAGGAGAAAGCCGAGATGGATCATCCAATCTGCACTTCTGGCTGATGATGATTGCAAACACTTTTTTTTAGGATGTGGATATTCATAGAGCCGCTTCCTCCTGTTAGTTGTTTTATTGTTCACCATCATTAACTACTGGATGTGGCGGGACTGCAAAGCTTTGATCTGATCCATTGGTTATGGGATCGCTTGGCTCTTTCTATAGCATGTTGCTTCTGCTGTTTAGCATGCATGTAGTCCTGTATTGTAGCTTCACCAAGTTGGTATGCCTGGTGCTGAATCTGGCATGCTCTTCTGCACTCTTCATTATACCAAGGTTGGTCACCTGGCTTGACGGTAATGGTAGAGTGAGGAATGTGCTGAGCCATGAGATTACAGATTGTGTTGTAATACAGGTCTGCTGCTGCCACTGGTCCCCAGTGCCTCATGGATGCTCAGTTTTGAGCTGCCAGATCTGTTCTGAATCTATCCCAGTTAGCACAGTGGTAGTGCCACACAACACGATGGAGATTGTCCTCAGTGTGTAGATGGGACTTCATCTCCACAAGGATTGTGCGGTGGTCACTGCTACCAATAGTGGCATGAAGAGATGTATCTGCAACAGATAGATTGTTGAGGATGAGGTCAAGTAGGTTTTTCCCTCGTGTTGGTTCTCTCACCACCTGCCGCCAGCCCAGTCTGGCAGCTATGTTCTTCAGAATGGGGCCAACTCGGTCAGTAATGGTGCTACCGAGCCACTCTTGGTGATGGAAATTGAAGTCCCCCACATAGTGTATATTCTGTGCCCTTGTTACCCTCAGTGCTTCCTCCAAGTGGTGTTCAACATTGAAGAGTAGTAATTAATCAGCTATGTGAGGTGGTAATCAGCAGAAGGTTTCCTTGCCCATGTTTGACCTAATGCCACAAGAGTTCATGGGGTCTGGAGTCAATGTTGAGGACTCCCAGGGCCACTCCCTCCTGACTGTATACCACTGTGCCTCCACCTCTGATGGGTCTGTCCTGCCGTCGGGGTTGGTGACAGAGGAGTCTGGGGTGCTGCCTGATGGGTATGATTCTGTGAGTATGACTATGACAGGCTGTCCCAATTTTGGCACAAATCCCAGATGTTAGTGAGGATGACTGTACAGGACCGACAGTGCTGTTGTCATGTCTGAATTCAATGCCTAGGTCGAAGCCAAGTGGTCTGTCTGGTTTTATTCTTATTGTACAATTGTAGGGGCTTGATACAACTTCTGAAATGGCTTGCTAGGCCATTTCAGAAGGCAATTAATCACATCGCTCTGGGTTTGGAGTCAAATATAGGCCAGAAGGTTTCTTTACCCTACAAACCCAAACCTTGCCCTTATCCATACCTTTGTTACCTCTAGACTCGACTAATCCAATGCTCTCCTGGCTGGCCTACCACCCTGCACCTTCCATAAAATTGAGCTCATCCAAAGCTGTGCTGCTGTGTCCTAACTCGCACCATCTCGTTCACCCATCACCCCTGTGGTTGCGGACATACATTAGCTCCCAGCCCAGCAATGCCGCAATTTTAAATTTCTCATCTTTGTTTTCAAATCCCAACATGGCCTCTCCCCTCCCTATCTCTGTAATCTCCCAAACCCAAATCAAGTTAAGTTCATGCTCACCATTAGTGGTACTAGCTATTTATTCCACTCATTTAATTAATTGAATTCAAATTCACAAGCTGCAATGTTGGGATTTGAAGTCGCATCTGCAGATTTTGTCCCAGCCTCTGGATTAATAGTCCAGTGACATAACCACTACGCTACCATACCACTAGTTTGTAGCCCTATGCACCAGGGTTATCAGAATTTGTATTGAGCCTCTAATGTAAGAGTGGCCAACCATTCAACGCTCAAGAGCAGAAGAACTGGTATACTAGCAGAACTACTGGGGAGATATTGAATTTACGCCAAAATCAGGCGCAAGTTGGATGTAGCAACCAAGATTGACCAGAGGCATTTGTGAAATTGGTGCAGTTGCCTCATTTGATTAAGACTTTCAGACTTCTAACATTGTGTTTGGTTTTGCAACCTTGGCATCCCATTTGACCCTGACCAAGACCGTCTACTTCCACATCGCCCTTCTCCTCCCCCCTCCGCTCACCTGATGCTGAAGCCCTCATCCATACCTTAATTACCTCTAGACTTGACTATTCCAATGCTCTCCTGGCTGGCCTACCACCCTGCACCCTCCATAAAATTGAACTAATCTAAAGCTCTGCTGCCTGTATCCTAACTCACACATAGTCCCATTCACCCATCACCCCTGTCCTACATTGGCTCCCATTCCAGCAATGCCTCGATTTTAAATTTCTCATCCATGTTTTCAAATCCCAACATGGCCTCTCCCCTCCCTATCTCTGTAACCTCCACCAGCTCTACAACCCTCTGTGATCTCTGTGTTCCTCCAATTCTGACCTCTTGCACATCCTCGATTTTCTTTGCTCCACCAATGTTGGCCAAGGTTTCAATTGCCGAGGACCTAAGCTCTGGAATTCCCTCCTTAAATCTGTCCATCTGTCTCCCTTCCTTTAAGGCGCTCCTTAAAGCCTAGCTCTTATCCTAATATCTTGTAATGTAGCTCTATGTCAAATTCTATTCGATAATGCTTCCAACATGGCCTTCTGAAGGGCCTTGGGATGTTTTGCTGCATTATAGGCACTGTATAAAAGCAAGTTATTGTGGATATTTTCTTCTATATATTTGAAATCCTGCACTTCATTAACAGCACTAACTCCATCTCTGACTTGGAAACAGAACTCACTTTTTGTTTATCCTTCCCTGCTCAACTCTGCCTAGGTTTCTCGTAATTTAGAAAAGATTTTAGTAAGGCCTTAACAGGCAAGACTAAGAATAGCAGAGCAAACCAATAAAACACCCATTAAAACCTCCTACCAGGTTTGCTCTCTTTTAACTAATGTCTACTATTTGTTAAATTTAACATATAGAGGAAAGTATCTCCATAATGTTTAATTTAAAATAAGTTAGCCAATAATTACATTAAGTCTTGTTTTCTGAAAGTAGTGCTATTTAAATCATTACCTGTGTATTTAAATAGTCATATTACGCATTTTTGTGCAACGATAGAGAAAGGAAAAGAGCCAAAACTATTTCAAATGCTTTATGACCAGAATTATTCAGTGTAACAACAACTTACATTAAGTTTGCAAGCGCAATAAAAATCAGACCCAAGCAGTTCTGTGTATTAGTATTTCAGTAATTACCCTTTCCACTCTGGTACTGGGAAATTCACAGAAAATCATTTTTGCAGATGTTTTATGATTGAAAACATGTGTGCCTTTCAAGTTGCAAAGGATATTCAATTCATATATGATTAAACAAAAGTTTTCAAATGCAAAGTGAAGTCTGCGTACTTTGGCTGACTCTCAAACAAAATAATTCAGTGTTTTTGAATTCTAGGATGAAGAGATGTAATATAGTGATAGTACTGCATTAGCATTAGCATAATGCACCCATCATGCCTGCCTTTGCTGACCATATTGTTTCTCCATTGCCCCAATTAATTAATTCAAAATCCTTGTTGTTGTTTATGGATCCCTCCAAGGCTTCACCCACCTACCTTTGCAACCTCCTCTAGCCTGTGCCCCATTCCATGTCAGTAGATCTTCTGAATCTGATCTCTCATGGTCCTCCCTCCCATTATTGATGGCAGAGCTTTCAGCCATCTTAGCCCTACTCCGGAATTTCCTCGCAAAAATCTTTTTCCTTCCTACTTCTCTCTTTGCCTTTAAAAGCCTCCTCAAAACTGTTATGTATTTAACCCTTTGTAACCTGCATCACACCTGACCAGCAGAAGCCCACCTGTTGGAGTCCCAAAGGATACCAGCATCCCTTGGGAACACAGTATATGAGCAGGCCACCCACGAGGTACCTGCACTCTGGAATTGTAATAAAGGAGCTAAGGTCACACTTGCTCATTACACACAGTACTCAGTCTAACCATTTATTATGAGTATAACAATTGGCGACGAGGTAACGAACAACCACGCGAAAATGCAAAGAATAGACGGCATCCTGGAGAAGTTCTCAGAAGGGGACGATTGGGAGGCCTTCGTGGAGAGACTCGACCAATAGTTTATGGCCAACGAGCTGGAAGGGGCCGAGAATGCCACCAAACGAAGGACGATCCTTCTAAGTGTCTGTGGGGCAACAACCTATGGCTTCACGAAGAATCTCCTGGCCCCGGCAAAACCAACAGAGAAATCCTACGAAGAATTGTGTACGCTGGTCTGGGAGCACCTAAATCCGAAGGAAAGCATTTTGTTGGCGAGATATTGGTTCTACAACTGTCAACGATCGGAGGGCCAGGAAGTGGCGAGCTATGTCGCTGAACTAAGTCGCCTCGCAGGACATTGTGAGTTTGAGGGATTCATAGAACAAATGCTCAGAGACTTTTTCATACTGGGCACCGGACATGGGACAATCCTTCGCAAACTGTTGACTGTAGAAACTTCGAATCTGAGTAAAGCCATAACGATAGCCCAGGCATTTATGTCCACCAGCAACAACACTAAGCAGATTTTGCAGAACAAAGACATTTCGGCCAGTACTGTGCATAAAGTAACGTCGGTTTTGAGCAGAAATGTACATGGCAGAACGTACACACCGGCTGCTGTGGCCCTACCGCAATTGACCGAGTTCGCTATCATCTGTCAATATGAGACAGTTAACACCCTGTTGGCGCTGCGGAGATCATCATCGGCCCCATCAATGCCGCTTTAAGCACTATGCGTGCAATGGTTGCAGAACAATGGGACACCTCCAATGAATGTGCAGGTGAGCTGCAAACCCTGCAAACCCGTTGCAGAGGAAGATCGATCCACAGTGGATCAGACTGAAGTGGAAACTCGTACTGAGGAGGCAGAAGTGTACATGGTACACACGTTCATGACGAAATGCCCACCTATTATGGGGGCAAGCTAGTCCATAATGAGTAAAATGGCCTTCAACAGGCTGTGGGGAAAGAAGGCACATAGGCCCAAGCTCAGCCCCATTCACATTAAACTAAGGACTTACACCAAGGAACTAATCCCTGTAATTGGCAGTGCTGAAGTCAAAGTCTCCTATGATGGAGCAGTACACGAACTCCCGATGTGGATTGTGCCAGGGGATGGCCTCACGTTGTTTGGCAGGATCTGGCTGGAACTGGGATGATATCCGAGCGCTTTCATCCGTCGACGATGCCTCATGCACCCAGGTTCTAAGCAAGTTCCCAAGCAAATGGCATGTTGGCCTTCATAGCGAGGGGATTTGAGTACAGGGGCAGGGAAGTGTTACTACAGTTGTACAGGACCTTGGTGAGGCTACACCTGGAGTATTGTGTACAGTTTTGGTCTCCTAACTTGAGGAATTACATTCTTGCTATTGAGGGAGTGCAGCGAAGGTTCACCAGACTGATTCCCAGGATGGCGGGACTGACATATCAAGAAAGACTGGATCAACTGGGCTTGTAGTCACTGGAGTTCAGAAGAATGAGAGGGGATCTCATAGAAACGTTTAAAATTCTGACGGGTTTAGACAGGTTAGATGCAGGAAGAATGTTCCCAATGTTGGGGAAGTCCAGAACCAGGGGTCACATAAGGATAAGGGGTAAGCCATTTAGAACCGAGATGAGGAGAAACTTCTTCACCCAGAGAGTGGTGAACCTGTGAAATTCTCTACCACAGAAAGTTGTTGAGGCCAATTCACTAAATATATTCAAAAAGGAGTTAGATGTAGTCCTTACTACGAGGGGGATCAAGGGGTATGGCGAGAAAGCAGGAATGGGTACTAAAGTTGCATGTTCAGCCATGAACTCATTGAATGGCGGTGCAGGCTCGAAGGGCCGAATGGCCTACTCCTGCACCTATTTTCTATGTTTCTATGTTTCTATGTTATTTGAGCCAGGCATTGGAAGCTTAACGGGGGCGAAAGTGCAGATCCATTTGGTTCCTGGTATGCGACCCATCCACCACAGGGCTTGGGCGGTACCGTACATGATGCGTGAAAAAGTGGAAATCGAGCTGGACAGGCTGCAACGCGAAGGCATCATCGTGCCGCTGGAATTCAATGACTGGGCCAGTCCGATTGTCCCGGTCCTCAAGGAGGACGGTATGGTTAGAATTTGCAGGGACTATAAAGTAACAATTAACCGTTTTTCACTGCAGGACCAGTACACGCTACCCAAGGCAAATGACATATTTGCGACCCTGGCTGGAGGGAAGACGTTCACCAAGCTGGGCCTGACCTCGGCCTACATGACGCAGGAGCTGGAGGAGTCTTCGAAAGGCCTCACCTGCATCAACACGCACCAAGGTCTGTTTATCCACAACCGGTGCCCGTTCGGGATTAGGTCGGCCGCAGCGATCTTCCAGTGGAACATGGAGAGTCTGCTAAAGTCGGTTCCTTGCACAGTAGTCTTCCAGGATGACATATCGGGACACCATGGAGCACTTGAAGAATCTGGAGGAGGTTCTTAGTCGGTTGGATCGCGTGGGGCTCAGATTGAAACGCTCGAAGTGCGTTTTCCTGGCACAAGACGTCGAATTCTTAGGAAGGAGAATCGCTGCAGACGCCATCAGATCCACCAATGCCAAGACGGAGTCCATCAAGAACTCACCGCGACCACAGAATGTGACGGAGCTGCGGTCATTCCTGGGACTCCTTAACTACTTCGGTAATTTCCTACCTAAGCACCCTGCTAGAACCCCTACATGCACTACTGCGCAAGGAAGATGACTGGTTATGGGGGAATTCACAAGAGGCTGCCTTTAACAAAGCCAGAAATTATTGTGTTCTAACAAACTGCTTGACCTGTGTAAACCATGTAAACGATTAATGTTAGCTTGCGATGCGTCGTCATATGGGTTCGCGTGTGTGTTACAACAGGCTAATGAATCGGGGATATTGCAACCGGTTGCGTATGCATCCAGGAGTTTGTCCAAGGCCGAAAGGGCCTACAGCATGGTTGAAAAAGAGGCTCCAGCCTGCGTTTACGGGGTAAAAAAAATGCACCAGTACTTATTTGACCTCAAGTTCGAGCTTGAAACTGACCACAAGCCATTCATATTGCTATTCTCGGAGAGCAAAGGGATTAATACCAATGCCTCTGCCCGCATCCAAAGATAGGCGCTCACGCTGTCGGCATACAACTATGTAGTCCGCCACAGACCGGGCACAGAGAACTGCGCAGATGCTCTCAGTCGACTACCATTGCCCACCACTGGGGTGGAAATGGCACAGCCAGCGGACTTGCTCGTGGTCATGGAGGCATTTGAGAACGAGATGTCCCCCATTATAGCCTGCCAGATCAGGACCTGGACCAGCCAGGATCTGTTACTGTCCTTGGTAAAAAACTGTGTCCTCCATGGGAGCTGGTCCAGTGCCCCAGTGGAGATGCAGGAAGCGATTAAGCCATTCCACAGGTGCAAAGACGAGTTGTCCCTGCAGGCGGACTGTCTTTTGTGGGGCAATCGCGTGGTGTTGACCAAGAAAGGCAGAGACACATTAATTTGCGAACTGCACAACACCCACTCAGGCATCGTGATGATGAAAGCCATAGCCAGATCTCACGTGTGGTGGCCTGGCATCGACTCAGATTTAGAGTCATGCATGCGCCAGTGCAACACTTGCTCTCAGCTGAGCAATGCACCCAGAGAGGTACCGCTAAGTTTGTGGTCATGGCCATCCAAACCATGGTCGAGGATCTCCATGTAGACTATGTGGGCCCATTCCTAGGAAAAATGTTTTTGGTTGTCGTGGATGCTTATTCAAAATGGATTGAATGTGCAATAATGTCTGTAAGCACATCCATGGCCACCATGGAAAGCCTACGAGCCATGTTTGCCACGCACGGCTTGCCTGATGTCCTAGTCAGCGACAATGGGCCGTGCTTCACCAGTGCTGAATTCAAGGAATTCATGACCCGCAACGGGATCAAACATGTCACATCTGTCCCGTTCAAACCCGCATCCAACGGCCAGCAGAACGGGCAGTTCAGACCATCAAGCAAAGCTTGAAATGTGTGTTGGAAGACTCCCTGCAGACCTGGTTGTCCCGAGTACTGCTCAGCTACCGCACCAGACCTCACTCACTCACCTGGATTCCCCCAGCTAAGCTGCTCATGAAAAGGCCGCTTAAAACAAGGCTCTCTCTTGTCCACCCTGATCTCCATGATCATGTGGAGGGCAAGCGGCATCAACAAAGTGTGTACCATTGTCACGCGATATTGAGATCAATGATCCTGTGTTTGTGCTCAATTATGAACATGGTCCCAAATGGCTTGCCGGCACGGTCACAGCCAAAGAGGGGAGTAGGGTGTTTCAGGTCAAACTGACCAATGGACAAACGCACAGAAAACATTTGGACCAAAATGAAATTTCGCTTCACCAGCAGCTACGAACAACCCGAAGAAGACACCACCAACTTTGACCCTCCAACACACACACAAGTGGCAACTGACATCATAGTTGACCACGAAACCGAACTCATCATCCCCAGCAGCCCAGCAAGGCCGGCCGCCCAACAGCCCAGTGAAGAACTGACCCACCCACCCACACCAGCATTTGTACTGAGATGAGCGACACGGGAACGCGAAGTCCCAGATCGTCTCACCTTGTAAATATGAGTACTGTTGACTTAATGGGGAAGTGATATTATGTATTTAACCCTTTGTAACCTGCATCACATCTGACCACCAGAGGGCCCACCTGTTGGAGTCCCAAGGGATCCCAGCATTCCTTGGGAGCACAGTATATAAGCAGGTACCTGCACTCTGGAATTGTAATAAAGGAGCTCATTACACACAGTACTCAGTCTAATCATTTATTATGAGTGTAACAAAAGCCTCTGTCTTCATCCATAATTTCAGTCACCTCTTGTAATTCATGTACTGCTGCTTGTTTTCCATTTCTCCTCTCTAAAGTCCTTGATATAATCACTTTGGGTTAGATTTTTCACCCATTGATTATGAAGGTGCAGCAAATCTGTAATGCAAGTTGTCATTGTAGTTTGAGAAGGACAGAGATTTCTAATATAATGCAATTTAAAAAACAAAAAATGCTGGCAGTTCTCCACAGACCAGTCAATATCTGAGAGACGAAGGAGTAGAAATTAGCATGTATTACACCGATATTTCAGGCGTAAAACGGGCGCAAAGCATACCAAATTAGCAGTGGGATGGCCTATGCCCAATCTGCACAGGCGTTGGTCCCACTACTAAATTCCTGGAGCCCAATTATTAAGTGTCTTGGGTAGCCACTGAAAATAGGTGTTAGGCCCCTTGAATATATTAATTAGTGGCCTAAAGCCTGTTGAAGGACCCCTGTGTAAAATTAATTACCAATAAGGGGGGGTAGGTGCCTCCCACTCAGAATTCTTCAGCAGCCCCAAGTGACCACGCTCCCCAAGCTTAAGTGAAGCTTGGCACAATGTGTGTGCACTTGTAATGGATTCTCCAAATAATAAGCATGTACGCAAAGTAACGACAAGATGTTGTATGTTATTGTGAATTCAAACATTTGCTGATGACAGATATGATTATGAATGTCAAAACAATCCCGTTGCAGTTTCTAGAGCTATCAGTACTGCCATCAGTTGTAGGGTTTGAGTAGTGCTTATCCAGAACAAAAAAAATGACTTTCATTGTTTTTGTGAAGTACGATGCATAATGTGCAAAAAAAAATCTATTGCGCTTAAAATGACAGTTGGATAATACATGGGCAAAGTAACAATTAATTATTACAGTGGGGATGTTTCTGTTGTTAGTGCGTGAAATTCTGAAAGTATTCATTGGGAAAGTTCTGCCTGTCCTGTGTTATGGCCCACTGGTGCTCTTACACATCAGAAAAAACTCAGATCAGAGACTGAAAGAGATCCTTGCACTCTGTTATTTAGTTCTGTATGACAGACATAAGAAAAACATTTTCTCAAAGGATTTTTCACCATGTTAGACTTAAATCCCTTCATTTGAATTAATGAACTACAGGGATCATCAACAATGCAGAGACATAACTTTAATTCATGAAAATCAGAAGCAGTTCTTTATTTGCCTTGATGTGTTTTGGCTGCTCATATAATTTCACTTGGTGTCCTGCTATGCAATACAATAGCATCCCAGTGGGAAAGAAGTCAATATATACGACGAATTTTCAGTCTCACTTTTGCAAAGTGATCTAACTCCGATTTCACTCCAGAGCACCCCGTCAGAGTGGAACATCAGTGGCTAGTACGCCCTGTGACCATGCCTACCTTCCCACTGATTAGCCAAAATTGGGCCCACTGGCATTGTGGCCTAGATCCTCAAAGATGGCAGGTAATTTTTTTTAATTTGGTTCCCTTACTTTCCGGCAAATAGCCCAGAACCCCTCAGACTTGGCATAATCTACCACATTTTGCAGTCTCCCAGGGAAGCAGGTACCTGAGATGCACCCCTAGTGGCATGGCCAGCCACTTGGGGTATTTAGACTGGGTGATCTCACTCTGATCCTGCAAACGTCATGCAGGAGGTCACAGCTGGATGCATTCCAGCAATTACACCAGGATGCTGGGGCCAAGCATTAATGTCCTCTCTTGGCCAACAGGAGACATATTTAACATTTTGGGACACATTTCCTTATTCATTTTCCCTCTCTCTGAAAAGGAGTACTCTGCTTGTTGTCTGGCTGAGAACTGACGAAGATCATCCATCCAGAAAAGCCAAGTTGAATGACAGTTTGGGCTGAGGTTTGACCATGGCCCTCTGAATGGGTGTCCAGTGCTCCATTACTTGAAGTATAAGTCTGCTTGTTTAGAGAATGTTTCTTATTCTTTTCAACAAAAAAAGAGAAACTTCCAAGTTCATTCTTGTGTTACAATTGAAGCCTAGGTTTTGTTGTTTTATGCTGTACATAAAGGAATTCCAGAAGAGCACTTAGGATTTGCAGGTAATGATGGGTCATGCAGGGATTGACCTTGGGATAATTACTGGGCCATTACCAACATTCTTTCTGAATGTTAACAACATCCAGCATCAATCTGTATCAAGACCAAGGTAGCGACAGCACCTGTGGAGGCTGTGGGCTTGACTGGTGGATAAAATAAACTCCGTGCTCTGAAATTCTGATGTTTTGCTAATGGCTTTATCATTCCTATGGGTCTTGTTTCACAAATTAAATGGCAATCCCAAAAGCTGCAGCACACTGTACTTTATATGTGTGATGGCTGGAAATGGTAACACCACCAAGAAAACAACGTCAAAATATCAATTTCTTCAAATAAAAAAGCAGAGACGTTACAAATGCTGAATCGGTTTGCTGACAGCTTTATTTATTGTTTTTGTTTATAGCATTAGCTGTTTTACCAAAATCTGGGCTGGATTTTCGAGAGGTTTGCGACCGGGTTTTCGCCGCGTTTTGACCTTCCGCGGCGAAAATCCGGTCGCAAAGCCCAGGTGCGATCCTCGGCTCCTTGTTTGCGGCGGCGATATGAAGTACCACCGGGGAGAGCTGCGCCGGACGTGTAATGACACGGATTGCATTACTGTCCGAGTTTCGGCACTCTCCCGACCCGTACGCTGCGCCCAGAACAGCAACAGATAAAACCTGTCGGTGCAGCCCTGCCACCAGCGGTAAGTTAGAAAACCTGCAAAATAAGGTAAGTTAAAGTTTTTTTTCAGCAATTTGGTAGCTAAGAGTCTTGGTAATGTTGTTTGAATGTTTTTTCAAATTTTTTTTCCCCTCCCAAGGCCTCTCTCACAACGCAAATGACCAGGTACTAAAGTTGGCGAGGATCACGTTTTGCGGCGCGAATGATTGTGCAACGCCTCCTTTACCGACCCCAAAGGCCAAAAGTTCGGCCTAAAATCGGTAACGCAGCAAAAACAGTGATTTTCATGTATTGCTCCCGTTTTCAGCCAAAACCCCCCCAAACCCGAAAATCCAGCCCTAAGTGTCTTGTTTATTAAATTTATTTTAACTAAATTGAGTTTATTTGACAATCCTACTTGTTGCAATAATTGGATGTAATGAACTCAGAGGTAAGATATAGTTTGCAGTCCTATTTCCCCACAAATTGAGCTCCCAAGAGGGTTGCGTTTGTGCATCTGGGACATCAGACAAGGAAATATTCATCCCTTCCCCACCCCATAATGATTAGCTGCACATTTTAATCCAAAATTGCACGAATCATATTCCCATTCCTCTCAGAGACACAGTGCTCCACAGCACAAAATAAATCCCTTAACAACATGGTCCTGAGCTACCCTTCCCCCTCTTGTAATCCAAAACAGAAGCCCTATGCACAGTTCCACAGAAAAGCCTCCTAAACAATTCTGCAAGAAAAAACACATGGTTTCACAAAAAAGCCCCACCCACTTATAAATTGCAAAGTAAAACCCATCTGCCAAAAAACTGGAGAAATCATGTATTAAAAATCCCAGAAAAACTCATAACCTTCACCAAAAACTCTATGCCATTTAACAGGACACATTAGAATTCCCAGAACATCACACACAAGAATACAATGTCTTCCAAAGATATCCCATTAAACAATACAGAAATAAACAGCAATTTAGCAAAATACCAGAAATGAAGTAAACTCTCAGGTTTCATTGCACAGCAGCATTTGCTCAAACACTCACTGATTCTTCACTGTCTGTTCCCCTCCTCGCTCAGATCCTATGGGGGTTTGCAGGTGTTTCTATGTCTCTATCTGTGCATGCGCTAGACTGGCATATGCGTAGTTTTATTATCCATGCAGAATGATATGATTCAGAGATTTGGGTTTTCCACTGCTCCACATGATGGCATGCTTCCCTGTCTTGCTCACTCTATGTCATTGGTCTAGGACAAATATGTTTATTCTCAACAAATTATGCCCTAGTTCCCATAGTTGATAAGTAGTGGTTAGGTACTTCCCCAGTGCAAAGGAAAATTGGAGACATGTCAGCCTGGGTAGCTTTCACACATCTCTTAGTAGCCACTTACGGAGTAGAATAGACAGAGTCATGGGATTCTCCCAGACTGGAAATGGAACCTCACAGGGGAACCTAAAATAAAAGTTTGTTCTAATCAGACAAGACTGCAGTATAGCCATTAATTCTCTTACTGATTGTTGCCTCCTAGTGTATCCTTTGTTACATCCTCTTAATTGGCAACTCATATTGCAATGTGTGTCCATGTTTAGCACATCCTTCTCATCAACCAATAAACTACAGAATTTCAAAATTGTTTTCGTGTTGCCTCCATTTAAAAAAATATCAAATCAGGACACCTATCATGGGGACACTGGAGAAAGGCAACATCTTTTAGCTTGCTTGTTTATGTACTGAACTCAGTTTACTAACTATGCTTTCTAACTCCATGAGCTAAAATCTCTGACTACCCTTTTGGATCGCAAATGATGCACTGTCAGTCTCCGTCATGCCAAATTGTGTATGAACAGCCCTCAACCATTCCTGTAATTTTGTTCTTGGCTGTTCAGTATCACCTGCCAGTCATGGGCATTAATGTTCCTTTTCTCAAGTCTTTTCCCCTTTTCGCCTCTCCTCTTCTGAAGGCTCTAGGTGATTGACTCTAGGTGGAGCATGATTTTATGGGCATTGCAGCCCTCTGGCATTTTGTTCAAGTGGCATTCTTAATTTGTGAACCTAGACAATGAGTGTCAATGGGCTGATCCACCATGAAAAGCATCATAGCTAAGGTGCCTCCTTTATTAGAAGTAGAGAGTGGCAAGCAAGTGCTGCAGAGGAGAAGGTTACATGATGAATAATTGCTCTAAATGATTCGTGGTTTCAGAAAAGTAGTGACTAATGATTACTTTTACTGTAGAATCTAATGAAGCAAAATTAATCGAAATAACACCGTGGGCAGGATATGGTCCTTTAGTGCTGCTAGGTGCTGTCCCAATGAGTGGTGACAGGCTAGGATATTAAAAAGTAAGAAAAGCAAAAACAGGCTCAGAGTTTGAATCCCAGCTTTTCATGAATGGATTAAGATCAGAATAATGCTTCCAACTGTGTGTTTTTCACCAAGTTATATGCCTGGATAGAGAGAAAATATGACTTGTGTCACCAGTAGCAAATGAATAAATTAGATGGAATAAGATTTTCCTTGGAGTGAAAGTCTATATAGATATAGGTACCACACACACTTGATGATAGTTGTAACTTTTATTAACTTTTAAACAGTGTAAGAATATGAATGAACAATTACAGAAATTCACAGGCATGTTAAGGCACTTTTCCGTTATATAGTTTTACAGGACCTTAAAGAGTTGGGAAAAGTGATATGGATACTATACAGGAGGCAGCCCCCGGTCAAATAGAATATCAAGTTTAGGCCATAAAACAAAGGATACAGCATATTACATTTTACAGCAAACATATGGTACATCCAGCAGTGCTTTATTATGATGCTTAATACATCTTGTGAGCGAGCCTATGTTTGAAATGGATTTTAAGTCCCTGATGTAGGTCGTAAGGCCCACTTTTACACTAAAATGTATTATTTTACTACACTATATCCAAAGTGTGCTCATACTTTTTTTCTCTGCCTATATTAAATTCAATCCTGTTATTCTCTTTAAGCACCTGTCACAATCCTTGCCTCTTTTCATTTCATTAATCCAACTCTTCTTTACCATTCTACTAGTTTTTCCCATGTCTTTCTACCTCCATTCCTGAATTGTTCATATTATTTCCTTATTGTCCATCTCCTTCCTGTCACTCTCCTGTTTGGTCACTCCTTCTTACTGTTTTCTTGGCCTACCCACTTCCATTTTTCTGCTGCTACCTTTTCTTATTGAACCACAAAGGCGTTAAAAAATGTATCTTAAACTCCAAATGCTATTTATTAATGGCTTGTGGGGAGTGGCTGTGATGAATTGATTACTGACAATGACTACCATTTCTGATGGACTAATAAGAATTATATATAACCTTACAATAGTGTACACCCATCATAATAGAGATAGTTTGGTGAGAATGGCTGGTGAATTTGTGATTATAGGGCTCCCATATAAATTATGAAGAATTATGGAGGGAAGGTCTACAGCAAATAGTGTCCATTAGTGGCTGGATCCATAGCAGCAAAGAAATGCTTTCATCTTTAAATTAGTTTCTGTGGAGAGATATTCAGTTTCTGGTAGTCGAGTGAGGTCAATGATCCATAATAGTCTATGGTGAGAGGAGCCCAACAATTGCCAGTCTAATGTTCAACTATTTTGAATGGCAGTCTGATAAGGACTTTGGCTGTTGAATCCAGAAATTCAAGGGACTATACATCTCTCTTAACTCAGTCTGTTGGCTCTGTATTTGATCGCTGTTACAGTCCAGCTGGAAATTACGATAACAACAACTACTTGCATTTATATAGGGCTCTATTTTCCTCTTTGCCAATTTCCGGCGCCCAGGAGGATGTACAACCGATTTTTTTTGTGCCCGTTTGCGTTGGGAAAAAAATATATAATTTTCGTCAAAGAAAAATTAAATTTGGCGCTGCGGTACCCAAAGTTACATCTGGGGCTGGAGCTTTGAGTGTGCGCCAAAACGTCAGTGAGCATGCGCCGGGGAAAAAAACTTTCCACGTGACAGGTGTGTCCGCGCATCCACAATGAACTTCCTGGTCTGGATCAGCAGCTTGTGAGAACACATTCGGATCGGAGCTGGATCTGGACATTTAAATTTTAGCTGCAAAAGATGGATCCAAGGGAAGGAGAAGGGCAAGGACAAGGGGAAAGACAAGGACAAGGTGAAGGGGGAAGGCCCAAGAGATTTCTAGCAGAAGAAATTGAGCCCCTGGTAGACATCATTGAGAGGAGATAGAATGTGCTTGAGAACAAAGGAAGAATGGGACAAAAGAAACTGAAACCCTCTCTATTAGCAAAACTTTGGGAATAAGTTGCAGAAGAGTTCAATGCAGTGGCCATGACCCCGAGAAACGGCATGCAGGTCAAAAAGAAATGGCAGGACCTTGGCCAAGCAGTTACTGTAAGTAATATTTTTATTTATGCACTGCAATTATATTTGTAAATGTGACTAATATATGTGTGTGTGTGTGTATGTGTGAGTGTGCGTGTGTGTGTGTGTGTGTGTGTGTGTGTGTGTGTGTGACCATCACAGCAGAAGGAGCTCTCAAAAAGAACTCTTAAAAAGTTCTATTTTCATCTCTGCAGAGGAATGTGTCACAGATCAACCGAGAAAAGTCAAAAACTGGAGGAGATGCGCCAAGTAGGCTGCAACTAACAGCCATGGAACAGAGGATTGCTGATATGATTAAATCTCGCAAGAGATTAACCACCAATGTGGACGCTGGGCCCAGGTTACTGGGAGAGGGTAAGCCCTGCCGCATACTCATGTCACCCTGCCTCTCCTGCCCCTTCCCCTGCTGCTAACCGACTGCTTTGTTATGTGTTGCAGATGTTGCCAACAGGAAGAGACAGAAGCTGAAGCAGAAGATCAGGAAGCTGTCAGTCCAGAAATTCTTCATTAACTTCAGGACGAGGATAAGCTGGACAATGAAGGGCAGCCCGAATGATGAGATGGTTACATTACAACTGGAGCCGGTGAACTCCCTGAGGATGCCAAGCCCTTTGCTGAGCGATACAACTGCCGCGACATTTCATGGGGTACAGTCTGAGGTTGCGGGTCCCAGTGGGTTGCAGCAAGCCACACCTGGGAGACAGCTGAGGAGGATGCAGGGGACATAGGACAGATCATGGGAATGAGTAGGGAGAGCATTGAGCTAACCAGATCGCTCCTAGCCACTATGGGTGGGGTGAGGGTAGAATTAGGGGGACTTTCGGTAGAAGTAGCAACACTGTCTGGAGGAATGGAAGCAATGTCGGGACAGATGAGGGAGGGGATGTCGGAGATGAGGGAGGGAATGTCGGCGATAGCTGCTGCAATAAGTAGACACACCCAGGCTGTCATTATCCAACAGCAATTGGCAGCATCAACTGGGGATGCTCACTTTTCAATCACCAGACCAAAGTTAGGTAGTGTGCCGAGGATTCATCCACAGGTTGAAGAAGATTCCGAAGAGGAACCCGGGCCTTCCACAATGCTGTCTGTCCCTGTCCAACCCCACCAATGACAAATGCACCTTTGCGCAGAAAGCAGAAAAAACCTTGGGGTCAGGGTGAGGAAGCAGAAATCTGAGACAACGGGCACGGGTAGGGGTAGAGGCAACAACAGGGGCAAGAGGGGCACACAGCGCTAAGGCCTTTGAATAAGGCCTCATTGTCAGCCTCCTCGACTTCCTCTTCATCCCCACACCGCCCCCTCCCCCCCTTCTCCCCTCAGGAGGATCTTCAATATCCAGGGCCTGGCCCCTCATGATGGCCAAGCTGAGGAGCATACAGTACATGACAGTGAACTGACTGACGTGGGGAGGGGGGGCATATTGCAGGTAGCCTCCAGAGTGGTCCAGACATCAGAAACGCTGCTTCAGTATGCCAATTGTCCGCTCTATGATGCTCCGTGTCGTTATGTGCGACATGTACCGACGCTCTGGCTCAGTGCGGGGATTGCGGGGGGGAGTGGGGGGTCATAAGCCAGGTGGCGAGCCCGTACCCTTGTCCCCGAGCAACCAGCTCGGCCCTTCTGGCAGCTCCTGAAACATGATAGCTATAGCGCTCTCGCGTAGGATGAAAGCATCATGGATGTAACAGGGTATTTGGCATCCACTGCCATGATCCAATACATATCGTCGCAGACGAGCTGGACATTTAGGGAATGGAACACTTTCCTGTTGCGATAAACCTCAGAGTCGTCCAAAGGTGCACTCAAGGCGATGTGGGTACAGTCGATCGCATCCCGTACCTTTTGGGAAGCCAGCAATTCTGGAGAACACCACAGCCCTATCTCGCTTTGCCTGCATTGTCATAGGGAAATTGATGAACTGGTCACTTTTGGCATACAATGCAGCAGTCACCTGTCGAATGCAGCATGTCCCCAGTTGCTGCTTGAAATGAGCCAGAAGCATAGAAGGCAAGTGCTGCAGTGACCTTCACTTCCACAGGTAGGGCAGCCCTCTTGCCACTTCTTGGCTGTATGGCTGACCTGATTAGCTGGCAGATCTCAGTGATGACCTCCTTTCTAAATCGCAGCCTGCGAATGCACTCTGCCTCACTCAGGTGTAGGTATAAGCACCTGTCCCTGTAGATTCGATCAGGGTATGGTCTCCTCCCCATTAATGCCCAAGCGATCTGGTTTGTGCGATGACAGCGTCGTCATAGCCGTCGCCTCCACATGCCATGCATATAAACCAACCTTACTACATGAGGCATAGTAAAATGTGCACCCATAATTATTATTTTTAACTCTGTTAATCTTGTTATTGTGAGACTTACTGAAGCACAGCACACACACCATTGCTGGGTGACACCCTAGCAGAACGGACCACATCCTGGTCTGCGCGCATGCGCCACACTAAGCTCTGTTTCTATGGAGATGCATTGCACAGAGATTTATGCCACTTTAATTATAGCTTGTGCTGAAATACCTATGTTTGCTGCTGTTTTGTGCCATCTTCGATGCACAGTTCGGAGTACATGCCGGCAGGATTGCTCTCTTGGCCGGACAGAAACACACGAGCTCTGCGCTTGGATTCCACCCTCCCAGACTTCTTTACAGGTTGAGCCCGGGGAGTAGAATCCAAGCGGCGAGCTCCTGTGCTTGTGTCCAGCCGAGGGAGCGATCCTTTGGCCAGGCGGCACTCCTCCGGCCCGTGCCTGGAGCCTGGAGGTTCAGTGGTGGGTTCAGGTGGAATCGCAATTTGCCCATTCTCAAAAACATTCTGTGGAAAAAATGAACTTTCCGCGTTCCCTCTGCAAAAATCATCATGAATTTGTGTTTTAAATTGTCTTCCTCGCTCCAAAAACTCAGAAATATACTCAGCACTGATTTCCTTAAGTTAACGTAGGGTTTTTCTGATCGTACTTAAGGCCACGGTGCACCGCCCTGAGAAAAATCGCTATTGCCGAAAATTGATTAAATGGCCAAAAACGGCGCGGAAATCAGTTTTCAGCCAGACCTGAGCTAAAAAAATCTTGCGTACAAAAATCCAGCGCTGACAGTCGCTGCCAGCATACAAACTTTGACGAAAATGCAAAATCAGGATTGCTCAAAAAAAATCAGCGGATGCCAAAAAAACAGTGCCCAATGATGGCGAAAATAGAGCCCATAGTGTCTATAACATAGAAAAGCATTTAAAGGTGCATCACAGAGGCGTAATCAAAGAAAAATGGATGCCGAACCATAGTAGGAGATATTAGGATGGGTGACCAAATCTTGGACAAAAATGTTGGTTCTTAAAGGAGGAGAGAAAGATGGAGAGGCAGGGGGGTTTAGAGAGGGAGTTCCACAACATGGAGCCTTGAAGGCTGCCTGCCAAAGCTGGGGCGAAAGGGAGGTGGGATGCATAAAAGCTCAGAATCAAAGGGACACAAAGAGTTTGGGAGCCGGGTTGTAGGGTTGGAGGAGGTTACAGAGATAGGGAGGGGAGAAGCCATGAAGTGATTTAAATATAAGGATGAGAATGTTAACGACCGGGGCCCAATGTAGATCTGCAAGGTGATGGGTGGGAGGATCTTGGTGCAGGATAGCATACATAAAGAAGAATTTTGGGATCAACTGAAATTTACATAGGGTGGAGAATGGGATGCCAGCCAAGAGACCATCGAAATAGTCGAATCTGGAGATGACAAAGGCATAGATGAGGGTTTCAGCAGCTGATGGGATGAGGAAGGGCTGGAGGCAGGCGATGTTGGAAAGGATATTGGGTCAGAAGCACAGCTTGAGGTCGAACAAGACACTCAGATTGCATACATTCTGGTTCAGCCTCAAACATTGATCAGAGAGGGTAATGGAATCTGAGAGAAGGGTACCGAGTTTGTAGTGGAGGCCGAAAATGATGGCTTCAGTCTACCCAGTGTTTAATTGGAGGAAATTGCAGCTTATGCAGGTCAAAATGTCGGACAAGCAGTCTGACAACATAGAGGCAGTGGTAACCTCAAGAAAGGTGGTAGAAAGGCAGAGTTAGGTTAGTGTACATGTAGAGACTGATCCTCATGTCTGCAGATGATGCCGCCAAGTGGCAGCATGTTGATGAGAATGAGGTGGAGGTCAAGGGCAGATCCATGGATAACTCCAGAGGTAATGGTCTGGGGATATAAAGAAAAGCCATTGCTGTACATACTTTGTGTAAGAAAGGTAAGAGTGGAGACCGGTAAGGGCAATTCCACTGGATTGGACAACAGACAAAATGTATTGGAGGATGATGGTGTGTCAAATGAGAATGAAGAGGGATAATGCATCACGGTCATTTGTGCCTTTAGTTGGGGTGGTTTCAGTGCTGTGGCAGGGATGGATACTTGAATGGAGAGATTCAAACATGGAGGTTCAGGAAAGATGGGCACAGATTTGAAAGGCGACAACACATTCATGAACTTTGGGGAGGAAACGGAGGTTGGGTGGAGGTTTGCAAGAACATGGGTTGAGGGTAGATTTTTTTGAGGAGGTGACAACAAGAAAGACAGTATTTGAGGAGAGGGAACCATTTACAATGTCCGGTAGCATGGGGGCCAGGCATGAAAGCTTGGTGGTCAGCACTTTAGTGGGAATGCGGACAAGGGGCCAGGAGGTGGGTCTCATGGACAAGATGAGTTCTGAGAGGGCATGAGGGCAGAAAGGAAAGTGAAGAAAGATGTGGGCTAAAGGCTAGGATAGGGGAGAGCCAGGAGAGCTGATAGGCTTGGTGGGCAAGTGGATGGAAAGAAGCAGCAGATGCAGCTGAACAGATTGTGTCAATCTTAGTGATGGAGCAGTCCATGAGCTCCTTGCACTTATTGGGGGTGAGGGTGGATGGCGATGGGGAGAGAGGTTTAAGGAGATGGTTTATAGTGATGTTGGAGATTATCTTTGCTATCTAGGACGATTTTGGCAGCGGACACAGTAGCCTGATAGCACTTGATGTGGTCCAGCCAGATCTGGTGATGGATAACCAAATCCATTGTGTGCCAGATATGCTCAGGTCTAAGCCCCTTGGTCTTGAAGGAGTGAAGATGGGAGCCATACCAGGGGAAATGACCAGGATGGAAGAGAGTAAAGATTTTGCTATGGTCAAAACCATCAAAGGTACACATAAGGGAGCAATTAAGCAAATTGACGACTGCAGAGGTATTATGGTGAATGGAGGGCCAAAGGCTAGACAGTTGGGATTTAGAAAGTGCAGTTGTAAGTGATTTGGGAGAGAATGTAATGGAACGCTGCTCAGTTTTCTAAACAAGTGGGCTTAGTTTACACCCGTTAATCAGGTGGAACTGAGTCTTGTCAGTGGTAACTTTTTAAATAAATTGCTTAAAGGTTTGCATTGCTCTTCATATTGCATGTTAAATTACGTTTAAAAATCTTGTGCTGTTGTTTTAAGTATCCTTATCTCCACAGAGCAGAAGTGCTTTTGAATTTTCCTCTGTGCCTGCCACATAACATGGATGCAGGTTGCCTAGAGGACAGCTATTACCATTGCTGCATCTGTCTTTGATTTTCTCAGCACCCTGACCCTTGATAGAACTGAATAGACTCTGAGGTAGGTAAATATATTCAGTGACACAGAGCGGATGATTCTATTCTGACAAATTCCTGTACCATTTGTTTCCATGCTTGTCTGAGGGATGGGACACACTGTTGGGCTTTTTGTTCCAAGCGCTTCCCTCACAAGCCTAGAGTTAATGGAGACCTTGTCTAAGTTCAGTGAAGTGGAAATTTTGCTGCAACAGACAAAGGCCTTGCTGGCCACCTCAGAGGTTGCTATGAGAAGACACTCTCATGGAAACTCTCAAAGGAAGTGCAGATAACAGAGAAGTACCATTGAAAATTCAAGCACTCTCTCACACATCTGGCCCTCCGCTCTGCTTCTGTGCTGGGAAAACTAGTGCATCAGTTTGCCTTTTACTGCCTGCAAGCATTTAGCTTTCATACCAAAGGTCCATTTGTCAAGGGAATAATTCTAATTTTGTGATGCCTATGAATGCTTGCAGTACATAAGTGAACGCAGAAGATTAGAGTTTCGAGGGCATGGTTTGGCAGTGCCTGTGACACAGTTACAGATATTATGTAATCAGTTTCATGGTTGTTTACCCTCTCTATAGTAATCTTTTGGGATGTTGATATATCTTTAGATAATTTATAAAATAGCCCAACCCAAGAATCACCATTTGCCCACAGGCTGGAGTTTGGTATTGGCAATGGGAAACAAAGGTATCATCACTTTTTAGAAGTTAAAGGACCTGTTGTGTATTTTTGAGATTTACAGTGTTCCAAGTTATTTTATGTCTGTGAACAAAACGGCATTATTTATTGCTTGGCTACATCATAATGCAATAAAGCATCGGGTGCACCACAGGGGCCAATTACCTCTTTACAGGAGAGAAGGTAAAGTGAAACTTGGCTGCTGTCACGTGCTTCCTATTATTTGGCTCAAGAGCAGGCTTGGTACTTGCTGGCCTCCTGAACTCCAGCTTCCTTTCTGATGTGCTTGACTTCTCTCAATCCTTCTTTGTTCCTCTCCTGTCTGATGTGTCACTGTGTTAAATACCACTATTGCCAGTTTGGGGGTCTGCCTCAGATATTCTTTCGGGTACAGTGGTGCCGGTCATTCCCATTGTAGTCTGAGAGTCTTACACTTGGGAGTATGCTGTACTGTCCAGAGGTGTAATATTAGGACCCCCTGGTGATCAGAACTGGAATCTCGTGGGGAGAATTTTCAGGTCTCATACCTGGCAGGAACTGGATAGTAGCGCCACACAAATGGTAGACAATGGCCTCAAGCCCCATTGCTGCCATTGCTATGGCCGCAGTAATCTCCCCTGTCAGCCGTGACTCAGTGGGTAGCACTCTCGCCTCTGAGTCAGGAGGTTGTGGGTTCAAGCCCCACTTCAGAGACTTAGCACCTCCACATTTTTTGCATGCTTAATGACCACTTAACGCCCATTTTACCGCTGAAATGAAGTATAAAGCCCAGATATCGCACATTTAGCCACAAAATGGAAACTGACACGCATTTTTAGGAAACTTATCGCCGAGCGTTACTTTTCCAATGGGCTTAACAACGGGTAAAAATATGACCGCCCGCCCACTTTTTTTGGGCAGAATCATAAGAATGGGCAAAATGAACGCCCATAATATCGCCCAGCGTTAATTTCCGTACTGATTTAATGCCGAGATTCAATAATACCGTCCGCCCACTTTTTTTTGTTGTAAAGAGCACATTTACCGAATACAAAGGCAAAGCAGGAGCGTGGTCCCCAGCCCCCATACATTGCAACAAATTGTATACACCCAGATGGAGATATAACACAGCCATCACCTGCGCACATGCACCTCACTTTCCTTCCGCACTCCCCTTCTTCTCCCCACCTCTACCCCTTCCTCTCCTCGCTCCACGGCGCCTGGCCAAGGAGCCGCTCAGCGGTGCCTCATTGGGGGGGATGAAGGTAGATGTGATTGTTGGACGGGTACAGGAGAGGGGGGGTTGCCAAGGGGGCAACATTTTCTGATGCAGAAGCAGGATCTTGGTCCTTGCTCTCATCTGTCATTCGCAGTGGTGGTGCGGAACCTAGGGGTGGAGTACCGCACTTGGGGACCACTGGGAGGCCTGTGGCAGCAGTGTTCCTGGCTATCGCATCCAGGGCTTCCGCCATCCATGGAATGTACTTGGTCATGATGGCCAATTGTTGGAATATGCCCCCCAATGCTTCGATGAGCTGGTCACCAATGTCTACAATCCTCCTGGACAACTGTACCATCTCACCGCTGTCATGTGGCGCTCATGGAACAGACCTGCTGTGTCCACGGGACCTCCGTGGGGTCGGTGCTGTCCGAGGGACAATTGGGGTGCCCTGTGGCGAGGTGCTTGGGGCCGGTACCTCCAGAGTGGAGGCGGGAATGACCGGAGGACCATTAGATGGCCTTGGGATGGAATGGCTTCTGGAGCATGGCGATGCAGGTTCCTTGAAGTCCACGCTCTCATCCGTGGAGAACAGACCCAGCTGATTGATGGGCGAGAACTGGCGCTCCTAAGCACCAGATGTAGGATCATCCACCGACTCCTACCCCATGCCCCCACCTTTTGGCCTCTGTGGTCTTGCCTTGGGGCACGCTGCTGGCTGAGCTGAAAAACACAAATTAGGTTATTAGAGGAGAAGTGGGTGCGAGGGTCACAAGGTGAGCCCAGCGCTACACACAGCATATGTACGACAAAAGCATCACTGCTCTTAAAATCATCACAGACATCATATTTCATGACCATCAACACATTTGTATTCCAATGATTTTCATCAGGCCGTCATTATTTCTATGACAATTTTAGAGATCATCTATCATATATGATTGTTCGGATATGACTATTGACTTTACATCACGCAATGGTGTAAGCTTTGCTCACGTGGCATCACTTCAGGGTCTGTAGATGTGTCTGTTGTTGTGCGGGGGTGCTTCCCCACGAGTGCGAGCACCCGCTCCTCCATGTCAGTGATGTCGCTGAGGACTGGTGGCCCTCCACCTGTTCGCCTCTGCAAGGACCTCATCGTCGATAGCTTCTTCTGTAAAAGGTGACAGGACGACATGGCGTGAGACCATTGCGTGATATCATTGCTAGGTACTGTCACAGAGATTGATACAACACATAACCGACAGATATAATCATGATTATTATGAAAATTATCTTTACCTAAAGACGTACATCGTGACTGCAGGCTTTGAGTAAAACATTCCCGGTAAAAGTGAAAGACCTCACATCTGCTGATAGTCACTCATGACTGTTACAAATCAAATTATATAAATACATAAGTACATGTAAATCAATGTAATACTTACTCTTGCGGATCCCACAAGATCGTTCCATCGTTTGTGGCATTGGTTACCCTCACGCACCTCGTTGGTCACCGACGAGACCACCTCTGCTATCTCGGTCCATATCTTCTGGTATGCCTTTGGGGTGGGCTTCCCATGCCCTCCCTGTGTCAAATCACTCTAGCGTGACTCGACCTCCTGCAGGAGGGAGGCATTTGCCTCATTCAAGAACCTCCTGGTTCTTTTGTGCCCTCAAATGTGCTCCTCTCCCACCTCACTGCTCTCTCCAGCATCAGTCTCCACAGCGTGCTGTGATGACTCCTGCTCTCTCTCCATTACAGGCCAAATTCGGGCAAATATGTGGCTGGTAACAGCTATTTTTTGTTTGCCTATTTGTTGTGAAGCTCTAAAGTCTCCCTCCTTTCTCCCAAAGCAGTCACACCACACCCAGACACGCCTTCAGTCCCTCTGAGCTCCCTCTCTCTCCGTCTCCTCTTCTGCACATGTCATGATGACCTTGACTTCCTCAATCGCGGGAATCGAGCGTTGCCATGCTGTTGCTAAGGATGTCCAGACTTTACGGCAGAAGGTCAAAAAAATTTAACACTACCGCCCATTTTATATCGCTCGCGGTAACGTCCATTTGCATAAGTAGAGAATAGGTGCTTTGAGAATGGGCAAGAAGCCGGCGATCTGAAAACCCTTTTTTAACACCCACGCCGGAAATATCACCCATTTTGGGCGATAACCACAAAAAAAGAGGTTCTAGCCCATGAGCACAAAATCTAGGCTGACACTCCAGCGCAGTATTGAGGGAGTGCTAAGCTGTCGAACATGCTATTAATCTGCTCTATCAAGTGGGCGTAAAACATAGAAACATAGAAACATAGAAAATAGGTGCAGGAGTAGGCCATTCAGCCCTTCGAGCCTGCGCCACCATTCAATAAGATCATGGCTGATCATTCCCTCAGTACCCCTTTCCTGCTTTCTCTCCACACCCTTGATCCCCTTAGCCGTAAGGGCCATATCTAACTCCGTCTTGAATATATCCAATGAACTGGCATCAACAACTCTCTGCGGCAGGGAATTCCACAGGTTAACAACTCTCTGAGTGAAGAAGTTTCTCCTCATCTCAGTCCTAAATGGCCTACCCCTTATCCTAAGACTGTGTCCCCTGGTTCTGGACTTTCCCAATATCGGGAACATTCTTCCCGCATCTAACTTGTCCAGTCCCGTCAGAATCTTATATGTTTCTATGAGATCTCCTCTCATCCTTCTAAACTCCAGTATATAAAGGCCCAGTTGATCCAGTCTCTCCTCATATGTCAGTCCAGCCATCCCGGGAATCAGTCTGGTGAATCTTCGCTGCACTCCCTCAATAGCAAGAACGTCCTCCCTCAGATTAGGAGACCAAAACTGAACACAATATTCCAGGTGAGGTCTCACTTAGGCCCTGTACAACTGCAGTAAGACCTCCCTGCTCCTATACTCAAATCCCCTAGCTATGAAGGCCAACATACCATTTGCCTTCTTCACCGCCTGCTGTACCTGCATGCCAACTTTCAATGACTGATGAATCAGGGTGACCAAGGCTGAGAACTCAACATCCAGGGATATTCAACATTTCGGAAGGATGGACAGAAAGGAAAAGGAGGCAGGGTGGCATTGATGGTTAAAGAGGAAATTAATGCAATAGTAAGGAAGGACATTAGCTTGGATGATGTGGAATCGGTATGGGTGGAGCTACGGAATACCAAAGGGCAGAAAACGCTAGTGGGAGGTGTGTACAGACCACCAAACAGTAGTAGTGAGGTTGGGGACAGCATCAAACAAGAAATAAGGGATGCGTGCAATAAAGGTACAGCAGTTATCATGGGTGACTTTAATCTACATATTGATTGGGCTAACCAAACTGGTAGCAATTCGGTGGGGGAGGATTTCCATTAGGGATGCTTTTCTAGACCAATATGTCGAGGAACCAACTAGGGAGCTGGCCATCCTAGACTGGGTGATGTGTAATGAGAAAGGACTAATTAGCAATCTTGTTGTGCGAGGCCCCTTGGGGAAGAGTGACCATAATATGGTAGAATTCTTTATTAAGATGGAGAGTGACACAGTTAATTCAGAGACTAGGGTCCTGAACTTAAGGAAAGGTAACTTCGATGGTATGAGGCGTGAATTGGCTAGAATTGACTGGCAAATGATACTTAAAGGGTTGACGGTGGATAGGCCCTCGCTATGGTGTGTCACCAGCCTTTGCAGCTATTGTGCAAGCTCAGACGCCTGCTATGCAGATTCTGGTCTTAAATCTGTTCTCTGCCTTGGAGAGGCAGACTTCCACCTTGGAGAGATGTGTGGAGCAAATGGATAGGAGCTTTCATGGAGTCAATCATCTTCTGCAGCCTGCTCTCCTGCAGATCAGTGCAAGCGTTGAGTCGCAGCCCCAGCTATGGAAGTGGCAGTGTCGCTACATGTTGCCCTTTCTCAAGATGTTAGCATGTCTACTCCTTCGCCACCCCCTAAACCAATACCCAACATGGTGCAAGTCTGCAGCCAGGAACTCACAGGCTCAAACACCCAGAAATAACTGGCCATGAGCTACTCAATTGTCCAACATGAGTGATAGCAGTCTTCCACCAGCTTTTCTGAGGCCACTAGGAGAGCACCTCATAGAAGTAGTAGAGTTAGGGAGGCTACTTATAAGAAAGGCACCATGGGTTGACTTAGGTGAGAAATGAATGGAAGGCAATTATTAAATCATCTTTACTTTTGGCACTTTGATCTAATGTGTTTTTATAGCAGCTTCTGAATCTGCATTGTCAGTATGTCATTGATATAGAAGCTGGCTGAATGGATTCAATGTTCTTTAATGCAGGATGAAGAGAGTGGTGAAGGAGTTAACAATGACTTCAGCTGCTTGACACTGGTGTCCAACTGATAGTGTGAATGTTCTATAAAACTTATTTGACCAGCATTCTGGTTTTACATTGACTGATTTAGGCTTTTGCTGGATAGTTAAATATCTTGGCCTGGAGCTTCCGCTCGGCCCAGCGCAACTTGACCAAAATCGACCAAACCAGCGCAAAAGATTGAGGAATTTCAAGCGCAAATTACCTCCAGCGCAGATCAAATTTCTGAGAACTTTCACACCGCTTTAAGAAACATTGCGCTGGATGCCTGCGCCCCCCCCACAAAATTGGCCATGCCTCCGATCGAATGAATCACCATGACACATTTCTGCTAATTGAGCCTGTTTGTGAGCCTTTGAGGAGGCTCTTAAAATTAAGCAGTTTTTTTTTTTAGGTGCACCAGTAAAAGCTTTTTAAATATTAATAAATATTTCATTCACTAAGAAACTGGCCACTGTACACCAATGAAACGAGTAAATAATTCTGAATAGTTTTTAAAAGTCATTTTCAGTGTTATTTTAAATCGTGTTATTCACAGGTGGTGTACTCGACACTCTTATTGGAAAGACTTATATTTTTGTGATAAAGCTTTTTCAGCTGTATGAATAAAAATGCACCTGGTTACCACTCTTAAATATATCAAGGAAGATCCTTTAATGCAAGAGAACTAAAGTTGCGTTGTAAAACGCTGCCCGATTGCGCTGGTTCATGGACGATTTTACGTTCGTGATTATGCAAGTTCGAGCGGAAACTTGAAACACAAAACCAATTCTGGAAAACGAGCGCAATATGCGTCAGGATTGCCGATTGTCTCCAAAGCGGAAATTCTACCACAACTTATTTTTCTAGAAAGTACCTCAGATGGTCAAATATATTTAGAATAGCTTGTGATAAGGAATTCAACGTATTACTTACCATGAAAATCTGGACCAATAATGGCTTACATTTCATGAAAATCTTTAGTTGTGCTGCAGCTTTCCCGATTCCTGGGGAATAAATTTCTGTGGGGACGGTGATTCCGCAGAAGATCTGCGGAAACCCCAGAAATGGATGCTGTTTTCTGGTGAGTTCACAGCTCTTCTGCTGAAGTTACATTACGTATTGTACAAAACACGGGCCATGAAATAAAAGTTCTGTGAACATTAGCATATGAACTCTTGACGTGAATTGGCAGACAGAGAAATGTCCTACGAACAGGTACATTAATAGCTGGAGGCTAATTTCAAGGCAATGGTTTAATTAAAGACCTGTTGTTCTTGGTTAGATTAAATTGCTAAGTGAATGAATAAATGAGCTGCATCACAGATTTGCCAGTCCGTTTCATAGAAACATAGAAACATAGAAAATAGGTGCAGGATGTATCTAGTCTATGGAGGTTCTGCCCCAAGCATAACATTTCCTAGTTAGAACACTAGTTATTCATTTAATAGGATTCAACTGCAGTAAAGGAATATGTACCAACATGCTGCAGAACAAAGTGGAACCACCATCCTGTGATGACAGACAATCCAGAGTTTAGAGAGATGGTCACACTTGTGAGAGAGACTTTGCTTCATATGGAGATGAGATCAGAAGAGGGGAAGGTTGAGTGAATGGGATCCTGTGTCCTCAAAGCAGCAGCTTTTGATGAAAGAGTTTATGGAATATAGGTCAGAGGATTATGATGATATTCATGACTAAATCAAACCAATAACAAGTTTCAAATGGATTATTATCTTTAGATGCTTAATGTGTAAGAAAAGAAAAGACGAGGTCACAGGAGATCATATGACAAAGGCACAATGGGCCACACAGTGCAAAGTATGTGTTGCACATTGGATTTTCAGTCTTTATTTGATAGTACGAAGAGAATATTATTGTATTTTGTGTAGAATTGTCCATTCAACCAGGTCATGGTTATACTTTTAAATCAATGGCTGTCATTTCTGTTAGTCCCCTTACATTTCAGATATACTCGATTTATTCAGTACATATTCAAGCAGAATAGATATAGTTATTGTGTATATTTTGCTATGCCATCTGAGGTAGAAATTTTGCTGAACTGCAATGTTTCTGCTGAGCTTTATTTAATTGTTTTGCCTTATCTATACTCAAACCCCTCCTCTACTTTCCCATTTCACCCTATTACTTTGAGAAAAGGTCTATGAGGTAAAATTGAACGTTATTATGCCCATTTTCTGGGCCTAAAATGGGCGTAACAAAGGTCAACTTTGGGGCCTACATAACACAAAAAACAAAATAATGCGGATGCTGAAAATCCCAACATCCCGCATCCCTGGCGGCCAACAAATCAGACAGCGGGCCTCTTACATATGTAAATGAAGGGCCTAACAACTGTTTTAGGCCCTCATGCTGTATTGGATTCCAGAGCCAAGCAGGAGCCAGGCCTGCTCTGCTTTATTTTCAACGGCTGCCAACATAAGGTAAATTTTGGGTTTTTGTAATTCAAAATTTGTTCCTGTGGAACAAAGAGGAGTAGAAGTACACTCAATTGGCCCTGCACCCCATTCCCGCTGTTGCCACTCCAACCTCCCCCCACTTGTCTTTGGGGCACTGCCAGTGAGGCAAGCGGCCTGACATTGATCTACTTCAAATGGGTGAGCTGCCTATGGAGGCATGACAGGCACCAGCAGATCATTTACATAATATTAATGAGGCCTAAGGCCCAATATTGGGAAAGCCTTGGTCCTTTGGTTGGGATGCGCATTCCATTTCAGGCCTGAAAATGGGCAAAATGGAGTTTCCACCCCTACATCTTATAGGAAAGATTTAAATCTTTATTCTATGAGATTGATCAGTAAATTCCGTACCAAAGGAATGGATGTATGAAATGCATTATCACTAAAAGTGCTAGCAGCATGTGGTCTTCACATTGTTCCATGTGTGCCGTTTCATAGTTGATGACTGTGAATTCTGAGTAGATTTTAATATCCTGGGCTTCGTTTGTGTTCATGAATTCTAAATGTTTGCGCTTGAGAGAAAAAATTTAAACAAGTGATCGAGCTCCTAATTAATCATTCTACATCAGAGGAAACTACAAGCTGGACAATTGCAGACAAAACCAATGAGTTATTATCTTCACCCCTTCATGGATAGAGCGTTCTGTCTTCAAATATAAAATAGTATGAGGCAAACTTTCTTCATACTCCTTGTATTTTGTGTACCATGTGAGAACACATTCAGTACATTTAAATTTCTTCCCATTAATGCAATCAAATGTAAAACAAAACTGTTTCTCTACTGGCTCAGTGGTTAGATGTACCATGTGATGTGATATAAAACCATTCAGAACTGGGAGATTTTAGAGTTGATCGCTAAGTTGTCCTGTGCTAGCTGATCTCAGCCAGGTGATGGTGGGGTGCTACAATTGACTTCAGTGTCCCTTGTGGTAAAGACAGAGGAAAAGCTCAGTCAGGATTCCCACTCTTAATTGGTAGTTAATGGCACTTACTGGAAAGTACATGTCCATGAATACTGGGTGAGAACGGGCTCAAACTCAACTGTGATGCCTCTCGATTGTCAAATACCTTTGTCACTTCCTGGGTTCACAGTCAAGAATGGGCACTTGAATGAGATTGCCAGTATTTGTGGAAAAATATCTCAGGAAAATTCATCAAAATTGAATGCTGTGTGGACTATGATGGTTCCTGTGATCTGGGATGATGGAAGTAACACACCAATAAAAACAGCTGATCAAAGATGGATGATGCAGATGCAAAGTTAGGTATCAGATTTTGCTTGATTTACTTTGGAAATGCAGGTCTACTTTTCAGCTGGTGAAATGAGCTGTGTGAGCTCCATGATCGATCAGATTGTACAGGATCTCTGCAAGGTCCTCAATCCATGCTTTCTTATAACTGCACGTCCAGTTATTTCCCACTTTGAAACAAATTGCCATGTTTTGGGCATGTAATGTTGTAACAAAAATAACTCCCTTAGCTCTTTCTCTCTCCAAATAAAAATAAATATTTCCAGATGCCTTATATGGCTTGATAAATATATTTGAGAATTTATTTGAATGGAACAAAAGGGTATTTATCAAAAAAGCAATGCACTCTTGCACATTTGTAGGGCAACCTTTCCCATATTGCAGAAATGCTAAGTATAAATCCAGAGTTAGGACTGATTCTGGAGAGAAGCAGTATTAGACTTCCTGGGGGAGGCAGTCTTGCATCATTTGTGTTTGGCAATGAATGAAGTGTTAATCCAGTGTAATGTCAAACTGGGTTTACAAAGTGCCCAGGAGTTCCCTTAAACTTACATGGAGTTAATGTAACTATCTGCACTTCACCCAAACTTTATAAACATTTAAATTATCGCTGCTGAGAGAGACACTGTGCAGAAGCGAGGAAGCAATTCTCCTGTCCATGCAGTAGAGCTCTTTCTGTGCCAGAGAATTGGAAGACTATCCAGGTGGTATAAATGGGGCACTGCCTTTCTGGAACCTGAACTGCAGCTGCTGCCTGGCAGCTGCAGTAAAAATTTAGCCTGAGTCGTAACCTTCCAGTTCATAAATATGTACGAATCTCTCAATGCTAGCCCATTGCATAGCCTGGAGATGGCAATGGTGAAACAGGCTAAGTTATTTCATCTAATTCATCACTAATTATCCATTCTGTTAAAACATAATCCGATACAGAACATCCTGTACAGTAGTGCAAATATAAGTCCTTTCCCACTGCTGCATGGAATAAGGTTAGTCGGGTGATCGGCATTTGAAGTGTGGCAGATCTGTTCTGTGGAGACGCAATTCCATTTTTGAACAAAATTCTGCTCCTTTGTCCCTGATTCCATCCTTCTCCCCATACTATGCAAAACCTTAGTGTCCTGCTCAAACCAGATCAGAACTTCAGACCCCACACCCAATCCATCACCAAGATTGATTATTTTCACCTGTCTCCTCCTCTATCTCAGGCCCATCACCACTGAAACTCTTATCTCTGCTCTTGTCACCTCTAGATTTGATTAAATTGCCTGAAGCACATAGTGATGGGGATGGTTTCCTCTGCCTGCTCTATTTAGCCAAATCGTACATATTTTCCTTCAGAATACTTCCTTCACAAATTCTACTTGTATATTTTTTATGTGTTGACCTGATTTTAGTGCTCATCAGTTATCGGGGTTAGTTTTCACTTTGTGCATGGGAGGACAGTTGACAGTTGTGAATTGTCCGTCCCGATATACACCCTGCCTCACTTTCCTTTCTATTGATTTCAAAGGAAAAGGAGACTCGGGCAGAGTGTATAACGGGCAGCCAATCTGCAACCAGTTTTCCTCCTACGCTCAGTGAAAAATCAACTCCTCTCAGTCACATAATAAATTCAGTATTTCATTGTTCCTTATTGCATTTCTGTCGTCTGATACACATTTTGTAAGTTAAAGAAAATGACTGTACTGAGTACTAAAAGGGGAATTTCTTCTTTTTGATCATTTTCTCCACCAAGTTTCTCTCCTCCCCCTCTCTCCTGCAGATGTTGACTCTTTGCTAAGATTTGGTTGTACATGCGCTAGTCATCCTCCAGTATCTTGTCCAAGTAGCTAATGTTCCCACGTGAACCAGGACAATGAAGACACTTCTGGATCGTTTAGGTTTTTTGGCCAATCACCTGACAGACATCAAGTCCTGGATGAGTCAAAACTTCTCCAGTTCAATGTTAGTAAGATTAAGGCCATTTGGTTCGACTCCCACCAGGAAGTTTGCCTCGAATGCCGATTCCATTCCCCTCCCTGGCTGCTCACTCAGGCTGAACTTGTTGATGCAATCTTGGTAGCTTGTGCAATTCTGAGTTAGCTTCAAACTCCACATTATCAACTTAGTTGCACTCTTGCTTCTGACCCACTGTACCCCATCGCTGCTGAAATGCTCATCCATGCCGTAGTCTCCTCAAGCCTCAATTTCCCCAGTGTTTTCCTCACTGGCCTCCCCAGTTTCAGTCTACATTAACTCCAATTCATTCAGAGCTCTATTTGACACAAAGTCCTGCACAACTTCCCCCTGCCAACCTCCAATGGCTACCTATCCCTGAGCGTATTCATTTCAAAATCAAAATTTACATCTTCAAGGGCCCAAAATTGATTAAAGACCACTACGATCCTTACGGTACTTTGGGCGGAAGTTTGGTGAAAAAAGAAGAAAAAAAGTGCCCAGCGGAAAAAATGGGCGTTGCATGGTGATTCTGGGCTGTAGAGGGCGGTAGGTAGGATTCTGGGCGGAAAATGCAATCCTGGAGAAAGTTACGCCAAGGCTGGAGTCGGGCCCAGGGGAAACGGAAAAAAAAATGTTCAAAAAATAAAAAACAAAACATCACAAAATCTTCAGAGGACCCTTTCAAACAAAATCGCTACAAAAGAAGTAAAGAAAAACATCTCACTTACCTTTTGTTGCAGGTCTTCATGCCTACCGTCCAGGTAGGACCTGCTTCCATGCAGCGGTCCTTTCTCCTGCAGGAGCGGAGGGCCGCTCGGATGAATCTTGGGCAGGAGCAGGCGGGAGGACTTCTGTCAATGTTGCACGCCGGCGCACGCACCCCAGCCGTCGTTCCAAACTGCCGGCGTGAGGGTCTCACCAATCTTGCACGGAGGGCAGAGCATTGAAAAAAACGGGGAGACTGTTGAGAAAACTTGGCGGCAGCCAGCGGTAGGGTGATTAATTTCAGGCCCTAAATCTTTTCATTTCTTCATTGTACCACCTTTACAACCTTCTCCAGCCCTACATCCCACTACGCACCCTCTGTTCTTTTGACTTTAGTCTACTGTGCTCCCTTCCTCCACTTCACCCTATCCTCAGGAGCCTTTGTCCAGCAAAGTACCAACTCTTACGGGTAGAAATTGCCCTCTGTGGGAAACGGGGCACATTTGCCCTTTTTGAAGTGTTCTGGCCGCCACAATGGATGCGCAGGCCTATATGGCGAAATTCAGCTCCTCGCGGTTTCTTTTCCAGTGGATCATGGGGGTGGAAGTGGGAGCAGAGTGCAGTGGCTGTTACTAGTGGGGTGGAAGTGGGGGCAGGTCAGTGTGTGCACAGCTGTCAGTCATCAGTCGGCAGTCGGCCAACAAAAAAAAATAACATGGCGGCCGCAGGAATGTGCCCTCCCCTTTAAGGACGGCCAGGCTGCCATTGCACGCAGAGTGCACTGACAGCAAAAGCTGTCGGGGGTATCAGCCAGCGGCGGGGCCTCTCCCACGGGACAATTTAGAGTAAGGGGCAATTTCATGAGGGCAATTTCGCGAGGGAGTCCCCGCCAGATGGTAAGGGGTCGGCGTGTGCCCGCCGCGACGGGAAAATGGATGGAACAGTCTCGGACACTGCTCCGCTCCTGAGGTAGGGCAATTTCTAAAATGGCGGCCCCTCCACGGAGAATTGGCGACCATTCCGCACCGCTCCGTGCTCGCCACTTTCCAGCGG
Source organism: Pristiophorus japonicus (assembly GCF_044704955.1). Taxonomy (NCBI): domain Eukaryota; kingdom Metazoa; phylum Chordata; class Chondrichthyes; family Pristiophoridae; genus Pristiophorus; species Pristiophorus japonicus. The sequence goes on along the minus strand of NC_091982.1, from coordinate 184,583,332 downwards.
CCAAAGGCCTTATCGGGAGGTGCAATTTCAGCCCCCTAAACTCGTCCCCTGAACCTTTTCACCTTGATACCCCCCTATCCTCATTCAAAAGTCTCCTCAAAACTCATTTTTAAGTCATATTTCTCCAGCTGTTCTCCTTTCATATCTACCTCCTACCCACACCGCACCACTCCAGTTGAGTTTTCAGCTCATCAGCACTGACTGGAGATTAAACCTGAGATATCCCTGATGCACATGGCTCAGCTACTCACTGAATACATTTGCTGATCCATCGGAAGAGTCTGAAGTTGTCTCTTGTTGCTCTGTCAGCAGCAAACTCCAGTGCAACCCATGTGTAGGGCTAATCATGAACCACCCACAGTGGTATTAGGTGTCAGCCTTGGCTCACTGGTACCACCTTTCCCTCTGAGTCAGAAGGTCATGGCGTCAAGCCCTACTTCAGCGATGAGCACATAATCCCGGCTGATGCCTCAGTACTGCATTGCCAGAGGTGCTGATAAGATGTTAAACCAAGGATCCGTCTGCCCTCTTAGTTGCACCATTCAAGGAGGCCCCGACCTGCGTGAGGACACCAGCAGCAGGTCGGGGCCATAAAAGGAGCAGAGGTGCGGCGGCCCAGGAGCAGCATGGAGGCATGTCGCTTTAGGGAGCAGCGCGAGCTGCAACGGCAGCGAAGTGTGACATCATCAAGGCCCAGGTCGGTGATTGGAGCGTGGGCAGATACAGCAGGAGTGGTGAGGTAAGGGCGAAGGAGCGGCGAGAGACTGTGGAGGGATGTGCGGGGCCCAGGAGAGGCATGAGTTCGGGGCCAGGGGCCCAGGGACAGCACGGGCCTGCCCATACTGCAATATGTGCAGCAGAGCTGGTCTCCAGTCGGCTTGGTTAACCCTTGCCACTGGACCAAGACCTAGCTCTGCCAAGCCAGTGTGGTGGCTGGTGTGCAACGGCCACCACACGTTAAAAAAATCCACGCACAGGCATCTTCCACGTTTCAACATATAGTTTGGGATCCGGAACATTAGATCCTTCATTGAAACATCTGTGAACTCATCCTTTTTTGGCGTGGAAGCAAGTCATCCTTGTTTCAAGGGACTGCCTATAATGATGATGATAGTTGCACTATTTGAAGAAGCGCAGGGCAGGTATCCTCGCCAATATTTATCCCTCAACCAACATCACCAAAACAGATTATCAGGTCATTTACCTCCTTGCTGTTTGTGGGAAGTAGCTGTGTGTAAATTGGCTGCGGTGTTTGCCTATGTTATAGTAGTGACTACACTTCAAAAGTACTTCCTTGGCTGTAAAGCGCTTTGGATTGTTATGAAAGCCACTTTATAAATGCCAGTTCTTTCTTTCTTTTATTAAGTCCTTCACCAGCCACTCTCTAGCTTTTTACTATGAATACTTTCAATATAGCTTGTAACCACACGGTCGAGAATTTTAAGCAGGATCTCTAGCTCCTCCTGAGAGCTAAGAATAATGATGTGAGTATTGTATTTCTTTATTTTAACACTACACCTGCTCCAATCCACTACACCTGAACCACATTACAGCTCCCTATCCCCACAGTGTTACCACATGTAACAGCCAACATTTCAGTCATAAATACATTTCAAATAAGATGATTATTTTTCATTCAACTTCACTTTCACCATTTAAAAATACGAGTGTTAAGAAAACCACATGGTCTAACTGTAAATGAGATGCAACAGTACAGCAAACAGTCTTATGAGCCACAACCATTTTTTTTTTGCAGTTGTGAGGCGCACGATTTGTTAAGACAGCTGGTACTTGGTGGTTTATTTTAGCAATAATGAACAAGAAAATGTGTGTATTGGCCTGGGGTGGGTGTTACCCTGCCAATGGTTATTTTGGCATAAGTCACGCACTGCTGATATCGTTAAAAACTTTGATATTTGCAGTTATTCAGCTTCTTTGTTGTCAGTAGATCCCATACTTTAAAAAAAAATTCTTTCTGTACTTTTCAAACTTGCAATATAAGGCTGTAGCTTTTGGATAATTAAAATAGCTACATGACAGTTTACTGTCTCGGTTAAGTTAATGGTTTCTATGAGAACAATGTTCTTCATAAAAGGAAAAGTTTTAATTGCTTCGTTATTGCAAACAAAATTTCAAAGTAGTCACATGATGTGTTTTAAGGTCTTGGCAAACTGATTTGAATAAAGTTACCAAAATTTTACAAACCAAGTTAAAGCTGAAAAGACCAGTACATGGCACTGTTTGGTGTTCAAATTAAGAATTAAAATAATTTGTTTAGGATAAATAATATCTCTGGTACATTTAGCACATAATGCTAAGAAAGCCCCATGGTCGAACTGTAAATGAGATGCACAGTACAGCAAACTGTCTTATGAGCCGCGAGCATTTATTTGCAGTTTTGAGGCTCATGACTTGTTAAGACAGCTGGTACGTGGTGGTTTACAGCCCTTCTCATTTTATTCTGGATTACACATCAGTCCCCTGGCCCCTGCTGGAGGCTTTGTGTAACCAGTTGCTAAGACGTGCATGAGGATAACCAAGGTTCATACTTTTCTCCTCTGGTTTTGAGGAAAATTCACTTGACACTTCACCCCATGATCTGCTTTAGACTGGGAATTCACTGTTTGAGGAATCGTGGCCAGCACCCATGGCGCTGTGATGCACCTTGTTCGTGCACCAACTCACTGTGCTGCCAAACCTCTCAATCATCTTTTAAAATATTATTTTCAGGGTGTTTTTTTTAATCATTTTCTATTTCCAAAGCTCTTTGAGGTAGAAAAGCTTGAGCAGCTACACAGGTGAGTAGCAAATAATTTAAGTCATGAAGAAAGGTTCAGGAAGTTGTTTACTTCCTTTGGTAAAGAGGAGATGAATTAATCTAGTTGTTTTCACAATTACAGCAAAAGCTTGCAATTCTGCTGGACTCCTCACATACAAAAAGATGTCTCAGCAAGCTTTACCGGGCAGAAGACAAAATATGGATCCCAAGCATGAGGGAAAGGGGGAGCACGCTTGAAAAAAATGGTTTTTGAAAGCAAGAGGTAGTAAGAGTTCCAGAGTAAAGGGTGACTGAAGAATGTCAGTAATGGTGGAGTGGAGGGAGCAAGGTGTAAACCCATGTCTAAATCTGCAGGGTGTATGCAGGAAGATGTGATAAACTACAACTCAGACAGTCCACGGAAAAGAGGCACCCAGAACCAAATTACAAGGCGCACAAAAATACCGAGGTTTTGGGAAATCATGTGGCAAAGCTATGAAAGTCAGTTAAAATAGAGGAATATTATAAAATCCAGTAAGTTATTAGTAACAATTGGTTAACTCTGAAAATGAAGAACCTCCTGAATGTCAGTTAGATTATTCATTTATTTTATAATTAGAACTGTAAATCAGCCGTTGTTGCACTAAGAATAACTGAATACAACATGGAGTTTTTCCGAGGTTATTACAACAGTGGTTTTAGTGTTTAGATAAATCCAGTTGTGGTTGCTGCAGTATCACTGCTGTAACAACAGACCAAATACCTAATCGGGCCAGTAGAGGGCACCCTTGACACTTGATAAGATTAAAAGTGGCACTTACAGAAGCTTGTGTGATTTATATTTGGCTTTTTGTTCATCACTTGCCAGATCTTTTTCAATTTTATATTTTGGGAAATGTACCTCTTTTTACTTCTTTTCCAAAGATGCTGACCCTTACTGGACATAGTGTTTTTCGGACTGGAGGAAGGTATACAGTGTTGTTCCCCAGGGATCGGTATCAGGACTACTGCTTTTCTTGATATATATTAATGATTTGGATGTGGATGTACAGGGCACAATTTCAAAATTTCAGATGACACAAAACTTGGAAGTATAGTGAACAGTGAGGAGGATAGTGATAAACTTCAAGAGGACATAGACAGGCTGATGGAATGGGCAGTCATGTGGCAGATGGAATTTAACGCAGAAAAGTGCAAAGTGATACATTTTGGTAAAAAAAATGAGGAGAGAAAATATAAACTAAAGGGTGCCATCCTAAAGCGGGTGCATGAACAGAGAGACCTGGGGTTAAATGCGCACAAAATTGTTGAAGATGGCAGGGCAGGTTGAGAAAGTGGTTAAAAAAGCTTATGGGATCCTGGGCTTCATGAATAGAGGCAAAGAGTACAAAAGTGTGGAAATTATGATGAACCTATATAAAACACTGGTTTGGCCTCAACTGGAGTATTGTGCCCAATTCTGGGCACCGCACTTTAGGAAGGATGTGAAGGCAATAGAGAGTGTGCAGTAAAGATTTACGAGAATGATTCCAGAGATGAGGAACTTCAGTTACATGGATAGACTGGAGAAGCTGGGTTTGTTCTCCTTAGAGCAGAGAAGGTTGAGAGGAGATTTGATAGAGATGTTCAAAATCATGAAGGGTCTGGACATAGTAGATCGGGAGAAAAGGTTCCCATTGGCAAAAGGGTCAAGAACCAGAGGACACAGATTTAAGGTGATTGGCAAAAGAACCAAAGGCAACATAAGAAAAAACGTTTTACATAGCGAGTGGTTAGGATCTGGAATGTACTGCCTGAAAGGGTGGTGGAGGCAGACTCAATCACTGCTTTCTAAAGGGAGTTGGATAAGTACCTGAAAGAAAAAAATTTGCAGGGCCACAGGGAGAGGGTGGGAGAGTGGGACTAGCTGAAGCACTCTTGCAGCGAGCCGGCATGGACTCGACGGGCCGAATGGCCTTCTTCTGTGCTGTAACCATTCTATGATTCTATAGTTCCATGGACACTGGAATCCCTCCGATACCTTGCCTAAGAAGTTATTCTTCATTTGGGCGTTATCATACTCTTTGATGATGGAAGACATCACAGCTGAGCCTGATAATGTCCTTGCCCTTTGTCTGGGCATATGCACATTGCAGTAGGAGAACTGGATAATGATCAGGTAATGGGAACCTTGGCAGATTTTTTTTTGCACTCCTTGGCCAAAATCACTGAGGCCAATTGCAACCGAGCTGAAATCTGCAAACTTAGCACAGTCTGCTAATCAAACCCGGACCTTCTGATCTGTATGGTTCAGTACAGGGGTTCCAAAATGGCAGACTACGAGGAAGCTGTTTGCAATATAGAAGTTACTTCCTCCATGTAAATTCTACATGTGAATCCATGTTCAATTTGTAATTTCAGAATGGCAAAACAGCAGGCGCATGGAAACACCATCACCTCCAAGTTCCCCTCCAAGTCACACAGCATCCTGTCTTGGACATATATCGCCATTCCTTCATTGGCGCTAGGTCAAATTCCTGGAACTCCCTACAGTGCTGTGGGAACACTGTCATCACACATACATCAGTGGTTCAAGAAGAAGGCCCACCACCACCTTTTCAAGGGCAACTAGAGATGGGCAATAAATGCCGGTCTTTCCCTAGAAATATTATTTTTTTTAATTAAAAAATACTCATGCAGTTCATTGCAAACAAGATTCCTTATACGTACCGCAGTGTGCTCCAGTGTGGGTGCAATTTATCGGTAGGGTTGCTTGATACTTCCACACACACGGGTTTAACTAATTTTACAGACTAATTTTGAAAGTAACATTTATTTGACTATTTTAAGTTTAGCCAGCTCAGGTGGTACAAAGCCTAGTTTGAGCATGACTTATGATGCTGATCAAGGAGAGCATGTAACAATTTGGAATTGCCAGCGATTAATTGGAGCCGCACTTCCCCAATAATTGTCTCAATTAAAAAAAGATTGGAACTTTGAAACAAAAGCAAAAACTGCTGGAAATACACAGCAATCCTGTCCACAGCTGTATAAAGAATAGGTTAGCATTTCAGATGTAATTCTATGTCAGAACTGAAACTGAAAGATAAATGTTTTTTGAGTGCAAAAGTCAAATAAGGGACAGAGCCCCAGAGACAGAACCCCCACCACCCCCAGAGACAGAACCCCCACCACCTTCAGAGACAGAGCCCCACCACCCCCAGAGACAGAGCCCCCACCACCCCCAGAGACAGAACCCCCACCACCCCCAGAGACAGAGCCCCCACCACCCCCAGAGACAGAGCCCCCACCACCCCCAGAGACAGAACCCCCACCACCCCCAGAGACAGAGCCCCCACCACCCCCAGAGACAGAACCCCCACCACCCCCAGAGACAGAACCCCCACCACCCCCAGAGACAGAGCCCCCACCACCCCCAGAGACAGAACCCCCACCACCCCCAGAGACAGAGCCCCCACCACCCCCAGAGACAGAGCCCCCACCACCCCCAGAGACAGAGCCCCCACCACCCCCAGAGACAGAGCCCCCACCACCCCCAGAGACAGAACCCCCACCACCCCCAGAGACAGAACCCCCACCACCCCCAGAGACAGAGCACCCACCACCACCAGGGACAGAACCCCCACCACCCCCAGAGACAGAGCCCCCACCACCCCCAGAGACAGAACCTCCACCACCCCCAGAGACAGAGCCCCCACCACCCCCAGAGACAGAGCCCCCACCACCCCCAGAGACAGAGCCCCCACCACCCCCAGAGACAGAACCTCCACCACCCCCAGAATGATGTTCTGATGAAAGATCAACACATGAAATGCCAAATCATTTTTTCTCTCTCCAGATGCTAAGAGACCCATCCCACATCCCCAGTGTCACCCGCTATAAAGAAAATGGAGTATATGGCTAAGGTTTGAAGTTACTAACGTCAATTACCTCAATTGGTGGTTTAGTCCACTGAGGAAGGAGATTTGCTATTGTGTTAATCTACCTGGAAAACTTGCAAACTAACATTAATGTCATCTAAAATAAATCTTCCATTTTCTGCTTGATGATCAATCGACATAAAAATGACCATTAATCAGAATATTAGCTTCCCGATGTCTGGATTGGACTGAGTGCAATTTAAGGTTATATAGTTTAAAGATCCCACACACTCCCTCAAAGTGCCCTGGGTTAATTGTTGCATTGCCTTCAGTTTTGTACTGCTCTCTGACAGTTAAGATATGCCTCATTTAAGCAAAACACCCTGGAGGAATCTGGCTGTGTGACTGACATTATTGACATAATTTGTGACAGTGTGCTTAGCATCAGGCCAAACCCAAATCTGATGCTGTCATTTGTAACTACAAAAGACTACAGTGAGAGCAGCACAGAGTGGTGAAATGTGTAGGGCTTGAATTAAAGTTCTTGTATAGATTGTAGGTTCTTGCCTAGTCATGGCTATAACTATCAGGGCCAAGTTTTCTTTTCTGGCAAAATCAATTGGAATTGAAGTGATGTACCACACTGTGAATGAATCATTAACTGAGTAATTAGGAAAAGGTTGCTAACTTTTAGATGACTATAAAACAGTGTCCTGAGTGTATATAATATATTAATACCCTGTACATGCCTTTATTTAGCACAATATCATGTTGAATTGTTTCAAAGCACTCACATACAATGATGTTATGTAGCCTAAAGTAACGCCCATTCTGTATCAACAACCTCCGGCAAACATCATCATCATCATCATAGGCAGTCCTTCGAAATCGAGGAAGACTTGCTTCCACTCTAAAAGTGAGTTCTCAGGTGACTGAACAGTCCAATACGGGAGTTACAGTCTCTGTCACAGGTGGGACAAACAGCGGTTGAAGGAAAGGGTGGGTGGGGAATCTAGTTTGCCACATGCTCCTTCCGCTGCCTGCGCTTGTTTTCTGCATGCTCTCGGCAACAAGACTCGAGGTGCTCAGCGCCCTCCCGGGTGCTCTTCCTCCACTTAGGGTGATCTTTGGCCAGGGACTCCCAGGTGCCGGTGGGGTTGTTGCACTTTATCAAGGAGGCTTTGAGGGTGTCCTTGAACTGTTTCCTCTGTCCACCTGGGGCTCGCTTGCCATGTAGGAGTTCCGAGTAGAGCGCTTACTTTGGGAGTCTTGTGTTAGGCATGCGGACAATGTGGCCTACCCAATGGAGCTGGTCGAGTGTGGTCAGTGCTTTGACGTTGGGGATGTTGGCCTGATCGAGAACACTGACGTTGGTGCATCTGTCCTCCCAAGGGATTTGCAGGATCTTTCAGAGACAGCGTAGGTGGTATTTCTCCAGCGATTTGAGGTGTCTACTGTATATGGTCCACATCTTTGAGCCATATAGGAGGGCGGGTATCAATACAGCCCTATAGACCATAAGCTTGGTGCCACATTTGAGGTTTTGGTCTTCGAACACTCTCTTCCTCAGGCAACCGAGGGCTGCGCTGGCACGCTGGAGGCGGTGTTGGACCTCATCGTCGATGTCTGCCCTTGCTGATAGTTGGTTCCCAAAGTATGGAAAGTGGTCGTGCCGTGGATTTTGATGACTGGGGGGGCAGTGCTGTGTGGCGGGGTCAGGTTGGTGGAGGACCTTTGTCTTACGGATGTTTTATATAAGACCCATGCTTTCGTATGCTTCGGTGAAGCTGTTGACGATGGCTTGGAGTTCATCTTCTGAATGTGCGCAGATACAAGCATCATCTGCATACTGTAGTTCGATGGCAGAGGATGGGACAACTTGGATCTAGCCTGGAGGCAAGGAAGGTTGAACAGGTTCCCACTGGTTCTATAGTTTAGTTCCACTCCAGCAGGGAGCTTGTTGAGCGTGAGATGGAGCATTGCAGCGAGGAAGATCGAGAGGGTTTGCATGATGACGCAGCCCTGCTTGACCCCGGTCTGGACATGTATTGGGTCTGTGATGGATCCATTGGTCAGGATCACGGCTTGCATGTCATCGTGGAGCAGGCGGAGGATGGTGACAAACTTTTTGGGGCAGCCAAAACGGAGGAGGACGCTCCATAGTCCCTCGTGATTAACAGTTTCAAAGGTCTTTGTGAGGTCAAAGAAGGGCATGTACAAGGGTTGGTGCTGTTTCCTGCCATGAAGATCATGTCTGTTGTACCCCGTAGTGGACGGAATCTCCATTGTGACTCTGGGAGGATCTCTTCAGCCACAGGGAGAAGACGGTTGAGGAGGATTCTAGCAATGACTTTCCCAGTAGCCGACAACAGGGAGATTCCTCTATAGTTCCCTTTTTTAAAGATGGTCATGATTATGGCATCTCTGAGATCTCCAGGCATGCGCTCCTCCTTCCAGATGAGAGAGATGAGGTCATGCATTCATGCCAATAGTGCCTCTCCGCCATACTTTAGTGCCTCAGCGGGGATTCCATCTGCTCCTGATGCCTTGTTGTTCTTGAGTTGACGGATGTCCTTTTTTACCTCGTGTAGGGCTGTGGTTTTGCTGAGATGGTGGTGGGTAGCATGCTGCGGAATGGAGTCGAGACACTCGTGTCAAAGGCAGAGTCTCGATTAAGGAGATCTTCAAAGTGCTCCTTCCAGCGGTCCCTGACTGCCTCGGTGTCCTTGATAAGTGTCTCCCCGTTCTTGGCCAGCAGTGGGGTGGGGCCTTGGGTGCTTGAGCCATAGGTGGACTTAACTGCGGTGAAGAATCCTCGCACGTCATGGCTGTCAGCCAGCTGCTGAATCTCCTGTGCTTTCTCCAACCACCATTTATTCTTTAGGTCGTGAGTTTTTTGTTGGACCTCGGCCTTCAGCCGTCTGTAGAGCTGCTTTGCTGCTCCCAAGTTGGGTTGTTGCTTTAGGTTCAGAAATGCCCTGCGCTTGTGGTTTATTAGCTCGTGGATCTCCTGGTCATTCTCATCAAACCAGTCCTGGTGTTTCCTGGTGGTGTGACCGAACGTCTCTTCGCAGGCACTGGTTATGGTGGCCTAGAGGGCGGACCAAGCACTGTGGTCACTCTGTGTCTTGGGGTCATCGAGCGTCGCCAGGTTGGCAGTGAGGTGCTGGCTGTATAGAGCTCTCTTAACTAGGTCTTTGAGTGCCCGGGCGTTTATTTTTCTGCAGCATTGCTTCTGTTACTGTTGTCGCTTTGGGCTATATTAATGTTGATGATGGAACGGATTAGGCGGTGGTCCATCCAGCAGTTGTCGGCACCAGTCATGGCACGGGTGATGCGCATGTCCTTGCGATCCCTGGCTCGAACAGTGACATAGTCGAGCGGGTGCCAGTACTTGGAGTGAGGGTGTTGCCACGATGCCTTGTACTTGTCCCTCTGGTGAAACAAGGTGTTGGTGATGAGAAGGTCGTGTTCTAAGCATTTTGTCAGGAGCAGCAATATGATGAATTACCAGTTAATCCTTTAGTTGGTGATATTGGTTGGGAGAAGAATGTTGAACAAGACAATGGAGGAACTCAAGGTAGGTACAATCAGAACAATTTTGATTCCTACCTATACCAAAAATACAATTTTCTTTCACAAACAAAAGCAGATTTTTCAAATACCTCCCAGGGGGACAGTATATATGAACTGTGAGTTGTACTTCAGCATACGTAGTCTGGGTCTGTGAAAGCTACATGTTTAAATTATCTTATGATCAGGATTGCTGCAGTACTTGCCAAAAAGTCACAATGTAGAGTTGTAAACCTTACTAGTTACATACAATAACGATTGCAAGACTAACACAGCTAAAAATGTAATTAGTACTTTGCTAAGTAGCTCGCATTAGATTAAAGCCTTAGAATACACCAAGGACATGGATAAGCAATGTTACCGGAATGTGAAATGAAAATTCTATTTGATGTAGCCTGATGCGGCAGTTCAGAACTGTGCTCCCTGATCCAGATCTCAGTGCTGCCTGACACGAGAATTGACCAGTCACAAACGTGATATGTTTTGTCTGTTTTCAGTCAAGCTAACAGATGGGCTGCTTCACAGAAGCAGAGGAGTAGATTTTCAACTTAGCACCCAGGCATAAAACTACCATTGTGCATTGGCCATCCTTTGTAGAAACCGCTCGATATTCATTTCCATTTTTACGCCCAGGCAGCAAGTTGAAAATCTGCCACATAGTGCTTACTTTAGGGAGAATAGACGTTTATGCAGTGCCCATTTCCCCACTGCATCTCCAAGTTAGTTTAAGTTCTCCACACTGATGCTATCTCTAGGTCAGGAGAACAACTGCTCAAAACAATCCTTGGTGAATTCACAAGGGGTTACACTTAGCTGATAGAGGAAGGGATTTCCCCTCTCACCTGTCTCCACCACTACCTCTGTTTGCCCAAATTAGCATCCCCTCATTTCCCCGGATCACCCAGGTGACACGGCTACATACGCTTTCTACATTAAATAATAAATGCTACTCCAGACTGTGGAGAACTTAGGTTTCTTAATTAGGAAGTGTTTTCAGTGTTTTAGCTATCAAGTCACCCAAGATGATGAATATATATTCCAAAGGCCGAAGGAGGAAGAAGCCAAAATGTGAGTGGGTGAGAAATATGGAGAGTAGATAAGTTTAAAAAACATCTAAATTAACAAAAATACTGTAATTATTAACCATGTAAATTCGATTTGATAATATAACAAGAACATAACGTTCAACAATGTAACCATAGGTATAATTTCCTGACCTCATTAGTTCCATAGTTGTTGAGTAAATGTTTTCCTGCTGACACAAAAGCAGTGGAAGGTCCATTATCTGGTATTGTTTCTATGCTGTTATATTGTTGTTATAACTGGACAAAGTCCTCAATGAATAATTTTGTGTTCAGTTTGCTGCACAGTATGGCTGCAAACCTCATTGTAAAGTAACCTTTCTAAGCAGCTTAAACAAATAAACTGTTATTTCACAATCAAGGATGCATAATATCTAGACAATAACAAAATATTGTCATGAAATAGCACTGCCCCTTAGAAAAATAACGATTTCCCCTTCAAATCAATGGGATTACACAGCTGTTAAAGAGCAGCAGCATAATATTTAAATAAAGAAGATGAATAAAACTGATTTAAGGGGATACACACAACATTGTCTTTCTTTTTCAATGCTTTCCACTTTAAAAAAATGTTCTTCCCTTATTTCCCAAAGGTCCTGACACTTGGTTCCATGGACATCAGCAGCCCTTTGATACCTTTGTCTGAGGACCTATTCTCCGTGTGTATCTCTGGGCACTGAATGCCAGCAGGATATTCGACTGTGAGGAACATTATAAAGGAACTCAATCCTGCCATCCAACACCCAAGGATACCATGGCCGTAATTTTCCAGCGGGTTGTATAATGGGCGGGTTACTTTCAACTGCTAGTACCAGCTTGATACTGGCTGTTTTTTTCTCCTCCCTAGCCTAAGAGTGCCAATTATAGCCCCCTGACTGCTAACCTGGCTGAGATCAACGCAATCAGCACAGTCTGGCGTTCATGTCTGGGACTCTGATCTGTGTGTCTTAATACCACACCATATTAACCCACACAGCCACCGACCAGCTGCTTTCCATTATTTTTGAACCCTAATTAGTTAAATATATAACCCTTGGATATTCTCTGACATGCTTCACACACCAGTGCATTAAGTTGTGCAGGGACATTTTTAATTACAGTTTGATTTTGACAGTGACAAATGTTGCCCACAATACATGGAACCAACTGTGACTGCCAACAGCTGGACAACTATAGGAACCAATGTAGAGAAATGAGCATGATATTAATGCTTAGCCATGATATCATCATGCAACATGGTTTATTAAAGTGTTTTTATTTTACTAAACTTGTAAATATCAAACATGGCAATTACAACTTTAATTGCTGAGTTAGTATCTGAGTTTTCAAGAACACCAAAGAAAGGCAAAAGCTGAGGTGCACTATAGCATATCTAATTGCCTAGTGAGTAGGTGAGCTATATAGAATGGGGTAGTCTCAAGTTTGATCCTTAGGTGTGCACTGAGTTAGCGAATGTAAACTGGGGTGGCAGTAGGGTAGCTCTAACTGGTCCCTGAGCCCAGGACTAGGTGGGGATACCCACTGCTACACAGTACTAAGAAACACCTACTGGAGAATGCACATGTGAGGACAGGAGTAAGTTTGGTTCTGATGTTGCATTCTGGTGAATAGCCTGCCAATTCTGACTGTCTAAGCCTACAGATGAAAAATCTGGAGCTTGGTGCAACTGTACCCAGCAAGAGGCCGCATCTTCACAAAAAGAAGTAGAAAAAATGTACAGAATTGTTAAAAAGTCATCCAAAATTTCTAATCACAGAGGAAGGTCCTCATTATGAGAGATCGTGATTGCACCTGGACCGAGGCATACGATTTTTTCAAAGACGAGGCTCTATGAAATATTTTTCATTACCACCCTGCACTCACTGTATTATTATTTTCATCAACCCCTGAAACAAAGTGTTGTCCTTCCCCCACCTCACCAAAGAAAGTGAGATTAGAATTTATAGAAGAAATAAATTAATGTCCCATAATATTTTCACTTGGAAAACATGAACTGTTGGAGGAGCACTAGCTTTCTCAGGATGTAGGCATTGTATAAACTTGTCAAAATCCTTCAAAGTTTTCTGATTTTTTCAGTTTTTATTTTCATTTTTTTTAAAATTCAGAAACCAAGGTAGAGGGCCCAAGACATCAGGGCAGTGTAAAAACATGACCGAGAACAGAAAGTAATGAGAAGTAGTGATTGGGTGGCATCAAACTTTAAAAGCCTGAAGATGGTAGAAGGGATGAAATATTGGGGGAGATAAGGCGTTTGACAATATTGAGGTCTTGGGAAAGAATGTGTTCAAGTTTGAGACTGTCTGGTCATTCCTATTTTCAATTTAGGGCATGATGTTGATGGAGATCAGAAAAAGCAATGTTAAGGGTTTGTCAACGCTGAAACATAAGTGAATTGATCTAGCATCCTGTTCAAGAAGGGAGAGAAGGATAAACTAGGTAATTATAGACCACATTGCCTCGTTATAATCATGGGCAAACTTCATAATAAAATGAGGGAGCATTTCTAACTTCACAGGTTAATCAGGGGCAAGATCCTTCAGCATGGATTGTAAAAGGCAGGTTGTATTTGATAAATTGAAGAGTTATTTTTAAAGAGTGGATAGATGAAGAGAATGCAGTGTATGTAGTGTATTTGGATTTATAGAAGGCATGTAATACAATGTATCACAAGAGGCTTGTTAGAAAAATTCAGGCCTATGGTATAAGATGAAATGTAGCAGCAGGGTTAGAAAGTTGCTTGACAAATAGAAATAATGAGTTAGAGTAAATGGGTAATAAAAACAGAATGCTGGAAACACTCAGCAAGTCAGGCAGCATCTGTGGAGAGAGAAACAGAATTCATGTTTCAGGTCGATGACCCTTCAGCAGAACTGTAAGAAGTTAGAGATTTAACAGTTTTTAAGCAAGTGCAGGGCCAGGGGATAAGAGGGGGTGGGTGGGGAAGGGAGGAAAGAACAAAGGGGAGATCTGTGAAGGATGGAGGGCAAGAGTGATTAAATAACGGTGCAAGGCAAAAGTGGGTGGTAATGGAACAAGTAAAGAAACAAAAGATGGGTTCAGTGGTAAATGGCTAAAGGAATGTATAAAAAAGAAGCCAATAGCATTTTGGATTTTCTAAGTAGGAGCATTACATACAAGAATAAAGCAACAATAATACATTTGTACTAAACATTGGTTACAGTACAATTAGACAATTAGAGTTATGAAGAGAGACTTGAGATACTGAGACTATTTCCACTGGAGCAGAGAGGACTAAAATGATTCAATAGATGTTTTTAAAATGATGAAATGTTTTTATGGAGTGAATAAGGAAAGACTAATTCTTTTGGTTGTGAAATCTGTAATGAGGGTTCATAAATTTAAAATTATCAATGAGAGAATGAGAAAAGATGGTGTAAAAATAGAAAATATTCCATTTGCAGTATAGACATTCTTTGCCTTGATGAGTGTAGACACTCATCATAACGCAATCAGCAATATATCTAGACATGATCAAGTTAAATGGAATGGTTTCCAGTATCTGGAAGTTTTCCATTTCTTACTGTATATTCTAGAGGACAATAGAGCATCACATTTCATCTAATTTACTCCTACATATGAATGTGATTTATAATCAGAAAAAAATACTAATAATCAAGCTATGCACTAAAGTTACTGAATCTTTAATTTTTTCTCCTTCTGTGCTGAAGGCAGCGACTATTGGTGGGAAATATTTCCATGGATACAAGTATCTCATCAATGTAGCTATTCTTCATGTCTGAAGCTAGACAGTGAATGTCTCAGCGAGTTTACTCAGCGTGTGAGACATGACAGCTGAGTCTGAACTTGAACTCACCTAACATATGTGTACAGGAAGGGTCAGGAGCATTTATATAGCGCCTTTCACATCCTCAGGATGTCCTACAGCACTTTATAGCCAATGAATTACTTTTGAAGTGTAGTCATTGTTGTTTGTAGATAAATGGGGCAGCCAGTTTGCACACAACAGGGCCCCACAAGCAGCAATGAAATAAATAACCAGATAATCTGTTGTGAGGTTGGTTGAGGGATAAATTGTGGTTAGTACATCAGGAGAACTCCCCTGCTCGTCTTCATATAGTGCATTGGATATTTTACATTCATGTGTGCAAGCAGATAGGGGGCCCAAAATTAATCGACAGACCGCCCACTTACCGTCCGTTTACCACCCAAAAACACAAGTTTCATCAAAAAGCAGGTACATATTGCCGACACACCACCCGGCGGAAGTTTCATGAGTGACATACCGCCGGTGGGTATGCATTCTGCCCACCCATGTAGATCATGCACATACCGCCCAAAAGTGCAAGTTTCATGACATACCGCCGACACACCGCTGAAACTGCATACCGTCTTGGAGATAGTGCTTTTAAGTGGATCTTAAGTGGGCAGTGTGTACACAGAGCTGACAGGTTTGTTTGATATTATACAGATCTTTATAGTTCTCCAAACTTTGATGTATTTTTTAATGGATTGTAGTATTTTCTAGAATTAGGCAATAATATAAATGGTCTAAAAAAGCCTTATTTACTCCTTTATTAATGAACTACAATAAAAATTGTATTAGTCTCTCTCAACCCCCAGTCTCTCTCATCCCCCAGTCTCTCTCATCCCCAGTCTCTCTCATCCCCCCACCCCCAGTCTCTCTCATCCGCAGTCTCTCTCACTCCCCAGTCTCTCTCACTCCCCAGTCTCTCTGACCCCACTCAGTCTCTCTCACTCCCCAGTCTCTCTCACCCCCCCCAGTCTCTCTCACCCCACCCAGTCTATCTCATCCCCAGTCTCTCTCATCCCCCCCCAGTCTCTCTCAGCCCCCCATTCTCTCTCATCCCAGTCTCTCACCCCCACCCAGTCTCTCTCACCTCCCCCCGCCAGTCTCTCTCACCCCCCCGAGGCTCTCTCACCCCCTCAGTCTCTCTCATCCCCAGTCTCTCTCACCCCCAGTCTCACCCCCCCAGTCTCTCTCATCCCCAGTCTCTCTCATCCCACCCCAGTCTCTCTCAGCCCCCCAGTCTCTCTCATCCCAGTCTCTCTCATCCCCAGTCTCTCTCACCTCTCAGTCTCAACCCCCAGTCTCTCTCATCCCCAGTCTCTCTCATCCCAGCCCCAGTCTCTCTCAGCCCCCCAGTCTCTCTCATCCCAGTCTCTCTCATCCCTAGTCTCTCTCACTCCCCAGTCTCTCACCCGCCCCCAGTCTCTCTCACCCCCGAGTCTCTCTCATCCCCAGTCTCTCTCACCACCCCCAGTCTCTCTCACTCCCCCCCCAGTCTCTCTCATCCCCAGTCTCTCTCACCGCCCCCCCCCACCCCGGTCTCTCTCTCCCCTGGGTCTCTCTCCCCACCCAGTCTCTCTCACCTCCCACAGCGATATCTCCACGCCCCTTCCCGCCCCTCCACACTCTCCGGCCGGCAGTCTCTGGCCTCTCGTCAGTGCCTCTCAGGGGGCGGAGCTCGACAGCCGCGCCCACGCACAACTTGGAAGCCGAAGATTCCTGAGTCGAAAGGCATCCTCCGCCGGCCACTGCCCGCTGCACTCCGCTCTCATCCGCTGCACTCCCCCACCGCCCGCTGCACTCCCCCACCGCCTGCTGCACTCCCCCATCGCCTGCTGCACTCCCCCACCGCCTGCTGCACTCCCCCATCGCCCGCTGCACTCCCCCACCGCCCGCTGCACTCCCCCACCGCCCGCTGCACTCCCCCACCGCCTGCTGCACTCCCCCATCGCCTGCTGCACTCCCCCATCGCCTGCTGCACTCCCCCACCGCCCGCTGCACTCCCCCACCGCCCGCTGCACTCCATCACCGCCCGTTGCACTCCCCCACCGCCCGCTGCACTCCCCCACCGCCCGCTGCATTCCCCCAGCGCCCGCTGCACTCCGTCACCGCCCGCTGCACTTCCCCATCGCCCGCTGCACTCCCCCATCGCCCGCTGCACTCCGTCACCGCCCGCTGCACTCCGTCACCGCCCGCTGCACTTCCCCATCGCCCGCTGCACTCCCCCATCGTCCGCTGCACTCCCCCATCGCCCGCTGCACTCCCCCACCGCCCGCTGCATTCCATCACCGCCCGCTGCACTCCCCCACCGTCCGCTGCACTCACCCATCACCCGCTGCACTCCGTCAACGCCTGCTGCACTCCCCCATCGCCCGCTGCACTCCGTCACCGCCCGCTGCACTCCGTCACCGCCCGCTGCACTCCCCCACCGCCCGCTGCACACCCCCACCGCCCGCTGCACTCCGTCACCGCCCGCTGCACTCCCCCAACGCCCGCTGCACTCCGTCACCACCTGCTGCACTCCCCCACCGCCCGCTGCACTCCCCCATCGCCCGCTGCACTCCGTCACCGCCCGCTGCACTCCCCCATCGCCCGCTGCACTCCATCACCGCCCGCTGCACTCCCCCACCGCCCGCTGCACTCCCCCATCGCCCGCTGCACTCCGTCACCGCCCGCTGCACTCCCCCATCGCCCGCTGCACTCCGTCACCGCCCGCTGCACTCCCCCATCGCCCGCTGCACTCCCCCACCGCCCGCTGCACTCCCCCATCGCCCACTGCACTCCCCCATCGCCCGCTGCACTCCCCCATCTCCCGCTGCACTCCCCCATCGCCCGCTGCACTCCCCCATCGCCCGCTGCATTCCATCACCGCCCGCTGCACTCCCCCATCGCCCGCTGCACTCCCCCACCGCCCGCTGCACTCCGTCACCGCCCGCTGCACTCCCGCATCGCCCGCTGCACTCCATCACCGCCCGCTGCACTCCCCCACCGCCCGCTGCACTCCATCACCGCCCGCTGCACTCCCCCACCGCCCGCTGCACTCCCCCATCGCCCGCTGCACTCCCCCACCGCCCGCTGCACTCCGTCACCGCCCGCTGCACTCCCCCATCGCCCGCTGCACTCCGTCACCGCCCGCTGCACTCCCCCATCGCCCGCTGCACTCCGTCACCGCCCGCTGCACTCCGTCAACGCCTGCTGCACTCCCCCATCGCCCGCTGCACTCCGTCACCGCCCGCTGCACTCCGTCACCGCCCGCTGCACTCCCCCACCGCCCGCTGCACACCCCCACCGCCCGCTGCACTCCGTCACCGCCCGCTGCACTCCCCCACCGCCCGCTGCACTCCGTCACCACCTGCTGCACTCCCCCACCGCCCGCTGCACTCCCCCATCGCCCGCTGCACTCCATCACCGCCCGCTGCACTCCCCCACCGCCCGCTGCACTCCCCCATCGCCCGCTGCACTCCGTCACCGCCCGCTGCACTCCCCCATCGCCCGCTGCACTCCGTCACCGCCCGCTGCACTCCCCCATCGCCCGCTGCACTCCCCCACCGCCCGCTGCACTCCCCCATCGCCCGCTGCACTCCCCCATCTCCCGCTGCACTCCCCCATCGCCCGCTGCACTCCCCCATCGCCCGCTGCATTCCATCACCGCCCGCTGCACTCCCCCATCGCCCGCTGCACTCCCCCACCGCCCGCTGCACTCCGTCACCGCCCGCTGCACTCCCCCATCGCCCGCTGCACTCCATCACCGCCCGCTGCACTCCCCCACCGCCCGCTGCACTCCCCCATCGCCCGCTGCACTCCATCACTGCCCGCTGCACTCCCCCACCGCCCGCTGCACTCCCCCATCGCCCGCTGCACTCCCCCACCGCCCGCTGCACTCCCCCATCGCCCGCTGCACTCCCCCACCGCCCGCTGCACTCCCCCATCGCCCGCTGCACTCCCCCATCGCCCGCTGCACTCCATCACTGCCCGCTGCACTCCTCCACCGCCCGCTGCACTCCCCCATCGCCCGCTGCACTCCCCCACCGCCCGCTGCACTCCCCCATCGCCCGCTGCACTCCCCCATCGCCCGCTGCACTCCATCACCGCCCGCTGCACTCCCCCACCGCCCGCTGCACTCCCCCATCGCCCGCTGCACTCCATCACCGCCCGCTGCACTCCCCCACCGCCCGCTGCACTCCCCCATCGCCCGCTGCACTCCCCCACCGCCCGCTGCACTCCGTCACCGCCCGCTGCACTCCCCCATCGCCCGCTGCACTCCGTCACCGCCTGTTGCACTCCCCCATCGCCCGCTGCACTCCGTCACCGCCCGCTGCACTCCGTCAACGCCTGCTGCACTCCCCCATCGCCCGCTGCACTCCGTCACCGCCCGCTGCACTCCGTCACCGCCCGCTGCACTCCCCCACCGCCCGCTGCACACCCCCACCGCCCGCTGCACTCCGTCACCGCCCGCTGCACTCCCCCACCGCCCGCTGCACTCCGTCACCACCTGCTGCACTCCCCCACCGCCCGCTGCACTCCCCCATCGCCCGCTGCACTCCATCACCGCCCGCTGCACTCCCCCACCGCCCGCTGCACTCCCCCATCGCCCGCTGCACTCCGTCACCGCCCGCTGCACTCCCCCATCGCCCGCTGCACTCCGTCACCGCCCGCTGCACTCCCCCACCGCCCGCTGCACTCCCCCATCGCCCGCTGCACTCCGTCACCGCCCGCTGCACTCCCCCATCGCCCGCTGCACTCCCCCACCGCCCGCTGCACTCCCCCATCGCCCACTGCACTCCCCCATCGCCCGCTGCACTCCCCCATCTCCCGCTGCACTCCCCCATCGCCCGCTGCACTCCCCCATCGCCCGCTGCATTCCATCACCGCCCGCTGCACTCCCCCATCGCCCGCTGCACTCCCCCACCGCCCGCTGCACTCCGTCACCGCCCGCTGCACTCCCCCATCGCCCGCTGCACTCCATCACCGCCCGCTGCACTCCCCCACCGCCCGCTGCACTCCCCCATCGCCCGCTGCACTCCATCACTGCCCGCTGCACTCCCCCACCGCCCGCTGCACTCCCCCATCGCCCGCTGCACTCCCCCACCGCCCGCTGCACTCCGTCACCGCCCGCTGCACTCCCCCATCGCCCGCTGCACTCCGTCACCGCCCGCTGCACTCCCCCATCGCCCGCTGCACTCCCCCACCGCCCGCTGCACTCCGTCACCGCCCGCTGCACTCCCCCACCGCCCGCTGCACTCCCCCATCGCCCGCTGTACTCCGTCACCGCCCGCTGCACTCCCCTATCGCCTGCTGCACTCCGTCACCGCCTGTTGCACTCCCCCATTGCCCGCTGCACTCCGTCACCGCCCGCTGCACTCCCCCATTGCCCGCTGCACTCCGTCACCGCCCGCTGCACTCCCCTATCGCCTGCTGCACTCCGTCACCGCCTGTTGCACTCCCCCATTGCCCGCTGCACTCCGTCACCGCCTGTTGCACTACCCCATCGCCCGCTGCACTCCCCCATGGCCCGCTGCACTCCGTCACCGCCCGCTGCACTCCCCCATTGCCCGCTGTACTCCGTCACCGCCTGCTGCACTCCATCACCGCCCGCTGCACTCCGTCACCGCCCGCTGCACTCCCCCATCGCCCGCTGCACTCCGTCACCGCCCGCTGCACTCCCCCATCGCCCGCTGCACTCCCCCATCGCCCGCTGCACTCCCCCACCGCCCGCTGCACTCCCCCATCGCCCGCTGCACTCCCCCATCGCCCGCTGCACTCCCCCACCGCCCGCTGCACTCCCCCATCGCCCGCTGCACTCCCCCATCGCCCGCTGCACTCCGTCACCGCCCGCTGCACTCCGTCACCGCCAGCTGCACTCCCCCATCTCCCGCTGCACTCCCCCATCGCCCGCTGCACTCCCCCATCGCCCGCTGCACTCCCCCATCGCCCGCTGCACTCCCCCACCGCCCGCTGCACTCCCCCATCGCCCGCTGCACTCCCCCATCGCCCGCTGCACTACCCCACCGCCCGCTGCACTCCCCCACCGCCCGCTGCACTCCCCCATCGCCCGCTGCACTCCCCCCCGCCCGCTGCACTCCCTCATCGCCCGCTGCACTCCCCCATCGCCCGCTGCACTCCCCCACCGCCCGCTGCACTCCCCCATCGCCCGCTGCACTCCCCCATCTCCCGCTGCACTCCCCCATCGCCCGCTGCACTCCGTCACCGCCCGCTGCACTCCCCCACCGCCCGCTGCACTCCGTCACTGCCCGCTGCACTCCCCCATCGCCCGCTGCACTCCGTCACCGCCCGCTGCACTCCCCCACCACCCGCTGCACTCCGTCACCGCCCGCTGCACTCCCCCAGCGCCCGCTGCACTCCGTCACAGCCCGCTGCACTCCCCCACTGCCCGCTGCACTCCGTCACCGCCTGCTGCACTCCCGCATCGCCCGCTGCACTCCCCCACCGCCCGCTGCACTCCCCCATCGCCCGCTGCACTCCCCCATCGCCCGCTGCACTCCCCCACCGCCCGCTGCACTCCCCCATCGCCCGCTGCACTCCCCCATCGCCCGCTGCACTCCGTCACCGCCCGCTGCACTCAGTCACTGCCCGCTGCACTCCCCCATCGCCTGCTGCACACCGTCACCGCCCGCTGCACTCCCTCATCGCCCGCTGCACTCCCCCACCGCCCGCTGCACTCCATCACCGACGGCTGCACTCCCACAGCGCCCGCTGCACTCCATCACCGCCCGCTGCACTCCCACATCGCCCGCTGCACTCCATCACTGCCCGCTGCACTCCATCACCGCCCGCTGCACTCCCACAGCGCCCGCTGCACTCCATCACCGCCCGCTGCACTCCCCCATGGCCCGCTGCACTCCCCCACCGCCCGCTGCACTCCCCCATCGCCCGCTGCACTCCCCCATCGCCCGCTGCACTCCGTCACCGCCCGCTGCACTCCGTCACCGCCAGCTGCACTCCCCCATCTCCCGCTGCACTCCCCCATCGCCCGCTGCACTCCCCCATCGCCCGCTGCACTCCCCCATCGCCCGCTGCACTCCCCCACCGCCCGCTGCACTCCCCCATCGCCCGCTGCACTCCCCCATCGCCCGCTGCACTACCCCACCGCCCGCTGCACTCCCCCACCGCCCGCTGCACTCCCCCATCGCCCGCTGCACTCCCCCCCGCCCGCTGCACTCCCTCATCGCCCGCTGCACTCCCCCATCGCCCGCTGCACTCCCCCACCGCCCGCTGCACTCCCCCATCGCCCGCTGCACTCCCCCATCTCCCGCTGCACTCCCCCATCGCCCGCTGCACTCCATCACTGCCCGCTGCACTCCCCCACCGCCCGCTGCACTCCCCCATCGCCCGCTGCACTCCCCCACCGCCCGCTGCACTCCGTCACCGCCCGCTGCACTCCCCCATCGCCCGCTGCACTCCGTCACCGCCCGCTGCACTCCCCCATCGCCCGCTGCACTCCCCCACCGCCCGCTGCACTCCGTCACCGCCCGCTGCACTCCCCCACCGCCCGCTGCACTCCCCCATCGCCCGCTGTACTCCGTCACCGCCCGCTGCACTCCCCTATCGCCTGCTGCACTCCGTCACCGCCTGTTGCACTCCCCCATTGCCCGCTGCACTCCGTCACCGCCCGCTGCACTCCCCCATTGCCCGCTGCACTCCGTCACCGCCCGCTGCACTCCCCTATCGCCTGCTGCACTCCGTCACCGCCTGTTGCACTCCCCCATTGCCCGCTGCACTCCGTCACCGCCTGTTGCACTACCCCATCGCCCGCTGCACTCCCCCATGGCCCGCTGCACTCCGTCACCGCCCGCTGCACTCCCCCATTGCCCGCTGTACTCCGTCACCGCCTGCTGCACTCCATCACCGCCCGCTGCACTCCGTCACCGCCCGCTGCACTCCCCCATCGCCCGCTGCACTCCCCCATCGCCCGCTGCACTCCCCCACCGCCCGCTGCACTCCCCCATCGCCCGCTGCACTCCCCCATCGCCCGCTGCACTCCCCCACCGCCCGCTGCACTCCCCCATCGCCCGCTGCACTCCCCCATCGCCCGCTGCACTCCGTCACCGCCCGCTGCACTCCGTCACCGCCAGCTGCACTCCCCCATCTCCCGCTGCACTCCCCCATCGCCCGCTGCACTCCCCCATCGCCCGCTGCACTCCCCCATCGCCCGCTGCACTCCCCCACCGCCCGCTGCACTCCCCCATCGCCCGCTGCACTCCCCCATCGCCCGCTGCACTACCCCACCGCCCGCTGCACTCCCCCACCGCCCGCTGCACTCCCCCATCGCCCGCTGCACTCCCCCCCGCCCGCTGCACTCCCTCATCGCCCGCTGCACTCCCCCATCGCCCGCTGCACTCCCCCACCGCCCGCTGCACTCCCCCATCGCCCGCTGCACTCCCCCATCTCCCGCTGCACTCCCCCATCGCCCGCTGCACTCCGTCACCGCCCGCTGCACTCCCCCACCGCCCGCTGCACTCCGTCACTGCCCGCTGCACTCCCCCATCGCCCGCTGCACTCCGTCACCGCCCGCTGCACTCCCCCACCACCCGCTGCACTCCGTCACCGCCCGCTGCACTCCCCCAGCGCCCGCTGCACTCCCCCACCGCCCGCTGCACTCCCCCATCGCCCGCTGCACTCCCCCATCGCCCGCTGCACTCCGTCACCGCCCGCTGCACTCAGTCACTGCCCGCTGCACTCCCCCATCGCCTGCTGCACACCGTCACCACCCGCTGCACTCCCTCATCGCCCGCTGCACTCCCCCACCGCCCGCTGCACTCCATCACCGACGGCTGCACTCCCACAGCGCCCGCTGCACTCCATCACCGCCCGCTGCACTCCCACATCGCCCGCTGCACTCCATCACTGCCCGCTGCACTCCATCACCGCCCGCTGCACTCCCACAGCGCCCGCTGCACTCCATCACCGCCCGCTGCACTCCCCCATGGCCCGCTGCACTCCCCCACCGCCCGCTGCACTCCCCCATCGCCCGCTGCACTCCCCCATCGCCCGCTGCACTCCGTCACCGCCCGCTGCACTCCGTCACCGCCAGCTGCACTCCCCCATCTCCCGCTGCACTCCCCCATCGCCCGCTGCACTCCCCCATCGCCCGCTGCACTCCCCCATCGCCCGCTGCACTCCCCCACCGCCCGCTGCACTCCCCCATCGCCCGCTGCACTCCCCCATCGCCCGCTGCACTACCCCACCGCCCGCTGCACTCCCCCACCGCCCGCTGCACTCCCCCATCGCCCGCTGCACTCCCCCCCGCCCGCTGCACTCCCTCATCGCCCGCTGCACTCCCCCATCGCCCGCTGCACTCCCCCACCGCCCGCTGCACTCCCCCATCGCCCGCTGCACTCCCCCATCTCCCGCTGCACTCCCCCATCGCCCGCTGCACTCCGTCACTGCCCGCTGCACTCCCCCATCGCCCGCTGCACTCCGTCACCGCCCGCTGCACTCCCCCACCACCCGCTGCACTCCGTCACCGCCCGCTGCACTCCCCCAGCGCCCGCTGCACTCCGTCACAGCCCGCTGCACTCCCCCACTGCCCGCTGCACTCCGTCACCGCCTGCTGCACTCCCGCATCGCCCGCTGCACTCCCCCACCGCCCGCTGCACTCCCCCATCGCCCGCTGCACTCCCCCATCGCCCGCTGCACTCCCCCACCGCCCGCTGCACTCCCCCATCGCCCGCTGCACTCCCCCATCGCCCGCTGCACTCCGTCACCGCCCGCTGCACTCAGTCACTGCCCGCTGCACTCCCCCATCGCCTGCTGCACACCGTCACCGCCCGCTGCACTCCCTCATCGCCCGCTGCACTCCCCCACCGCCCGCTGCACTCCATCACCGACGGCTGCACTCCCACAGCGCCCGCTGCACTCCATCACCGCCCGCTGCACTCCCACATCGCCCGCTGCACTCCATCACTGCCCGCTGCACTCCATCACCGCCCGCTGCACTCCCACAGCGCCCGCTGCACTCCATCACCGCCCGCTGCACTCCCCCATGGCCCGCTGCACTCCCCCATCGCCCGCTGCACTCCCCCATCGCCCGCTGCACTCCGTCACCGCCCGCTGCACTCCGTCACCGCCAGCTGCACTCCCCCATCGCCCGCTGTACTCCGTCACCGCCCGCTGCACTCCCCTATCGCCTGCTGCACTCCGTCACCGCCTGTTGCACTCCCCCATCGCCCGCTGCACTCCGTCACCGCCCGCTGCACTCCCCCACCGCCCGCTGCACTCCCCCATGGCCCGCTGCACTCCCCCACCGCCCGCTGCACTCCCCCATGGCCTGCTGCACTCCGTCACCTCCCGCTGCACTCCCCCATGGCCCGCTGTACTCCGTCACCGCCTGCTGCACTCCATCACCGCCCGCTGCACTCCGTCACCGCCCGCTGCACTCCCCCATCGCCCGCTGCACTCCGTCACCGCCCGCTGCACTCCCCCATTGCCCGCTGCACTCCGTCACCGCCTGCTGCACTCCCGCATCGCCCGCTGCACTCCCCCACCGCCCGCTGCACTCCGTCACCGCCCGCTGCACTCCCCCATCGCCCGCTGCACTCCCCCATCGCCCGCTGCACTCCCCCACCGCCCGCTGCACTCCCCCATCGCCCGCTGCACTCCCCCATCGCCCGCTGCACTCCCCCACCGCCCGCTGCACTCCCCCATCGCCCGCTGCACTCCGTCACCGCCCGCTGCACTCCGTCACCGCCAGCTGCACTCCCCTATCTCCCGCTGCACTCCCCCATCGCCCGCTGCACTCCCCCATCGCCCGCTGCACTCCCCCATCGCCCGCTGCACTCCCCCATCGCCCGCTGCACTCCCCATCGCCCGCTGCACTACCCCACCGCCCGCTGCACTCCCCCACCGCCCGCTGCACTCCCCCAACGCCCGCTGCACTCCCCCACCGCACGCTGCACTCCCCCATCGCCCGCTGCACTCCCCCATCGCCCGCTGCACTCCGTCACCGCCCGCTGCACTCCGTCACCGCCAGCTGCACTCCCCTATCTCCCGCTGCACTCCCCCATCGCCCGCTGCACTCCCCCATCGCCCGCTGCACTCCCACACCGCCCGCTGCACTCCCCCATCGCCCGCTGCACTCCCCCATCGCCCGCTGCACTCCCCATCGCCCGCTGCACTACCCCACCGCCCGCTGCACTCCCCCACCGCCCGCTGCACGCCCCCATCGCCCGCTGCACTCCCCCATCGCCCGCTGCACTCCCCCACCGCCCGCTGCACTCCATCACCGACGGCTGCACTCCCACAGCGCCCGCTGCACTCCATCACCGCCCGCTGCACTCCCACATCGCCCGCTGCACTCAATCACTGCCCGCTGCACTCCGTCACCGCCTGCTGCACTCCCGCATCGCCCGCTGCACTCCCCCACCGCCCGCTGCACTCCGTCACCGCCTGCTGCACTCCCCCATGGCCCGCTGCACACCCCCATCGCCCGCTGCACTCCCCCATCGCCCGCTGCACTCCCCCACCGCCCGCTGCACTCCCCCATCGCCCGCTGCACTCCGTCACCGCCCGCTGCACTCCCCCATCGCCCGCTGCACTCCATCACCGACGGCTGCACTCCCACAGCGCCCGCTGCACTCCCCCATCGCCCGCTGCACTCCCCCATCGCCCGCTGCACTCCCCCATCGCCCGCTGCACTACCCCACCGCCCGCTGCACTCCCCCACCGCCCGCTGCACTCCCCCAACGCCCGCTGCACTCCCCCACCGCCCGCTGCACTCCCCCATCGCCCGCTGCACTCCCCCCCGCCCGCTGCACACCCTCATCGCCCGCTGCACTCCCCCATCGCCCGCTGCACTCCCCCACCGCCCGCTGCACTCCCCCATCGCCCGCTGCACTCCCCCATCTCCCGCTGCACTCCCCCATCGCCCGCTGCACTCCGTCACCGCCCGCTGCACTCCCCCACCACCCGCTGCACTCCCCCACCGCCCGCTGCACTCCGTCACTGCCCGCTGCACTCCCCCATCGCCCGCTGCACTCCATCACCGCCCGCTGCACTCCCCCACCACCCGCTGCACTCCCCCAGCGCCCGCTGCACTCCGTCACAGCCCGCTGCACTCCCCCACTGCCCGCTGCACTCCGTCACCGCCTGCTGCACTCCCGCATCGCCCGCTGCACTCCCCCACCGCCCGCTGCACTCCGTCACCGCCCGCTGCACTCCCCCATCGCCCGCTGCACTCCCCCATCGCCCGCTGCACTCCCCCACCGCCCGCTGCACTCCCCCATCGCCCGCTGCACTCCCCCATCGCCCGCTGCACTCCGTCACCGCCCGCTGCACTCAGTCACTGCCCGCTGCACTCCCCCATCGCCCGCTGCACACCGTCACCGCCCGCTGCACTCCCTCATCGCCCGCTGCACTCCGTCACTGCCCGCTGCACTCCCCCAACGCCCGCTGCACTCCCCCACCGCCCGCTGAACTCCCCCATCGCCCGCTGCACTCCCCCATCGCGCGCTGCACTCCCCCACCGCCCGCTGCACGCCCCCATCGCCCGCTGCACTCCCCCATCGCCCGCTGCACTCCCCCACCGCCCGCTGCACTCCATCACCGACGGCTGCACTCCCACAGCGCCCGCTGCACTCCATCACCGCCCGCTGCACTCCCACATCGCCCGCTGCACTCCATCACTGCCCGCTGCACTCCGTCACCGCCTGCTGCACTCCCGCATCGCCCGCTGCACTCCCCCACCGCCCGCTGCACTCCGTCACCGCCTGCTGCACTCCCCCATGGCCCGCTGCACACCCCCATCGCCCGCTGCACTCCCCCATCGCCCGCTGCACTCCCCCACCGCCCGCTGCACTCCCCCATCGCCCGCTGCACTCCGTCACCGCCGGCTGCACTCCCCCATCGCCCGCTGCACTCCCCCACCGCCCGCTGCACTCCGTCACCGCCCGCTGCACTCCGTCACCGCCCGCTGCATTCCCCCAGCGCCCGCTGCACTCCCCCAACGCCCGCTGCACTCCCCCATCGCCCGCTGCACTCCCCCACCGCCCGCTGCACTCCCCCATCTCCCGCTGCACTCCCCCATCGCCCGCTGCACTCCCCCATCGCCCACTGCACTCCCCCATCGCCCGCTGCACACCCCCACCGCCCGCTGCACTCCGTCACCGCCCGCTGCACTCCCCCACCGCCCGCTGCACTCTATCACCGCCCGCTGCACTCCCCCACCGCCCGCTGCACTCCCCCATCGCCCGCTGCCCTCCGTCACCGCCAGCTGCACTCCGTCACCGCCCGCTGCACTCCCCCACCGCCCGCTGCACTCCGTCACCGCCCGCTGCACTCCGTCACCGCCCGCTGCATTCCCCCAGCGCCCGCTGCACTCCCCCAACGCCCGCTGCACTCCCCCACCGCCCGCTGCACTCCCCCACCGCCCGCTGCACTCCCCCATCGCCCGCTGCACTCCGCCACAGCCCGCTGCACTCCCGCACCACCCGCTGCACTCCCCCATCGCCTGCTGCACTCCCCCACCGCCCGCTGCACGCCCCCATCGCCCGCTGCACTCCCCCATCGCCCGCTGCACTCCCCCACCGCCCGCTGCACGCCCCCATCGCCCGCTGCACTCCCCCATCGCCCGCTGCACTCCCCCACCGCCCGCTGCACGCCCCCATCGCCCGCTGCACTCCCCCATCGCCCGCTGCACTCCGTCACCGCCCGCTGCACTCCCCCACTGCCCGCTGCACTCCGTCACCGCCCGCTGCACTCCCCCACCGCCCGCTGCACTCCGTCACCGCCCGCTCCACTCCGTCACCGCCCGCTGCACTCCGTCACTGCCCGCTGCACTCCCCCATCGCCCGCTGCACTCCGTCACCGCCCGCTGCACTCCGTCACCGCCCGCTCCACTCCGTCACCGCCCGCTGCACTCCGTCACTGCCCGCTGCACTCCCCCATCGCCCGCTGCACTCCCTCATCGCCCGCTGCACTCCGTCACCGCCCGCTGCACTCCCCCACCGCCCGCTGCACTCCCCCATCGCCCGCTGCACTCCCCCACCGCCCGCTGCACTCCCCCATCGCCCGCTGCACTCCCCCACCGCCCGCTGCACTCCCCCACCGCCCGCTGCACTCCCCCACCGCCCTCTGCACTCCCCCCCGCCCGCTGCACATCCCCATCCCCCGCTGCACTCCCCCACCGCCCGCTGCACTCCCCCATCGCCCGCTGCACTCCCCCATCGCCCGCTGCACTCCCCCATCGCCCGCTGCACTCCCCCATCGCCCGCTGCACTCCCCCACCGCCCGCTGCACTCCCCCATCCCCCGCTGCACTCCCCCATCCCCCGCTGCACTCCCCCATCGCCCGCTGCACTCCCCCACCGCCCGCTGCACTCCGTCACCGCCCGCTGCACTCCATCACTGCCCGCTGCACTCCCCCATCGCCTGCTGCACTCCCCCACCGCCCGCTGCACTCCGTCACCGCCAGCTGCACTCCGTCACCGCGAGCTGCACTCCGTCACCGCCCGCTGCACTCCCCCACCGCCCGCTGCACTCCCCCACCGCCCGCTGCACTCCCCCATCGCCCGCTGCACTCCCCCACCGCCCGCTGCACTCCCCCATCGCCCGCTGCACTCCCCCATTGCCCGCTGCACTCCCCCACCGCCCGCTGCACTCCCCCATCGCCCGCTGCACTCCCCCACCGCCCGCTGCACTCCCCCATTGCCCGCTGCACTCCCCCACCGCCCGCTGCACTCCCCCATCGCCCGCTGCACTCCCCCACCACCCGCTGCACTCCCCCCCGCCAGCTGCACTCTCCCATCGCCCGCTGCACTCCCCCATCGCCCGCTGCACTCCGTCACCGCCAGCTGCATTCCCCCATCTCCCGCTGCACTCCGTCACCGCCAGCTGCACTCTCCCATCGCCCGCTGCACTCCCCCATCGCCCGCTGCACTGTCCCACCGCCCGCTGCACTGTCCCACCGCCCGCTGCACTCCCCCATCGCCCGCTGCACTCCGTCACCGCCCGCTGCACTCCCCCATCGCCCGCTGCACTCCGTCACCGCCCGCTGCACTTCCCCATCGCCCGCTGCACTCCCCCATCGCCCGCTGCACTCCCCCATCGCCCGCTGCACTCCGTCACCGCCAGCTGCACTCCGTCACCGCCCGCTGCACTCCCCCATCGCCCGCTGCACTCCCCCACCGCCCGCTGCACTCCGTCACCGCCCGCTGCACTCCCCCATCGCCCGCTGTACTCCGTCACCGCCCGCTGCACTCCATCACCGCCCGCTGCACTCCCCCATCGCCCGCTGCACTCCCCCATCGCCCGCTGCACTCCTTCACCGCCCGCTGCACTCCGTCACCGCCTGCTGCACTCCCCCATCGCCCGCTGCACTCCGTCACCGCCTGCTGCACTCCCCCATCGCCCGCTGTACTCCGTCACCGCCTGCTGCACTCCTTCACCGCCCGCTGCACTCCGTCACAGCCCGCTGCACTCCGTCACCGCCTGCTGCACTCCGTCACCGCCCGCTGCACTCCGTCACAGCCCGCTGCACTCCGTCACCGCCTGCTGCACTCCGTCACCGCCCGCTGCACTCCCCCACCGCCCGCTGCACTCCGTCACTGCCCGCTGCACTCCCCCATCGCCCGCTGCATTCCGTCACCGCCCGCTGCACTCCCCCACCACCCGCTGCACTCCGTCACCGCCCGCTGCACTCCCCCACCGCCCGCTGCACTCCGTCACCGCCCGCTGCACTCCCCCACCACCCGCTGCACTCCGTCACCGCCCGCTGCACTCCCGCATCGCCCGCTGCTCTCCCCCACCGCCCGCTGCACTCCCCCATCGCCCGCTGCACTCCCCCATCGCCCGCTGCATTCCGTCACCGCCCGCTGCACTCCCCCACCGCCCGCTGCACTCCGTCACCGCCCGCTGCACTCCCGCATCGCCCGCTGCACTCCCCCACCGCCCGCTGCACTCCCCCATCGCCCGCTGCACTCCCCCATCGCCCGCTGCACTCCCCCATCGCCCGCTGCACTCCCCCACCGCCCGCTGCACTCTCCCATCGCCCGCTGCACTCCCCCATCGCCCGCTGCACTCCCCCACCGCCCGCTGCACTCCCCCATTGCCCGCTGCACTCCGTCACCGCCCGCTGCACTCCGTCACCGCCAGCTGCACTCCCCCATCTCCCGCTGCACTCCCCCATCGCCCGCTGCACTCCCCCATCGCCCGCTGCACTCCCCCATCGCCCGCTGCACTCCCACACCGCCCGCTGCACTCCCCCACCGCCCGCTGCACTCCCCCATCGCCCGCTGCACTCCCCCATCGCCCGCTGCACTACCCCACCGCCCGCTGCACTCCCCCACCGCCCGCTGCACTCCCCCAACGCCCGCTGCACTCCCCCACCGCCCGCTGCACTCCCCCATCGCCCGCTGCACTCCCCCCCGCCCGCTGCACTCCTTCATCGCCCGCTGCACTCCCCCATCGCCCGCTGCACTCCCCCACCGCCCGCTGCACTCCCCCATCTCCCGCTGCACTCCCCCATCGCCCGCTGCACTCCGTCACCGCCCGCTGCACTCCCCCACCGCCCGCTGCACTCCCCCACCGCCCGCTGCACTCCGTCACTGCCCGCTGCACTCCCCCATCGCCCGCTGCACTCCGTCACCGCCCGCTGCACTCCCCCACCACCCGCTGCACTCCGTCACCGCCCGCTGCACTCCGTCACAGCCCGCTGCACTCCGTCACCGCCCGCTGCACTCCCCCATCGCCCGCTGCACTCCCCCATCGCCCGCTGCACTCCGTCACCGCCCGCTGCACTCCCCCATCGCCCGCTGCACTCCCCCATCGCCCGCTGCACTCCCCCACCGCCCGCTGCACTCCCCCATCGCCCGCTGCACTCCCCCATCGCCCGCTGCACTCCGTCACCGCCCGCTGCACTCAGTCACTGCCCGCTGCACTCCCCCATCGCCCGCTGCACACCGTCACCGCCCGCTGCACTCCCTCATCGCCCGCTGCACTCCGTCACTGCCCGCTGCACTCCCCCAACGCCCGCTGCACTCCCCCACCGCCCGCTGAACTCCCCCATCGCCCGCTGCACTCCCCCATCGCGCGCTGCACTCCCCCACCGCCCGCTGCACGCCCCCATCGCCCGCTGCACTCCCCCATCGCCCGCTGCACTCCCCCACCGCCCGCTGCACTCCATCACCGACAGCTGCACTCCCACAGCGCCCGCTGCACTCCATCACCGCCCGCTGCACTCCCACATCGCCCGCTGCACTCCATCACTGCCCGCTGCACTCCGTCACCGCCTGCTGCACTCCCGCATCGCCCGCTGCACTCCCCCACCGCCCGCTGCACTCCGTCACCGCCTGCTGCACTCCCCCATGGCCCGCTGCACACCCCCATCGCCCGCTGCACTCCCCCACCGCCCGCTGCACTCCCCCACCGCCCGCTGCACTCCCCCATCGCCCGCTGCACTCCGTCACCGCCCGCTGCACTCCCCCATCGCCCGCTGCACTCCCTCACCGCCCGCTGCACTCCTTCACCGACGGCTGCACTCCCACAGCGCCCGCTGCACTCCATCACCGCCCGCTGCACTCCCCCATGGCCCGCTGCACTCCCCCATCGCCCGCTGCACTCCCCCATCGCCCGCTGCACTCCCCCATCGCCCGCTGCACTCCGTCACCGCCCGCTGCACTCCGTCACCGCCAGCTGCACTCCCCCATCGCCCGCTGCATTCCCCCATCGCCCGCTGCACTCCCCCATCGCCCGCTGCACTCCCCCATCGCCCGCTGCACTCCCACACCGCCTGCTGCACTCCGTCACAGCCCGCTGCACTCCCCCACCGCCCGCTGCACTCCCCCATCGCCCGCTGCACTCCCCCACCGCCCGCTGCACTCCCCCACCGCCCGCTGCACTCCCCCATCGCCCGCTGCCCTCCGTCACCGCCAGCTGCACTCCGTCACCGCCCGCTGCACTCCCCCATCGCCCGCTGCACTCCCCCATCGCCCGCTGCCCTCCGTCACCGCCAGCTGCACTCCGTCACCGCCAGCTGCACTCCGTCACCGCCAGCTGCACTCCCCCATCGCCCGCTGCCCTCCGTCACCGCCAGCTGCAATCCGTTCCCGCCAGCTGCACTCCGTGACCGCCCGCTGCACTCCGTCACTGCCCGCTGCACTCCCCCACCGCCCGCTGCACGCCCCCATCGCCCGCTGCACTCCCCCATCGCCCGCTGCACGCCCCCATCGCCCGCTGCACTCCCCCATCGCCCGCTGCACTCCCCCATCGCCCGCTGCACTCCCCCACCGCCCGCTGCACTCCGTCACCGCCAGCTGCACTCCGTCACCGCCCGCTGCACTCCGTCACCGCCCGCTGCACTCCCCCACCGCCCGCTGCACTCCGTCACCGCCCGCTGCACGCCCCCATCGCCCGCTGCACTCCCCCACCGCCCGCTGCACTCCGTCACCGCCCGCTGCACTCCCCCATCGCCCGCTGCACTCCCCCACCGCCCGCTGCACTCCGTAACCGCCCGCTGCACTCCCCCATCGCCCGCTGCACTCCGTCACCGCCCGCTGCACTCCCTCATCGCCCGCTGCACTCCGTCACTGCCCGCTGCACTCCCCCATCGCCCGCTGCACTCTCTCACCGCCCGCTGCACTCCCCCATCGCCCGCTGCACTCCGTCACCGCCCGCTGCACTCCCCCACCGCCCGCTGCACTCCCCCATCGCCCGCTGCACTCCCCCACCGCCCGCTGCACTCCCCCATCGCCCGCTGCACTCCCCCACCGCCCGCTGCACTCCCCCACCGCCCGCTGCACTCCCCCACCGCCCGCTGCACTCCCCCATCGCCCGCTGCACTCCCCGACCGTCCGCTGCACTCCCCCATCGCCCGCTGCACTCCTCCATCGCCCACTGCACTCCCCCATCGCCCGCTGCACTCCCCCATCGCCCGCTGCACTCCCCAACCGCCCTCTGCACTCCCCCCCGCCCGCTGCCCTCCCCCATCCCCCGCTGCACTCCCCCATCGCCCGCTGCACTCCCCCATCGCCCGCTGCACTCCGTCACCGCCAGCTGCACTCTCCCATCGCCCGCTGCACTCCCCCATCGCCCGCTGCACTCCCCCATCGCCCGCTGCACTCCGTCACCGCCAGCTGCACTCCGTCACCGCCAGCTGCACTCCCCCACCGCCCGCTGCACTCCCCCACCGCCCGCTGCACTCCCCCATCTCCCGCTGCACTCCCCCATCGCCCGCTACACTCACCCATCGCCCGCTGCACTCCGTCACCGCCAGCTGCACTCCGTCACCGCCAGCTGCACTCCGTCACCGCCCGCTGCACTCCCCCACCGCCCGCTGCACTCCCCCATCGCCCGCTGCACTCCGTCACAGCCCGCTGCACTCCCCCACCGCCCGCTGCACTCCCCCACCGCCCGCTGCACTCCCCCATCGCCCGCTGCACTCCGTCACCGCCAGCTGCACTCCCCCACCGCCCGCTGCACTCCCCCATCTCCCGCTGCACTCCCCCATCGCCCGCTGCACTCCCCCACCGCCCGCTGCACTCCCCCACCGCTCGCTGCACTCCCCCACCGCCCGCTGCACTCCCCCACCGCCCGCTGCACTCCCCCACCGCCCGCTGCACTCCCCCATCGCCCGCTGCACTCCGTCACTGCCCGCTGCACTCCCCCACCGCCCGCTGCACACCCCCACCGCCCGCTGCACTCCCCCATCGCCCGCTGCACTCCCCCATCGCCCGCTGCACTCCGTCACCGCCCGCTGCACTCCCCCATCGCCCGCTGCACTCTTCCATCGCCCGCTGCACTCCGTCACCGCCCGCTGCACTCCCCCACCGCCCGCTGCACTCCCCCATCGCCCGCTGCACTCCCCCATCGCACGCTGCACTCCCCCCCGCCTGCTGCACTCCCCCATCGCCCGCTGCACTCCCCCATCGCCCGCTGCACTGCCCCACCGCCCGCTGCACTCCCCCATCGCCAGCTGCACTCCGTCACCGCCCGCTGCACTCCCCCACCGCCCGCTGCACTCCGTCACCGCCCGCTGCACTTCCCCATCGCCCGCTGCAATCCCCCATCGCCCGCTGCACTCCCCCATCGCCCGCTGCACTCCCCCATCGCCTGCTGCACTCCCCCACCGCCCGCTGCACTCCGTCACCGCCCGCTGCACTCCCCCACCGCCCGCTGCACTCCCCCACCGCCCGCTGCACTACCCCATCGCCCGCTGCATGCCCCCATCGCCCGCTCCACTCCCCCAGCGCCCGCTGCACTCCCCCACCGCCCGCTGCACTCCATCACCGCCCGCTGCACTCCCCCATCGCCCGCTGCACTCCGTCACCGCCCGCTGCACTCCGTCACCGCCCGCTGCACTCCCCCACCGCCCGCTGCACTCCCCCACCGCCCGCTGCACTCCCCCACCGCCCGCTGCACTCCCCCACCGCCCGCTGCACTCCTCCATCGCCCGCTGCACTCCGTCACCGCCTTCTGCACTCCCCCATCGCCCGCTGCACTCCCCCACCGCCCGCTGCACTCCGTCACCGCCCGCTGCACTCCGTCACCGCCCGCTGCACTCCCCCATCGCCCGCTGCACTCCCCCATCGCCCGCTGCACTCCCCCATCGCCCGCTGCACTCCGTCACCGCCCGCTGCACTCCCCCACCGCCCGCTGCACTCCCCCATCGCCCGCTGCACTCCCCCATCGCCCGCTGCACTCCGTCACCGCCCGCTGCACTCCCCCACCGCCCGCTGCACTCCCCCATCACCCGCTGCACTTCCCCACCGCCCGCTGCACTCCCCCAACGCCCGCTGCACTCCTCCAACGCCCGCTGCACTCCCCCACAGCCTGCTGCACTCCCCCATCGCCCGCTGCACTCCCCCATCGCCCGCTGCACTCCATCACCGCCCGCTGCACTCCCCCATCGCCCGCTGCACTCCTCCATCGCCCACTGCACTCCCCCATCGCCCGCTGCACTCCCCCATCGCCCGCTGCACTCCCCCACCGCCCTCTGCACTCCCCCCCGCCCGCTGCACTCCCCCATCCCCCGCTGCACTCCCCCATCGCCCGCTGCACTCCCCCATCGCCCGCTGCACTCCGTCACCGCCAGCTGCACTCTCCCATCGCCCGCTGCACTCCCCCATCGCCCGCTGCACTCCCCCATCGCCCGCTGCACTCCGTCACCGCCAGCTGCACTCCGTCACCGCCCGCTGCACTCCCCCATCGCCCGCTGCACTCCCCCACCGCCCGCTGCACTCCGTCACAGCCCGCTGCACTCCCCCACCGCCCGCTGCACTCCGTCACTGCCCGCTGCACTCCCCCACCGCCCGCTGCACTCCCCCACCGCCCGCTGCACTCCCCCACCGCCCGCTGCACTCCCCCACCGCCCGCTGCACTCCCCCATCGCCCGCTGCACTCCGTCACTGCCCGCTGCACTCCCCCACCGCCCGCTGCACACCCCCACCGCCCGCTGCACTCCCCCATCGCCCGCTGCACTCCCCCATCGCCCGCTGCACTCCGTCACCGCCCGCTGCACTCCCCCATCGCCCGCTGCACTCTTCCATCGCCCGCTGCACTCCGTCACCGCCCGCTGCACTCCCCCATCGCCCGCTGCACTCCCCCACCGCCCGCTGCACTCCCCCATCGCCCGCTGCACTCCCCCATCGCACGCTGCACTCCCCCCCGCCTGCTGCACTCCCCCATCGCCCGCTGCACTCCCCCATCGCCCGCTGCACTGCCCCATCGCCCGCTGCACTCCGTCACAGCCCGTTGCACTCCCCCATCGCCCGCTGCACTCCCCCATCGCACGCTGCACTCCCCCCCGCCTGCTGCACTCCCCCATCGCCCGCTGCACTCCCCCACCGCCCGCTGCACTCCCCCATCGCCCGCTGCACTCCCCCATCGCACGCTGCACTCCCCCCCGCCTGCTGCACTCCCCCATCGCCCGCTGCACTCCCCCATCGCCCGCTGCACTCCCCCACCGCCCGCTGCACTCCCCCATCGCCCGCTGCACTCCCCCATCGCCCGCTGCACTCCGTCACAGCCCGTTGCACTCCCCCACCGCCCGCTGCACTCCGTCACCGCCCGCTGCACTTCCCCATCGCCCGCTGCACTCCCCCATCGCCCGCTGCACTCCCCCATCGCCCGCTGCACTCCGTCACCGCCCGCTGCACTCCGTCACCGCCCGCTGCACTCCCCCACCGCCCGCTGCACTCCCCCATCGCCCGCTGCACTCCCCCACCGCCCGCTCCACTCCCCCAGCGCCCGCTGCACTCCCCCACCGCCCGCTGCACTCGGTCACCGCCCGCTGCACTCCGTCACCGCCCGCTGCACTCCCCCACCGCCCGCTGCACTCCCCCAGCGCCCGCTGTACTCCCCCATCGCCCGCTGCACTCCCCCATCGCCCGCTGCACTCCGTCACCGCCCGCTGCACTCCCCCACCGCCCGCTGCACTCCCCCACCGCCCGCTGCACTCCCCCATCGCCCGCTGCACTCCCCCATCGCCCGCTGCACTCCCCCACCGCCCGCTGCACTCTCCCATCGCCCGCTGCACTCCCCCATCGCCCGCTGCACTCCCCCACCGCCCGCTGCACTCCCCCATTGCCCGCTGCACTCCGTCACCGCCCGCTGCACTCCGTCACCGCCAGCTGCACTCCCCCATCTCCCGCTGCACTCCCCCATCGCCCGCTGCACTCCCCCATCGCCCGCTGCACTCCCCCATCGCCCGCTGCACTCCCACACCGCCCGCTGCACTCCCCCACCGCCCGCTGCACTCCCCCATCGCCCGCTGCACTCCCCCATCGCCCGCTGCACTACCCCACCGCCCGCTGCACTCCCCCACCGCCCGCTGCACTCCCCCAACGCCCGCTGCACTCCCCCACCGCCCGCTGCACTCCCCCATCGCCCGCTGCACTCCCCCCGCCCGCTGCACTCCCTCATCGCCCGCTGCACTCCCCCATCGCCCGCTGCACTCCCCCACCGCCCGCTGCACTCCCCCATCTCCCGTTGCACTCCCCCATCGCCCGCTGCACTCCGTCACCGCCCGCTGCACTCCCCCACCGCCCGCTGCACTCCCCCACCGCCCGCTGCACTCCGTCACTGCCCGCTGCACTCCCCCATCGCCCGCTGCACTCCGTCACCGCCCGCTGCACTCCCCCACCACCCGCTGCACTCCGTCACCGCCCGCTGCACTCCGTCACCGCCCGCTGCACTCCCCATCGCCCGCTGCACTCCCCCATCGCCCGCTGCACTCCCCCACCGCCCGCTGCACTCCCCCATCGCCCGCTGCACTCCCCCATCGCCCGCTGCACTCCGTCACCGCCCGCTGCACTCAGTCACTGCCCGCTGCACTCCCCCATCGCCCGCTGCACACCGTCACCGCCCGCTGCACTCCCTCATCGCCCGCTGCACTCCGTCACTGCCCGCTGCACTCCCCCAACGCCCGCTGCACTCCCCCACCGCCCGCTGAACTCCCCCATCGCCCGCTGCACTCCCCCATCGCGCGCTGCACTCCCCCACCGCCCGCTGCACGCCCCCATCGCGCCGCTGCACTCCCCCATCGCCCGCTGCACTCCCCCACCGCCCGCTGCACTCCATCACCGACAGCTGCACTCCCACAGCGCCCGCTGCACTCCATCACCGCCCGCTGCACTCCCACATCGCCCGCTGCACTCCATCACTGCCCGCTGCACTCCGTCACCGCTGCTGCCTCCCACTCCGCATCGCCCGCTCCCATCCCCCCACCGCCCGCTGCACTCCGTCACCGCCTGCTGCACTCCCCCATGGCCCGCTGCACACCCCCATCGCCCGCTGCACTCCCCCACCGCCCGCTGCACTCCCCCACCGCCCGCTGCACTCCCCATCGCCCGCTGCACTCCGTCACCGCCCGCTGCACTCCCCCATCGCCCGCTGCACTCCCTCACCGCCCGCTGCACTCCTTCACCGACGGCTGCACTCCCACAGCGCCCGCTGCACTCCATCACCGCCCGCTGCACTCCCCCATGGCCCGCTGCACTCCCCCATCGCCCGCTGCACTCCCCCATCGCCCGCTGCACTCCCCCATCGCCCGCTGCACTCCGTCACCGCCCGCTGCACTCCGTCACCGCCAGCTGCACTCCCCCATCGCCCGCTGCATTCCCCCATCGCCCGCTGCACTCCCCCATCGCCCGCTGCACTCCCCCATCGCCCGCTGCACTCCCACACCGCCTGCTGCACTCCGTCACAGCCCGCTGCACTCCCCCACCGCCCGCTGCACTCCCCCATCGCCCGCTGCACTCCCCCACCGCCCGCTGCACTCCCCCACCGCCCGCTGCACTCCCCCATCGCCCGCTGCCCTCCGTCACCGCCAGCTGCACTCCGTCACCGCCCGCTGCACTCCCCCATCGCCCGCTGCACTCCCCCATCGCCCGCTGCCCTCCGTCACCGCCAGCTGCACTCCGTCACCGCCAGCTGCACTCCGTCACCGCCAGCTGCACTCCCCCATCGCCCGCTGCCCTCCGTCACCGCCAGCTGCAATCCGTTCCCGCCAGCTGCACTCCGTGACCGCCCGCTGCACTCCGTCACTGCCCGCTGCACTCCCCCACCGCCCGCTGCACGCCCCCATCGCCCGCTGCACTCCCCCATCGCCCGCTGCACGCCCCCATCGCCCGCTGCACTCCCCCATCGCCCGCTGCACTCCCCCATCGCCCGCTGCACTCCCCCACCGCCCGCTGCACTCCGTCACCGCCAGCTGCACTCCGTCACCGCCCGCTGCACTCCGTCACCGCCCGCTGCACTCCCCCACCGCCCGCTGCACTCCGTCACCGCCCGCTGCACGCCCCCATCGCCCGCTGCACTCCCCCACCGCCCGCTGCACTCCGTCACCGCCCGCTGCACTCCCCCATCGCCCGCTGCACTGCCCCACCGCCCGCTGCACTCCCCCATCGCCAGCTGCACTCCGTCACCGCCCGCTGCACTCCCCCACCGCCCGCTGCACTCCGTCACCGCCCGCTGCACTACCCCATCGCCCGCTGCATGCCCCCATCGCCCGCTCCACTCCCCCAGCGCCCGCTGCACTCCCCCACCGCCCGCTGCACTCCATCACCGCCCGCTGCACTCCCCCATCGCCCGCTGCACTCCGTCACCGCCCGCTGCACTCCGTCACCGCCCGCTGCACTCCCCACCGCCCGCTGCACTCCCCCACCGCCCGCTGCACTCCCCCACCGCCCGCTGCACTCCCCCACCGCCCGCTGCACTCCTCCATCGCCCGCTGCACTCCGTCACCGCCTTCTGCACTCCCCCATCGCCCGCTGCACTCCCCCACCGCCCGCTGCACTCCGTCACCGCCCGCTGCACTCCGTCACCGCCCGCTGCACTCCCCCATCGCCCGCTGCACCTCCCCCATCGCCCGCTGCACTCCCCCATCGCCCGCTGCACTCCGTCACCGCCCGCTGCACTCCCCCACCGCCCGCTGCACTCCCCCATCGCCCGCTGCACTCCCCCATCGCCCGCTGCACTCCGTCACCGCCCGCTGCACTCCCCCACCGCCCGCTGCACTCCCCCATCACCCGCTGCACTTCCCCACCGCCCGCTGCACTCCCCAACGCCCGCTGCACTCCTCCAACGCCCGCTGCACTCCCCCACAGCCTGCTGCACTCCCCCATCGCCCGCTGCACTCCCCCATCGCCCGCTGCACTCCATCACCGCCCGCTGCACTCCCCCATCGCCCGCTGCACTCCTCCATCGCCCACTGCACTCCCCCATCGCCCGCTGCACTCCCCCATCGCCCGCTGCACTCCCCCACCGCCCTCTGCACTCCCCCCCGCCCGCTGCACTCCCCCATCCCCCGCTGCACTCCCCCATCGCCCGCTGCACTCCCCCATCGCCCGCTGCACTCCGTCACCGCCAGCTGCACTCTCCCATCGCCCGCTGCACTCCCCCATCGCCCGCTGCACTCCCCCATCGCCCGCTGCACTCCGTCACCGCCAGCTGCACTCCGTCACCGCCCGCTGCACTCCCCCATCGCCCGCTGCACTCCCCCACCGCCCGCTGCACTCCGTCACAGCCCGCTGCACTCCCCCACCGCCCGCTGCACTCCGTCACTGCCCGCTGCACTCCCCCACCGCCCGCTGCACTCCCCCACCGCCCGCTGCACTCCCCCACCGCCCGCTGCACTCCCCCACCGCCCGCTGCACTCCCCCATCGCCCGCTGCACTCCGTCACTGCCCGCTGCACTCCCCCACCGCCCGCTGCACACCCCCACCGCCCGCTGCACTCCCCCATCGCCCGCTGCACTCCCCCATCGCCCGCTGCACTCCGTCACCGCCCGCTGCACTCCCCCATCGCCCGCTGCACTCTTCCATCGCCCGCTGCACTCCGTCACCGCCCGCTGCACTCCCCCATCGCCAGCTGCACTCCGTCACAGCCCGCTGCACTCCCCCACCGCCCGCTGCACTCCCCCATCGCCCGCTGCACTCCCCCATCGCACGCTGCACTCCCCCCCGCCTGCTGCACTCCCCCATCGCCCGCTGCACTCCCCCATCGCCCGCTGCACTGCCCCATCGCCCGCTGCACTCCGTCACAGCCCGTTGCACTCCCCCATCGCCCGCTGCACTCCCCCATCGCACGCTGCACTCCCCCCCGCCTGCTGCACTCCCCCATCGCCCGCTGCACTCCCCCACCGCCCGCTGCACTCCCCCATCGCCCGCTGCACTCCCCCATCGCACGCTGCACTCCCCCCCGCCTGCTGCACTCCCCCATCGCCCGCTGCACTCCCCCATCGCCCGCTGCACTCCCCCACCGCCCGCTGCACTCCCCCATCGCCCGCTGCACTCCCCCATCGCCCGCTGCACTCCGTCACAGCCCGTTGCACTCCCCCACCGCCCGCTGCACTCCGTCACCGCCCGCTGCACTTCCCCATCGCCCGCTGCACTCCCCCATCGCCCGCTGCACTCCCCCATCGCCCGCTGCACTCCGTCACAGCCCGTTGCACTCCCCCATCGCCCGCTGCACTCCGTCACCGCCCGCTGCACTCCGTCACCGCCCGCTGCACTCCCCCACCGCCCGCTGCACTCCCCCATCGCCCGCTGCACTCCCCCACCGCCCGCTCCACTCCCCCAGCGCCCGCTGCACTCCCCCACCGCCCGCTGCACTCGGTCACCGCCCGCTGCACTCCGTCACCGCCCGCTGCACTCCCCCACCGCCCGCTGCACTCCCCCAGCGCCCGCTGTACTCCCCCATCGCCCGCTGCACTCCCCCATCGCCCGCTGCACTCCGTCACCGCCCGCTGCACTCCCCCACCGCCCGCTGCACTCCCCCACCGCCCGCTGCACTCCCCCATCGCCCGCTGCACTCCCCCATCGCCCGCTGCACTCCCCCACCGCCCGCTGCACTCTCCCATCGCCCGCTGCACTCCCCCATCGCCCGCTGCACTCCCCCACCGCCCGCTGCACTCCCCCATTGCCCGCTGCACTCCGTCACCGCCCGCTGCACTCCGTCACCGCCAGCTGCACTCCCCCATCTCCCGCTGCACTCCCCCATCGCCCGCTGCACTCCCCCATCGCCCGCTGCACTCCCCCATCGCCCGCTGCACTCCCACACCGCCCGCTGCACTCCCCCACCGCCCGCTGCACTCCCCCATCGCCCGCTGCACTCCCCCATCGCCCGCTGCACTACCCCACCGCCCGCTGCACTCCCCCACCGCCCGCTGCACTCCCCCAACGCCCGCTGCACTCCCCCACCGCCCGCTGCACTCCCCCATCGCCCGCTGCACTCCCCCCCGCCCGCTGCACTCCCTCATCGCCCGCTGCACTCCCCCATCGCCCGCTGCACTCCCCCACCGCCCGCTGCACTCCCCCATCTCCCGTTGCACTCCCCCATCGCCCGCTGCACTCCGTCACCGCCCGCTGCACTCCCCCACCGCCCGCTGCACTCCCCCACCGCCCGCTGCACTCCGTCACTGCCCGCTGCACTCCCCCATCGCCCGCTGCACTCCGTCACCGCCCGCTGCACTCCCCCACCACCCGCTGCACTCCGTCACCGCCCGCTGCACTCCGTCACCGCCCGCTGCACTCCCCCATCGCCCGCTGCACTCCCCCATCGCCCGCTGCACTCCCCCACCGCCCGCTGCACTCCCCC
Organism: Pristiophorus japonicus; assembly: GCF_044704955.1. Classification (NCBI taxonomy): domain Eukaryota; kingdom Metazoa; phylum Chordata; class Chondrichthyes; family Pristiophoridae; genus Pristiophorus; species Pristiophorus japonicus. The sequence continues at coordinate 184,540,223 of NC_091982.1, read as the reverse complement.
ATCGCCCGCTGCACTCCCCCATCGCCCGCTGCACTCCGTCACCGCCCGCTGCACTCAGTCACTGCCCGCTGCACTCCCCCATCGCCCGCTGCACACCGTCACCGCCCGCTGCACTCCCTCATCGCCCGCTGCACTCCGTCACTGCCCGCTGCACTCCCCCAACGCCCGCTGCACTCCCCCACCGCCCGCTGAACTCCCCCATCGCCCGCTGCACTCCCCCATCGCGCGCTGCACTCCCCCACCGCCCGCTGCACGCCCCCATCGCCCGCTGCACTCCCCCATCGCCCGCTGCACTCCCCCACCGCCCGCTGCACTCCATCACCGACAGCTGCACTCCCACAGCGCCCGCTGCACTCCATCACCGCCCGCTGCACTCCCACATCGCCCGCTGCACTCCATCACTGCCCGCTGCACTCCGTCACCGCCTGCTGCACTCCCGCATCGCCCGCTGCACTCCCCCACCGCCCGCTGCACTCCGTCACCGCCTGCTGCACTCCCCCATGGCCCGCTGCACACCCCCATCGCCCGCTGCACTCCCCCACCGCCCGCTGCACTCCCCCACCGCCCGCTGCACTCCCCCATCGCCCGCTGCACTCCGTCACCGCCCGCTGCACTCCCCCATCGCCCGCTGCACTCCCTCACCGCCCGCTGCACTCCATCACCGACGGCTGCACTCCCACAGCGCCCGCTGCACTCCATCACCGCCCGCTGCACTCCCCCATGGCCCGCTGCACTCCCCCATCGCCCGCTGCACTCCCCCATCGCCCGCTGCACTCCCCCATCGCCCGCTGCACTCCGTCACCGCCCGCTGCACTCCGTCACCGCCAGCTGCACTCCCCCATCGCCCGCTGCATTCCCCCATCGCCCGCTGCACTCCCCCATCGCCCGCTGCACTCCCCCATCGCCCGCTGCACTCCCACACCGCCTGCTGCACTCCGTCACAGCCCGCTGCACTCCCCCACCGCCCGCTGCACTCCCCCACCGCCCGCTGCACTCCCCCATCGCCCGCTGCACTCCCCCACCGCCCGCTGCACTCCCCCACCGTCCGCTGCACTCCGTCACCGCCCGCTGCACTCCCCCACCGCCCGCTGCAATGTATCACCGCCCGCTGCACTCCCCCACCGCCCGCTGCACTCCCCCATCGCCCGCTGCCCTCCGTCACCGCCAGCTGCACTCCGTCACCGCCCGCTGCACTCCCCCACCGCCCGCTGCACTCCGTCACCGCCCGCTGCACTCCGTCACCGCCCGCTGCACTCCCCCATCGCCCGCTGCACTCCCCCACCGCCCGCCTGCACTCCCCCATCGCCCGCTGCCCTCCGTCACCGCCAGCTGCACTCCGTCACCGCCAGCTGCACTCCGTCACCGCCAGCTGCACTCCCCCATCGCCCGCTGCCCTCCGTCACCGCCAGCTGCACTCCGTTCCCGCCAGCTGCACTCCGTGACCGCCCGCTGCACTCCGTCACTGCCCGCTGCACTCCCCCACCGCCCGCTGCACGCCCCCATCGCCCGCTGCACTCCCCCATCGCCCGCTGCACGCCCCCATCGCCCGCTGCACTCCCCCATCGCCCGCTGCACTCCCCCATCGCCCGCTGCACTCCCCCACCGCCCGCTGCACTCCGTCACCCGCCCGCTGCACTCCCCCACCGCCCGCTGCACTCCGTCACCCCGCTGCACGCCCCCATCGCCCGCTGCACTCCCCCACCGCCCGCTGCACTCCGTCACCGCCCGCTGCACTCCCCCATCGCCCGCTGCACTCCCCCACCGCCCGGTGCACTCCGTAACCGCCCGCTGCACTCCCCCATCGCCCGCTGCACTCCGTCACCGCCCGCTGCACTCCCTCATCGCCCGCTGCACTCCGTCACTGCCCGCTGCACTCCCCCATCGCCCGCTGCACTCTCTCACCGCCTGCTGCACTCCCCCATCGCCCGCTGTACTCCGTCACCGCCCGCTGCACTCCCCCACCGCCCGCTGCACTCCCCCATCGCCCGCTGCACTCCCCCACCGCCCGCTGCACTCCCCCATCGCCCGCTGCACTCCCCCACCGCCCGCTGCACTCCCCCACCGCCCGCTGCACTCCCCCACCGCCCGCTGCACTCCCCCATCGCCCGCTGCACTCCCCGACCGTCCGCTGCACTCCCCCATCGCCCGCTGCACTCCTCCATCGCCCACTGCACTCCCCCATCGCCCGCTGCACTCCCC